>NC_137953.1:43080617-43391617 GCF_963924665.1 Micromys minutus
AAATCTCAAGTCTGTAAGGTATAAAATAAGAATCGATCATTGAGAGAGGGAATGTGGCATGGTGTGGTACTACGCATGTAGAGAGAGAGAGAGACAGAACAAAGGATATAGCGCCATTCCTTACAGAGTACCTCACGGTAACTGAAAATAACTTGCTTTTGAAGTAATGATAGAAGTTACAAAAAGTACATTTCATTTAGTTATAATAAAACCATATTTTTAGCCAATGGATTAAATTAGCCATCTATTCTGGAGCCAGATAAATCTAGTTTAATCCTTTCTTTCTTTCTTTCTTTCTTTTTTTCCCATTTATTTATGTATTTACTTGGCATCCCAATCACAGTTCCCCCTTTCTTTCAGTTTCCCCTCACATAGTTCCTCCCCCAATCTTTTTCTCTTTATTCTCTGAGAAGGGGAGGTCCTCTTGGATATCAACCCACCCTGGCACATCAAGTTACTGCAGGACTAGGCATATCCTCTCCCACAGAGGCCAGGCAAGGCAGTCCAGTTAGGAAAACAGGACTCACAGGCAGGCAACAGAATCAGGAATACCTCCCTTTCAAATGGTTGGGGCAACCCCCCTCAAAAAAAAAAAAAAAAAGAAAGAAAGAAAGAAACTGCACATCTACTACATACGCACTGGTTCCTAGCTCCAGACCATATATGATTTTTGGTTGGTGGTTCAGTCTCTGGAGGCTCTGGTGTGTCCAGAGTAGTGGATTGTTCTTCCTGTGGAGTTTTTATCCCTCTGGTTCCCTCAATACTTCCCTGGACTCTTCCAGAAGACTCCGTGAGCTCTATTTAATGTTTAGCTATAGGTCTCTTTACTTGTTTCAGTCAGCTGCTGTGTGAAGCCTCTCAGAAGACAGTTATGCTAGGCTCCTGTCTGCAATCATGAAAGAATATCAATAATAGAACCAGGGACTAGACATGCCCATGGAATGGGTATCAATTGGCCCATCATTGGTTGTCATTTTTCTTAGTCTCTTTGCCTTGTATAGGTGGAGCAAGGGGGAACATTCCCCCATTGCTGATGGGAGTGCAAACTAAAAAAAACACTCTGAAAATCAATTTGGAAGTTTCTCAGAAAATTGAGAATAGATCTACCTCAAGACCCAGCTATACAACTCCTGGGCGTATACCCAAACGGAGCTCCATCATATCACGGGACACCACATTTATAACCCCTTTATTTATAATAGCCAGAGCCTGTAAACAACACGGATGTCCCTCAACTGAAGAATCGGTAAAGAAAATGTAGCTCAGTTTTACAACAGAATACTACTCAGCTATTAAATACTAGGACATCATGAAATTTGTATCAAATGGATGAAACATGTCACTATCTTCTCGAGTGAGGTAACCCATACCCAAAAGGACCTGCATAGTATATATAAGTGGATATTAGCCATAAATTACAGGATATCAACATTACAATTCAGAGATTCAGAGAAGCCAAATAACAAGGAGGTCCCAATGAAGGATGCTTCAGTCACACTCAGAAGGGGAAGTGAAATAGTCATAGGTAGTGGATGGAGGGAGGGAACTGGGTAGCAGAGTGGATAGAGAGGGAAACAGGTGTGTGTGGAATGGGGTCAGGCATAAAGAGAGCTAGGGAAAGAGTGCTGGAGATTAAATGGAAATAGATGTAGGTAGGGGGATCTCGAGGACCTGTCAGAGGTCTGGATGAGGGAGGATCCAGGAAGTTTATGAAGGTGACTGTAGCTAAAACTCCTAGAGTTAGGGGATAGAGAGCCAGCTCCTGCAGCAGACAGGACTCTAGTGGAAGGATGAGGACATCAAGCCACCAACAAAACCTGCAATTTGTTCTGCAATCAAGAAGTGCGGGGACAAAGATGGGACAGAGTCTAGTTTAATCTTAAGAAGCAATTTAATCTCTCATAATTTCTTTGTGAAAAGCTAGGTTCTTATGTATAGTATGTTCTATAATTAATATAAGTGTCATAGTAAAGATCCTACCAAGGTGACCACAAACCCAAAAGTGTGTGACTAATAGCTCTGTACTGTTCCTGCACCAAAACTTTGCTGATAAGTCCTAAAACCCTACCATATGGCATTAAAAAATCAAAATATTATTTCATGTTTCATGCTGTTGACATCACTCTCAAGTTGTGGGGTCATTAATAAATAAAATAAGACTTGTTTAAACGCAAGTACCATGATATTCAGCAGTCCATCTGATGAGAAACTTACTAAGAGACAGGTAGGTGGTTCTGTGTCCATCCCAGGTATGCTATGCCAAATGGTGGCTCATGTCCCTAGCAGGACAGAAGACTGCAAAAGATTTTATAACAGTACCCAGATGGAATGCAATTTAAAGATTATAAACCATTTATTTCTGGTGCAAGTTTATACACAGGGAGGAGATGAGATGAGAAGAGAAATGAGAACTCAAGTTCTCATCCCAACACTCAACTCATGAAGCAGAGACACCAATCAGAGAGATATGAAGCATGGCTCCTCTCCATCTTCAGAGGTGCAGTGGTGAGCTGGATTAGCACAGTTTGAGAATCATGCCAAGGACAACAGCTCTGAACTTTCACTGTGTGAAAAAATGACTTGGATGGAGTCTACAGAAAAGTCCAAGTCCAATGGCAGTAAAATTATGCAGACAAAAAAGCATATCTGCCAAATGATGATGTGAGATGATGGAGAATGGTACCTGACTTGCTACATATCCCAGGTTCCCGTCTGCACCGACGAACTGTTCTTAAATTAGATAAAGGTGGATATATTTGCATAAGTGCGTAAGTAACCTAAAGCTAGTGGCTTCTGTACTATGCATTGGTAGGTTATGGATATGAATCTCTCTTACACTCACTTTAGAAGTGAGATGGGGCTAGGAGATGGATCCGTGGATAACAGCACTTGCTTTGAAAACATGAGGACCTGTTCTTTCTTTCTTTTTTTTTTTCAAAAAAAATTTGTTGAAAATTCTATGCATTTACATTTCAGATGTTAACCCTTTCCCACAATCCCATCTCCCCTGGCTCTCCCATTGCCTTCATGAAGGTGATCCCTCCCCCAACCACCCTCTCCCACCTCAGTACTTTGGCATTCTCCTATACTGGGAAAAGGAGTGTTCACTGAACCAAAGGCCTCTCCTCCAATTGATGTCAGACAATGCTATCCTCTGCTGCACATACACCTGGGGCCATGGGTCTCTCCATGAGAATGAATTGTTTGGTATTTTAGACCCTGGGAGCTGTGGTGGGTTTGGTTAGTTGATAATTTTGTTCTTCCCATGGGGTTGCAGACCCTTTCGGCTCCTTCATCTTTCTCTAGCTCCTTCATTGGCATCCCCATGTTAAGTCTGATGGGTAGCTGCAAGCATCCTCCTCTGTATCAGTACGGCTCTGGAAGAGCCTCTGAGGAGGCATCCATACCAGATTCTTGTCAGTAAGCACTACTTGGCATCAGCAATAGTGCGGGGGTTTATTGGGCACATATAGGGTAGATCCCCAGTTAATGCAGTCTATGGATTTTTTTTTCTCCAGTTCTGGCTCCTCTATTTGTTTCTTTATTTCCTCCCATGAGTGTCTTGTTTGTCATTCTAAGAAAGACTGAGGCATCCACATTCTGGCCTTCCTTCTCTTTGAACTTCGTAAGTTCTGTGGATGATTTCTTGGGTATTCTGAGTGTTTGGGGGCTAGTATTTACTTATAAGTTAGTACATACTTTGAGTGTTCTTTTTTGACTGAGTTACCTCACTCAGGATGATAGTCATTGTTTTTAATAGCTGAGTAGTACTCCATTGTGTATATGTACCACATTTTCTGTATCCATCCCTCTGTTGAAGGACATCTGGATTCTTCCCAGCTTCTGGCTATTATAAATAAGGCTGCTATGAACACAATTTTGCATGTGTCCTTGTTAGATGTTGGAGTTTCTTTAGATATATGCCCAGAAGTGGTAGAGCTGGGTCCTCATGTAGTACTGTGTCCAATTTTCTGAGGAACAAGGAGGACCCAAGTTCTAATCCCACCTCATATGCATAAAAAGCCAGAGGTGTTGGTATGTACTCGTTGCCCTAGTACTATGCTGCATGGGGTTATGAACATGGCACTGGGTTGCTTTCTGATAGCCTAGCTTTAGGTTCAGTGAGAAGTTTGACTCAAAGAATTACAGAATAATAGATAAGGACATCTTAAGTCCTTTGTCATCTGTCTACACAGGCACACAGTCACCTTGACACAGGTATGAACAAACAAGCACACACACAAGCCCTCATGCACATACACACACACACACATACACACACACACACAAGTAATCATTAAAATTAAAAACAACATAACGAAAAAATTGAGAATTCAAATGGAAGATTATTTCGTTCAGTCAAAATCAATTCTACAAACACACAGAGATGAAAATTGAACATTTACCTATAGATTACACCCCAAGACAGGCTCTAGAGCAATAAAAAACAACAGCAAAAGAAACTCTTAATACTATTTCCTTGAAGAACAGTCAGTTTTTTTCATTTAAGTCAACATGGCCAAAACATCTAGCAAACTTTAATTTGAAAGATTTTGAGCTGACTGAGAAGTCATGAACAAGCCAGCAAGCTTTTATTCTCTGCTCCTTCCTGGCTTCTTTGCTAGTATTTCCCACTTGAGGTGAGCCCAGTTCATTTGTCACATGCTTCACAGTGACACTATTTAATTTCTGTAAAAAAGCATGAAATCAACTTCAAAAACTAGTAGAGGGTGTTGGTAATAGAAGCAATCTAAAACTTTACCAAAAAGAAAAAAAAATAAAGAAGAAAGAAAAGAAGAACAGACTCTGCCAGAAAAGAATTTGTTAACAGCATCAAAAATAATTTTTAACAGAAAAAAATATATAGAACAAAGAAAGCATTTATTCTCTACTCTAAATCCAGTTGTGGAGAATGGATTGCCAGGAAGAAACCCAGGGCTGTTAAAATTGCTCAGAGGCTAACCACATGCTGAAAAAGGCTGATGACCAGAGCTCAAACCCTGGATCCTAGAGTGAAGAATCAACTCAAGAAAATTGTCTTCTAACCTGCATTTGTATACAGTGTTATACACGTTAGAAATTTTCTTCTATGATTTCATAGCCTTCTAAGAACGTATAGTAAAACGTTTTGAAATAATGTTTATGAATATTTAATTTTTGATGTTGTCAAGTGACTGTTTTTCATTTAATTTAATTTAACAAAATACCTCTAATACCTAACGTCATTTTCAAGTATATATATACGTGTGTGTGTGTGTGTGTGTGTGTGTGTGTGTGTGTAATGAAAAATACATGGATCTGGAAAACACAGATCAGACTCAGAAGCTAAATTGTGACCATAAATCAGAATGCCACACAGGGTTGTTGTTGTTGTTGTTTATTTTTTTTACTCTTTAATTCTTTTTACAGTCCAGTCTGTATGCATCAAATGAAAACTAGAAAAAATATGGCACTCTTTAGGAAATATCAGAGTAATCTCTAAAATTGTTTGTTAAAGTAATACTCAGTTTACTCCCAGGACATTTGTTAACATAGAGAGCAATGGATACATAATAAAACATATTAGATAAGCAGATTGGAATTTGACTCATTAGAACATTTAAGTTGAAGTGTTTTGTGCCTTTGCTGAAAGTAAATACACAGAAGGCATCTGGATGACTTGCCCTCATGTCTAACACACATAGAAAAGGCATCTTTCTTGTGCCTAAGCAAGTTACCCTTTTGCTTCCTAGGACTGGTTCAGCTAACATTCTGCCCCAGAGGGATGGCTCAGCTCCCATTTTACCCTTTGCATATTTGGTGTCAGAAAATGTCCCCACAAGTCCATAAAGATGAAAGTTTTGCCAGTGTTATATGGTTCAGCACTTCTCTGTCTATTTCCCCCTAACTACTCCTTATCTATTATTCATAGCTTCCACTTGAGCTGTGTGCAAGCCACTAGTTTCATGTGAGAACCACAAATATCCACCCCCCCCATATTCTGGCTTTTATTTTTGTACATTAAAATGGTTAATTTTAATTTATTCCAATTTATCAAAATACTTTTAAAAATCGGTATTATGTCCTCTCTAATAAAACTTTTCTACTGTAAGGTAATAAAGCAATGTCTCTGTTCCTCTTTGAAGGTGCTGTATTTAAGTCATTACAATGAAATATAATTTATTTCAACACATGTAGATACTGTGTTGTACTTTTCTTCTACATCCTAACTAGCAGTCCACAAAGTATTTATTTCTGTATATGCAGGAAAGAATAAACATTAATATGGGCATTCTAGTAAGTAACACATATTCAAAATTTTTTCTTTTACAATTCAGTGTTGAAAATCAAATTACCAAAAATACACAGGTATACTAATATTCCACTTAACCTATTTTTCTATTTTATTGCTAATGTTGGTTGTCTTTTATTGTTAATAAACAGAATAAAAATTGAGTGACTCTAAGCATTTAATTCTAAGACTCCTCTGAACTGACTGAACTTAGTTAAATTATTAATTGTATGTTGCTAAAGGAAGGTGGAATTCAGGGTATGTGAAGGCTCAAGGAAGCTGGGTTTCATCTAGTACTTAAGATGTCATGGCTAGAACCGTCGGAGTCTGAATAGGTAAGTTTGCCTGTTTTTTAGCATGGCCGAACTTACATGTTCTCTAAACTTTGCCTTAGCTTCTTGAACATGTTTATCATAATTACTTAAATTACTATTATATGCATATTTACATGGTCGTTTTGTCTCTTCTAGCTGCATTTATCATTTTTTTGTCTCCTAAATTTTTGTTGAAGTTTTAATATGTTGAATGTAGATACTAGAAAGAAATATTTTATGCTGATACATTAATATTTACTTGGTTATGGTGGAATATGTATGTGTGGGAGTTGTGTTAATCTCATCAGAAATTGTGTTGAACTAATGAGCTCTGTTTACACTATAATTAACCTTGTCTCACGGTAATCTTAATAACTTTGATATTATCTTATGTTCAAAGAATGGTCTACTCGGCCAAATGCCTCTTGTCAACCTCTGCTCCTGATTGGGATGTGAGACTTTCACTTGGCCTTGAATCTTCTCTTTGACAAGCCCCATCAAGCAAACCAGCTTCCAGCTTCCCCAGAGTTCAGTAAGACCATCCTCACTCTCAGCTTATCAGGAGCTGAGTGTTGGAGGTAAAAGGCAGGGTATTGCTTGAAATTTGATGGTCCTTCAGTCTTCAACAGCTTTGGGAGTATAACTGAAGGTTTGGCTGGCCTGAGTGGACACAGTGTGTACCCTAGATAGACTAATCCTGGGGTTCTGACTTCCCATAGGAGCTCCTTTCTTATGTTCATCTTGTCCTGCTTATCAGGCAGAGCCCTCCAAAGTGCTTGCCACGTCCTGGCTAAAGGTAGAAATCTCGGCAGGATTCCAAATGTCCCTTCAATTCAGTGGTCATCTTGAGAGGCAGCCCTTTTAGTACCAGCCTTATTCTAATATGTAAGAGCCTGGGGCACACTGTAAAATTTTAAAAAAGCATGAGCATCTGTGAATAAATAAGTCATAAGTACATCCACACAAGGGGAATCCACACAACAATGAAATTAAATAAAATACGTCTGCATACAAATTTTATAGATCTGGGAAATTCACCTTCAAATGCGGAGATACTGAAAAAGAGAGGAGCTGGTGTAAAAACACATTTGCATTATGCATCGAAATAAACGTTTATAAAAAGCAACATTGCAGATCTACCCTGGTGCGTTTTCATAAACACCTGTGGCATCTTGAAATGTTAGGGGCATTGAGAGATGAGGCACCACCTGTCCATAAATTTTGAAAACTTGAACATCTTATTTCAAACCTAAGCTAAGCTTCGGGGGATGGAATAAGAAAGACCTCTGCTTTGTTTCCTTCAACTATACTCCAAAAGCCATTGTTCAGTTTTTCTTTGTTCCATTTTCTTATTTTTGACTTGGTAACCTCGTTCTTTCCACCTTCCTTTATCTATACTTAATCAAATCTCATTTCTGACAGGAACTTAGGGGAGTGCAGCACTCCCTAACCCCATGTTTGGGTCTCACAAATTCTGAGTGGAACACATTGCCTCCCATTTCTGACCATTGACTTCTTCCTCTTCCCCCTTTCAGACGGCATCACCGTCTGTGCGTGTGTGAGTGCATATGTGTACTGTATCCATGTGCATGCAAATGCTCACATGTGCTGGTTCATTGGAGGATAGAGATTAGTATTAAAATCTATTTCATCAGTTCCTTCTCTCTCATATTTTTGTCACAGAGAGTCTCTGACTTAAAATTCACTATTTTGGCGGTACTGCCTGGGCAGCAGGTCTCTGCACACACCTGTCTCCAGCCACAACATCAGGGGTTATAGGCACATACGACTGAGCCATGCCTTTATGTGAATTCTAGGGATTTGATTATGGTTCTTCCATTTGCCTGCCAACAACTTTACCAGGTGAACAGCCTGTCCATCCCCCATATCACATTTCTTATACTTGGTCTTGAAAAAAAAAATGTCTTCTTTGGAAAAATAGTGCAATTATGATATAGCCTTCTGTTACAGTATCTGAGGTTTGTTTGTCCCTTTACTTACTTCCCTTTTATTTGATGATGCATTTCCCATTGTCCTTGTTATGAGTCCTGATACTAAACAACACATTTTACAAAAGCTGCCCTTTGGATGCGTCCATATCCCTACCTCTGTTTCCCTTGGATCCCAAATAAGACACCCCCATACAATAATTAATGATGTCATTTAGATGTCTATTCTCTTAAGTTCCTACTATCTAACACTGGATATTGGAAAAAGAACCTTAACTATAGTGGTAAGCTCTGGGTGATGGAATGCTACAATGAGACAGTGTACAACTGACTGGGAAGATCATATCTTCAGAGATGTAGACGAAAGTTTGGCACGTTCTACATTCGAATGAAAATATTCCTACAGAGAATACACAACAATGCACAAAGGTGTAGAGGGCATAATATGTTTGCTTCTCAGTTTAAAGAAGGTTTATCCACTGCCATTGATCAAAGTCCACTTTCATGATATTGCCAGTCAGATAGAATATAAAACTAATATACATGACCAGATATTGAAGCCATTTCCCTCTCAGTTCCCATATAGCATAGAAGTGTGAAATCATAATTCATTTCTACTCTTGTCTCTTACACTTACACACCACAAGCTGACAGCCCAGGCTAGAGGCCAAGCTGCGCTGTAAATTCATGCTGACTTGTGAACCTTTTGGAACATTGTGATGCTCTTTCCATTCAATTTGCAGAAACATTCATGCCTGAGGCTCTGAGCATGCAAAAAATAATTTGCTGTAGATGTGATAGGAATTCTGATCTTTCACTGGGAATTTAAGATATAAAATATTCAAGATGAGTGAATAAGAGAGCATAAGGCAGAATTTCCTAATTTCCCTATGTTACCTCTATTACTTGAATTGTGAGTTTATTTTTGCTTTAGAATTATTATTTATAAATTCTGATTTTATTCTGTGGATTTTCCTTGACATTTTGTTTTACATAGTTTTAAGTCATGTATTGATAATATGACAGTGATTAGCATTGGACAATCAATAAAAAGCATAAGTTTAATACAGTGATCTGATTTTCACTAGCTTGGTAATTTTAAGGAAGTTATTTAGATGTATTTTTACTGTGGTCTGCTCTACTAATTAATAAATATGATATTAAAGAGATAAAATGTATATTTTTGTGCTGAGTATTCTGTTTGCTCATCCCCGCCCCCATTCTCATGATGTTTTTTTTCTATTTTCTCAGTTCTGTTTCCTGCACAGATTAGGTAATCTCTAGAACTCATTAGAGAAAAGTCTCCTTCCCTCTATTTTAGTTTTTGAGAATATAATATAATTATACCATTTCCCCAAACTCCCCTCAAACCCTTTCACATACATCTCCCTGCTCTCTTTCAAATTCATGGCCTCTTTTTTATTAATATACATATATGTATTTACATACATCTTCTTAAATACATGAACACAACCTGATCAGTCTGTATAATGTTACTTGCAAGCATGTTTACACTGGCCATTTGATTGAAGAACCAGATGGTTTACTGCTACCTGTGGAAGACTATGTCTCTTGCTCTCAGCATTCTTAGCAACCTGCTGTGTAAGGTTGGGGCCTCCTGGCTTTCCCCTTGTTCACTGGAGAATGTTTATCATTGCTGTCCTCATTAAGCTCACATTAATGACCAGGACAGGACAATAACCCCAAGAGTGCAGTGGTGACATTCAGATCTTCATGGTAAACAACAGCTTTCAAATTGGACTTAAGACCTGATCAACAAGAATGAAATTATGTCTGGTCCAGGAAACCCACTCATTTCCTAGGACTAGTGAGATGAAGGATGTTGGAGAAGAACCTAAAACTTCTACTTTATTAAACCTCTGTCTTTAAAATAATAATCAATTTCCAAAAGTCATCAACAAGAACTTGAGATGATTTGGGTGATGTTTTTTCTGCTCTTACTTTAGATCATTAGGATGTTCTGGTACAAGTAAGCTGAGTCCCCATTTCTCTATCCCTGTTGAAACTGACTTTCTTTGAACCCAGCTGTTCCTGTACTCTGGAAGCATTAGTTGCTGCGCTTGATTTTTTGTGTTTAGGTGGTAATGACTTTCTGCCATTTCCAGATTAAAAGTACCTCAACATTATTTATTCAGTTTCAAACCCTTTCCATAATTTTAAAACAATCATTTCATCCTAAAGCAGTATTTTTAAAGGAAGCCAGTTAAAACTGCTATTTGTTTATTCAATAATATATACTTTATTATTATGTAAATAGTAATACGGCTTCTATTAACTTTCAATACCCAGCATTTACTATTAAATTTACCTTTTTCTGTATCTCAGGATTCCCTGATGTTGAATCTCTTCTTATGTTATTTTCTTTTTAAAAACGCAGCAAGAAGAAAAGATAGACCTTGGGGTACAGAATTATGGGTTTGAAACATAAAACATACCTTTGAAATTGCTTGTAAATGTTAACCAATTTTAAGATATAATTAATATTTACTTAAAATATATCAAAACAAACTTTTTAGGAGGAAGTCTCTCTGTCTCTTTCTGTCTCCTTCTCCCCACCTACACACACACACTCACACACACACACACACACACAAACACACACACACACACACACACACACAGACACACACACACACTCCCTAAATCACAATTTAGAAAGATAGCTCTAATGATTTTCCTCAAAGCCATCTTCCAGGGTGTATATCAGTTTTGCTTAAAAGTAAACCATATCTAACAAATCAATATTTCCCATATCTTCTATCCATTCTTTTTATCAAACAAAAGTAAGCATGTCTAGTAGCTGTGAGTGCCCTTGGCATCTCTGAAAATATCTCAGCATCTTTTCAGCTGTCTTGAGTCTGTAGAGAGGAAACAATAGAATTTTTGCCTTCCTCTTAAGACCTTTGCTTTGCTTCTTTACTCTTCTGACAATAAATCAGAACAGGGACAAAAGAAGGACGGAAATGTTATCTGAACTGCCGAGTCCCAGAGCAGCACTGTTCTTTAAGAAGTTGTCTGTTTTGCACTGACAGAAGTCTCATGCCCCAAGCCAAAAGAAAAAGTAAGGGTTTATGGTCCAACTGGACTGTTAATCACCAGGAGCAGCAAACTGATTGACTAATCTACAAAATCCTTGGTTGGAGGCAACTCTGCGAATTCCAGCTCAACCTTGCTGCGTCTACACGTATGGAAGCGAAAGAAAACCAACCAGGCAAATATTCTATGCTCGATGCTGCCCAGGCTCAGCATCCCATAGAAAGGCAGAGAGATGAACATAATCACTGCCAGATGACTAGTTCTCCAGTACACGTGCTGGTGTCTCAGTGCCTATTCCTCATCTTCTGACAAAACCAAAAATCTCTGCGAATACCAGCACCAGAGTGAGGAGGAGAAAAAGAAGAGGAAGAAGAGGCAGACTCAACACATGGACCATACCATGTAGACTTTGGAGATTAGGAGTGCTTCCTCTACAGTTGTGGGTTTTCTTAGAAGGGTCAATTAATCAACACATTTGTTCCAAAGTGTGCCCAATGTAAAACGTGGGGTGTAGTGTTGGAACTTCCCCAATATCTAAACCACCCAGATTTCTATGGATTTTGAAAGTGAAATTCAATAAAACTTTGAGCCAGTTCAACTCGGAAACTATATCTGGAAAAGCCTAAAAGTCAAAACTGTTTCCAATATATATTATTTGGAAACATGTATATTGTCATATTCCAAACACTCTCATTAAAGTACATAAATTAGTATGACCATGTGCTTTATTCAAACTAATGCATTTCAAAGTGAAATTAATTTTATTAATAAGTCTTTTCCAAGACAAGACTAAGATAAGGACAAAACAGGATCACCCAAATAACATTCAACACAGCTTGGTGTGTGGTGCCACATGAGGTAGTCATGGGATTGAGGCTAAAGGTTGTGGACAATGACGTGAATCACAACAATCTGGCAATGAAGCCATTTACATTTTTTTTTTTTGCTGATTTAAGGAGCAATCATGCAACATACTTGACCAATTAGATGTTAAACCTACTAAAGTCTTTAAAACTCTACTCACCATCTATAAAATATCAGGTATTTTGCAATATTTGTGTAAAAGGCGGTACACAAATGATCATAATATAAGTCCTAAACTCAGGAAAAAGTATTGATTCATATAAACTCAAAACATTTACCATAAAGTAGAATAAAAAAATAAGTAATAAATTTAAAAACTTTAAAAACAGTTTAATTGGGTCTATTTTTTATTCTATGTGTTTCCTACGTAGACAACAATAATAGAAAACCCTTTGCACAGGGACTTGGTAAATTATTTAATTGGGATACTTATCTGAACCTTAATTAGGTTAATTAACATAGGCATTCCCAACAACACAGGTGTTAAAAAAAAAAAAAAAAAATGACTTCATTCGTCCAGCCATTTGCAATCCAGGCTCCAGTAAAAGACAGGTAATTGAGAAGTTGTTTAATGCTAGTCAGCTTTGTCAAAATGCATTTTCCTTTTGGCTTTTATTTCCCATAAACTATAGCCTGCAGGATCAACTGTCTCCCAGTGCACAGGCATAATCCATTTCCCAATGCATAACAAGTTTATGTGAGGGAGCTCCTTACACAAGCAACTTTCAGGGGAATCTAATAGGCTGCAACGAGAGGAGTTGATTGTTTCTGAGCAGCGTGAGCAAGGTATGAGGTTGTTGTACCTTTGGGAACAAAGAGATAAATCAACCTGTCACCTAAAATCATACCTTTCACAAAACAATGGAAAAATACACATTTTTTCCTATTGACTATGATACTCAATTGCTTTCCTTCTTTCAAAATATTGTTTCTGCCCTTGATTTAAAGTCTGAGGATTAAAATCATAGACATTAGCACACTACTATCTGTTGAAAGCAACATAATAAAAGTTGAAAAATCATCTTTGTTACAAGCTAAACAAAGATGATGCATCCCAAATCCAACAGTTATTTGCATAAATTTGAATACATAAAAGCTCGAATTACCCACTAAGAGAATAATGTATAGCTACCATCTTGATCTTTCTCCAGGCAGAAATTTACTATTGTTTTTCCACAATGCAGTAAATTCTGTGCCCTCTTCAATTCAAGTTAACATAGGATGGATATTACCTAAATCAACAAAAGATTAAAATTCTCCTTTTGATGTGTATAGGTCTCATACATCTAATTATGCCAGACTGCATGGAGTAAGGGGTCACAAATGAGGTATCCTAATGCATTCTCACTACTAAAGGATACTATAATATCTAGAAGACATTTCTAATTTATAATTAATGACACTTGATATTTTGAGAATCAAATACATTTTATATATTTAATGTACAGTTATGATAATGGTTAAACTCTTTCTCCTGGATTCCATGGGATAAAATACAAACTAAGACACTGAGATTAGCAAAATATTGACAATTATGTTATCAGTGATAAAAATAAATATTGATCTTCTGATGTCTATAATCTTAGTCAAGGGTTCATTCTATATGTGTCAGTTCAAATATGTACATACCTATATGTGTATGGAAGAGCAAAAAGGCCAAAGCAAAGAAAAAATGATGTGGTGAAGAAGAAAGGACAGAGATAGAAATAGCTTTATAATATTTAAGACCAAACACTACTTAATGCCTCAATAATATAAGTAACATTATGTATTAAATAATATATATATTCATTATTGTAATCATGGTTCTCCCATGGTTTTAATACATTTTATTTAACTTTAGTACCTATAATAAAGGCAGTATTTATCACTTAAAAATCATTTTCAATGCATGACAGTATTAATCATTTTTATTGCTATGACAGAATATCTGAGAAAATCAAATTAAGAAAAGAAAAGTTTATTGTGTTCACAGTTTTAAAGATTCTAATCCATAGTCATTTTTTCCTATCCTGTGGTCAGTCAGAATAGTTTGACTGAATAATCATAGCTGACCAAAACTGTTCACTTGAAGATAACTAGGAAAATAGAATAGGAGAAGAGAGTGGGATGCATGATAGGCCTTCCTGTGGCTTATCCCTAGTTACCACTTCCAGTGAGACAGGCTCTGCCTCCCAAAAGGCTATGCTGCTCCATCTCAATCACGGATTAATCCATCAATGGAGTCAGCACCTCCTAATCCATCAGTTTTCAAACATCTGTCAGCTTTCAACAAAGCATTCAACATGTGAGCCTTGAGGGAATATTCTAGGTTCAAAATACATTAAACATAACAAATAAAAATACTATCATATGCTTATTCATTGTTATACATATAGCATGTTCCTCTCTTCCGATTATAAAATTAATCTTAAAGAAGGCATCCTTGAAAGACTTAAGAAATAGTTAATGACATATTTATTGTCAACATTTCTTTAATCAAGATGAAGGAATGGAGCCAGTGAGATAGGAGAAAAATGTTAGGTGTACATGAAACACTTCTCACACAGCAGCAAGAACAAAGAGCAACTCAACAGGCACTGCATATGACATGCTAATATTCTCATCTAAATGCTTTCTCAAAATCTATCAGACAGCATATAATCTCTTCAATAGTAAGATTTTTAGTACATTAGGTGAAAGTTGACTCTACCTTGTTTAAGCATAGCTTGAGTCTGTCTCTCCTTCAGTATGGTCAAAGTGTCAGCCATAGATGGCCATTAACCAGTCCTGGTAAATCAATGCCCAATTCTGTGGGAAGTTTATGAAATTGTATAAACATAATTTATCATTCCTCTGGGATGAAAGGCAATATATAAATATAAGATATTTAGGTGCTTGATCAAAAGCACCTTTTTTCATATCCTCTGTCAAGCTAAATAAACAAAAATGCAGAAGAATATAAAATCTCATCACTGGACTCTTCCTCAAAAATACACACAACTATTCCATTTATGGTAAATTCTATTTGGCCGGCCTCCAGCTCCAAAGATTTCTAAGTGTTTGTTGAAATGCAATGTCACCCCTTTGCCTACCTCCCACATCACTGGGTAAATCAAGTTCTAAGTGCTGGCATAAATAAAACTGCATGCTGAGCTTTACAAATCACCATCAGAACTTTAAGAAAACAACAGGATGATCTCTTAATAAAAGTGCTTTCTCTCTTTTATATAAGATGAATGCATATGATTTACATTTTTATAAAGTGTAGAACATTGGGATAGTCTAAGTATGTGACACTTTGTTAGAGCTGACTAGACAATCTTCTCAGGACTAGATGAACCAAAGTAATATTGGCCCATATTCCTGTTGACTGCCAAGGTTTAAGTTGAATGGATTTATAGGAATTACAAAGAATTCCTTTTCTTTTTATAACAGTAACTTATGATGTTTGGATTGTTTACAGATGCCCTCAAATTATCTAAGCACATGCTATGACTTGAATGTGAAATATTTTTAACAGGATTGTGTGTTTAAACATTTGATATCCATCTTCCAGTGCTACTTGGGGTGTTTGTGGAACCTTTTAGGCATGGGACTAGCTAGCAGACATGAAGATATAGGGATGGGGATTTACTGTTTTAGCTGGGAAGCTTCAGGCCAAGCTCTCTGTTTAGTAGTTAGCACCATGCTCACAGACATCTATGCAAGCATCTGCCACCACACAAAACCCAGCTGCCATGTTTTCTCCACAAAGGAGGAATGGCACTCCTTAAGCTATGGGCCAAAATAAAACTCCCCTCCAATAGGTGGCTTTTGTCAGGAACTTTGTCTCAACCATAATGAAAATAGCTAACACATAATGAGCTAGGCATATTTTATTGAGAAGAGAGGTGTGTAAGATGTAATCTAATGCACCATTGAGGGAAAAAAGAAGACTGGGAGAGAATTAAGAATATGGACAATATTTACCTGAGGTTTATAGTATCTCTAACACCATCTTCTTCATCACTGTAAGAACCTATATCTCTTAGTATTTAGTATGTTATAGTCATTATGACAAGCACTTTATAAGCACTTTTAGTTCTAAGAAGCCATTAACAAAGAGATGCAAATAAAACCAATTCCATCTTAGACTTTGACCTTGACACTCCTAAAAAATTAATTGGGCAGTTATATAAGTCCGCAGAACTAGGGTTCATTGACAGATTGCATTGCTCTGGAAAACAGACTAATGTCCAGACTCAAACATAGGAAATTCAAACATAGATTTTGTGCTGAGTTTTTGTCAATGGGGATGTCAGTTTTCTGAACAGATGTTGTATAGGGTAAGAAAGCCTTTTGGGTTAAGGTAGGTGTTCAGCTATATAGACCTTCAGCATATTCCATAAATATAGAAAATTAAAGTTGTTCATATATAAGAAGTAAATCTAGATAGAGTTAGGAAGAGTAATTTGCAAATGCATTTGGAATAACAATAAAAGAACAGGATAGCAAAAAATATTCTCAACAATAATAGAACTTGTGGAGGAATCACCATCCCTGACCTCAGGCTGTATTACAGGCCAATCATGATAATAGTTGCATGGTATTGGTAAAGACAGGCAGGTAGAAAAGAAATGAAGACCCAGAAATGAACCCACACACCTACGGTCATTTGATCTTTGACAAAGGAGCTAAAACCATCCAGTGGGAAAAAAAGATAGCATTTTCAACAAATGGTGCTGGTTCAACTGGAGCTCAGCATATAGAAGAATGAAAATTGATCCATTCCTATCTCCTATACAAAGCTCAAATGGATCAAGGACCTCCACAGAAAACCAGATATGAAACTAATAGGAGAGAAAATGGGGAAGAGCCTCAAACAAATAGGCACAGGGAAAAATTTCTAGATCAGAACACCAATGGCTTTGCTCTAAGATCAAGAATCAACAATGGGACCTCATAAAATTGCAAAGCAAAAGATACTGTCAACAAGACAAAAGGGCAAAAAAAAAAAAAAAAGACTGGGAAAACATCTTTACCAATCTTACATCCAATAGAGGGCTAATATACAATATATACAAAATACTTAAGAAGTTAGACTCCTGAAAAACAGATAATCCTATTAAAAAATAGGGCTCAGAGTTAACCAATGAAGTTTCAGCTAAGAAATATCAAATGGCCAAGAATCACTTAAACAAATGTTCCACATCCTTAGTCATCAGGGAAATGCAAATCAAAACAACCCTGATATTCCACATCACACCAGTTAGAATGGCTAAGATCAAAGACTCAAGTGACAGAAGATGCTGCGGAAGATGTAGGAAAAGAGGAACATTTCTCCATTGTTGGTGGGATTTCAAGCTAGTAAAACCACTCTGGAAATCAGTCTAGAGGTTCCTCAGAAAATTGAACCTACCCGAGGACCCAGCTGTACCACTTCTGGGCCTATACCCAAGAGATAATTCAACATGTAAGAGGAACACATGCTCCATTATGTTCATAGCACCCTTACTTATTATAAAAAGAAGGTGGAAAGAACCCAGGTGTTCTTCAACAGAGCAATGGGTACAGAAATTGTGGTACATTTACACAATGGAGTACTACTCAGCTATTGGAAATAATGGCTTTATGAAATTCTTAGGCAAATGGATTGAACTAGAAGATATCATCCTGAGTGAGGAAACACAATCACAAAGAACACACATCTTATGCAGTCACTGATAATTGGATAGTAGCCCAAATGCTCGTAATACCCAAGATACAATTTACTGACTATATGAAGCTCAAGAAGAATGAAGAGCAAAGTGTGGATGCTTCAGTCCTTCTTAGAATGGAAAACAGAATACTCAAGGGAGGAAATGCATAGACAAAGTGTGGAGCAGAGCCTGAAGGAAAGGCTACCTGGAGACAGCCCCACCTGGACATCCATTCCATCCATATACAGACATCAAACCCAGACACTAATGAAGATGCCAAGAAGTGCTTACTGACAAGAGCCTGATATAGTTGTCTCCCAGGAAACTCTTTCAGAGCCTGACAAAGATAAAAGCAGATGCTTGTAGCCAACCATTTGATTGAGCATGGGCACCCCAATGGAGGACTTAAAGAAACTACTGAAGGAGCTGAAAGGTTTTGAAATCCCATAGAAAGAACAACATTATCAATCAACCAGACGCCCCCCCCCCCCGCAGATCTCCCAGAGACTAAACCACCAGACAAAGAGTACACATGCAGAGACCAATGGCTCCAGCTGCATATGTCGGGAGTGAGTGGATAGGTGGGGAGCACCAAAATAGAAGCAGGGCGAGGGAGGATAGGATGGGGGGGGTTGGATGGGGAACCAAGAAAGGAATGTTTTCCTCAGGTTTTCTTAAGATCGCTCCGTTTTCCTCCTCTTCTTGATCAGTGTCCTCATTAGTTTTTGTCACAAACCTAGATGACATATACAGAAAAAGAACCCCAAATGAGAAACCCTTTAATGAGTTCAAACTGTAGGCAAGTCTGTAGGGTATTTTCTTGATTAATAATTGGCACAACAGGGCGCATATACCGTATATAATTCCACCCTGGGGCAGGTGGTCCTGGATTATATAAAAAAACAGCCTAAGCAAGCCATGGGAAGCAAGCCAGTAAGTAGCACTCCTCCATGGCCTCTGCTTTAGGTCCCAACCCCAGATTCCTACTCTGAGTTTCTTCCCTGATTTACCTGAGCTATAGACATTTATCTGGAGAATTACAATAATGAGAATGAATGGGAATGTAATGCTGAAGAACTTTCCATTAATTGTAAACTATGATGTAGAATAATGTCCAACTGAACACTTGACAACCGTGCTGAGTATAAGAAAATGGCTACTCCTTACACAAGATGTCACACCACACCTAGCTATTTAATTATGTATACGTTCCAGGTCAAATTTTCTTCTCTTCTTAACCATGAAGCAAGGGAGCATGGGTCATACGTTCTGTTATTTCTGAGGGACATCTTTACCCTTCACTTATTTATTTTGTCAAGCTGCCTTCTCCAAACTGTGCTTCAGTTGTGGGCTCCTCAAAGCCTTGTGACCTGGAACCCACTTCTGGTGATCTCACAAAGGGTTGTCACACAGTGAAGGCTTAATTCAGGGAACCAACTATGTTTGTGCATCAGGATTGCACAACAAGTAATTGATTCTTTCTTATTTCTAATCCCAAAGATACTGTTTTCCATGATAGGGATGAGGCCACAGGTTTTTACATACATGTATCTCAAGTGTGAAGACATTTCAATCTTTTTCCAGAAGTAAATGAGTAAACATAGTAAGGAAACATAAACAGAAATAAATGAAAAGTGCCATTTTAAAATCTTTCAGTGAATGTGATGCAAAAGTATTATTAAGTTCTCAAAATTACTAAAATAATAGTATACAAACAAATGTTTCATAAATTAGTATAAAATGTACCATAGTACATTATTAACATTTTATATGAATTTCTGCTAGGCATGAAATTTTTTTGTAAATTATGGCATATAAATGATCTATCAAAAGTCTGTCTATTCCTTGGGCACATTATTTTGAAAGATGGTTTGAAGATAGATCAAACAATAGAATCATACAATATTATGGTAGAATGCAAACACATCTAACATAACCAACTTTAAGAAGAATCCTGTTGGAAAATTATATAAGACTGACTGGGCTAGAGAAGAATATTTGTGAAAGGAGCCTGAAATACCCCAACACAAGCTTAGTATAAATGTCTGCAGCTAATGGGGACTCAGAGAGCATAGCGTCCACTACACTTTTGCCTATACAATTTTCAGTATGTTAGGACTATCTAATATTCTTACAATATTGAAAGCATTTTAAGGGTCTCGTTATCTTCCTACAATTGTAGACTTAGTATAAAATTAGAGTTTAGTATTGAGCTACCACTAGATAAATATGGGATCAGTCCATAATCTATCATATAGGTAAATAGCTACAATGTCACGGGAATTAAAAATCACAGACTCTAAAGTGAAGCCAGATGTTGTAGAACTACATGTGCTCTCAGATTTACCCTACTCCAACCTCAGCATGAGATCTATCAAAGTCCAAATTCCTCTTCCTCTGGGATTAGAAATAACAAAGGATTAACTACTAGATGTACAGTATTAATCCTTGTGGGCATACACTCATGGTTGGTTTCCTGACTTAACCTTTCATTGTGTGACAACCTTTTGGGAGATCAGAAGTGATTTCCAGGTAACAGGGTCTTGAGGAGCACACAACAAAAGCACAGTTTGGAGAAGGCAGCCTGAAGTGCAAAGTTGGCTTGAAAAAATAAATAAGGGAAGGGCAAAGACAGCCATAACACAGTGGGAACAGAACGTATGACCCATGATCTCTTGCTTCATAGACAGAGTAAATATTTGACCAAGAGTGTGTACATAATGAAATAGCTAAGGTGTGCTGTGACATCTTGTCTAAGGTAATAGCTTTGTGAATTTCAGCATTAACATTCTTAGCACAAAATACTTCTGAAAGCAGTGTTTACAGTGAAAGCTTATTCTTGGTATTTTTAGGTATTAGTGAAGAGCAATTACTTTTCCTAAATATTTTGGAAAAGGTAAGTCACTTCTGATCATAGATATGCTGTGGTTTTCATATTCCTGACAAAATCATCTCTCTCACTTTTTAAAGGTTAGGTTGGATCTAATATAAACTCCACCACCTTGCTTTGAAAGCATTCATTCTCTTTATGTCACACACAATGTTAACTTGGACAAGGAGTTTGGATTCTTTAGGGGGCTCCAATGGACTATGATTATAATTATTCTTACTATTAGTATATTAAAACAAAACTTATTTTTACAGGTAGAAATGCATTTTAAAAGCTAAGTTTATTATTTGGATATAGTAATAAGCATACCCACTGCAACAAATGTGCTTCTAGAACAGTGCATCTGGTGTGGCCCATCTGACCCAGCCAGGAGCAGGGAATTCTATTTTGAGTTACCTCACTAAGAGAAAAACGACTCATACTGGACCATGCTTCTGTATTCACCCTCTCCTTCACACCCAAAGCCACATTATTTTTTGGCAAATTATCAAAAGATAGCTGTGCTTAAATTCACCAATAGAGAGCCATATTTAAAATTCATGAGGTCTATGATCATGAAAAATTTATCACAAACCTACTGTGATTAGAACCAATCTAGAGAATTTAAAATGATTAATTAGTATGATTTTATAGAGGTGCTTATGCACATGTGTGAAATCATATTTATGCATTTGTGTGTGTGTGTGTGTGTGTGTTACACGTGTCTGTAAGGGTCAATGTGTATACATATGAAGGCTAGATGCTGTGATCTGCTCCCTTCCTTTGTTGTTCTGCATCTAAGATTTTTATGCAGGGACTTTCACCAAACCAGAAGCACACTGCTTCAGCCAGACAGGATATTCAGCAAGCCTGAGAGATCCTCTGTTTCTGTGTTCCCAGCATTGGAATTACACAATCAAGTCATTATGCTTTTGTTGTTGTTGTTGGTGGTGGTGGTGCTGGTTTGTTTGTTTGTCATTTTTGTTTTGTATTTTTTCTAGCTGTTAATCATCTAATATAGACCCTGATGTTCTTGCTTACACAGCAGACACATTAAAAACTCAGCTGTTTTCCAAACTCTAATTATCTACTTTAAACTCAAATTATTTTAGTATTTGAGTGAGGGAATTTATGTGTGTGTGTGTGTGCATGTTGTTTACACGTGTATAATATGCATAGGTGGATTTTTTTCAGCTATGTGTACATGTACAAAGGCCAAATGGGAACCATTGGGTATCTTCCACTCTTACTAACCAACTTATTTTTTTGAGGAACGTCTCTGATCAAGCCTGGCGCTCACTGTGTTGGCTTACTTGCCAGCAGATGAGACACTAGAAGTTCTTTGTCTCCACCACAGATTTACAGACACTTGCTTCTACACCTGGCTTCTGAAGTCAGGTCCTCATGATTTCACAACACACATTTTACACACAACGTGATCTTCCCACCTCCTGTTCTAAGATTTAAACATGATTGAATGTTTTCTATAAGGTAAACATTTCTTAGTTTCTAACAATGATAACAGTAACTATGACAACAGCAATAGCAACAAAGGAATAATAAAACAGACCCAGAACAAGGGGAAAGAGACTGTCTTCCAATTTCTTTAATAAGAATTCTTACATGTAGTCAGGAAAATGAATTTTATAATTGGATTGTAGAAGTATATGCTATTGAAGTAGCTTCATTCTTAAAACTAAACCACAAAAATGCAGGGAGAAAAGTTCTCATAGGCAAAGATGAACACAACTTACAATATATGGGTTTTTTTTTCTGTTTTCAGGTTTCCATTGCATTTACCTCTTCTAAATTTAAAAATAATAGCCATTTAGGTGAATCTGATAATATTCACATTGACCATCCATGGGACATTTTAGAACTCATCCTTCAAGAGTTCAAAACCCTGGGGACAAATGGCCATTTTCACTCTTATAATATGTTTTAGTCTAACTTTACTTTATAGAAGCTTCTTTGTTTTCACCCTTCTGTGTTACTCACAATTCCATGTGAAAAATAAACACCTCAGAAAGTAAAATTAAAGTAGCCCCTTAAAAATCTTACTAAATTTATGGATAAGTCATTAATGAGTATATATCCATATGGATCTAATTGTCTTCTGAAAAATTTACTTCTGAACAGTGCTGTGTTGGCTACCCATATTTTAATACATGAGCTATCGAAGGTAATTTTTTAGATCCAGAGCTAATAGTATTCCTTAGTATCATTAAATCTTATTTAAAGACACCTTTTCTTTCTGTTTGTGACTAAATATTGGTACTTCAAGTCATTTTTGTTAACAATATATTAATGTATGTGTAATTTTACTTTTTTGGTGGAATTATAAAATTGTATGGCTACATGGTCATCACCTTTCTTTTTGCTTCTCCAACCTGAATTTCCAAGCTATACTTTTTTTCATAGTTTCCTTTTATGCTTTTAATTAGGAATTCCAACTATAATATCTCACAAAATGACTTTGTTCAAATCTAACACCTATATCTCCAAGACTGTATGTAGACCATTTTTGTTACTATAGCAAAATAACTGAGACATGCTTACTTTACTGTAAAAAGTGATATTCTCATTGTTTTAGAAGTTTAAAGGTCTGTCCCTTGTATCAGTTCATCTCTTACAAGAGTTTTCTTGACTATATCACTTCACAAAGAAACTGTTTGTCTGAAGAAGACATTGCTTCTCAAAATAATCCCAGAGTGACAAATGCTTCACAGTCCCTCTAACTATATCCTCCAGTGATTCAAGAACTTCCCTCTAGAATCCATTTTACAAATGGTCTAGCACATCTCAACACTATGAATTGGAGGACTAAACTTACAAGATGTCAGTCTTAGAAAACAAATGACATTTGGTACATAGTAACATTCTACATTTCCTATTGCTCAGAAAACCCAAAAGCATTTCTTTACCCTCATCTTTTTCAAACTTTTATTACCTTACATCTCATGGCCTATTTATTTCTATGATTTCAGTCATAGCTTTAAGTTCACATTTTATTGTATAATCAAAATCATTAAAACTTATAGCTATCTTTCTGGAAAACAGCTACACCCAGAGCTAGAGGCTGGACAACCACCATCAGGACACATAGCCTGCCTGAAAACAGCTGATCAGCCAGAAGCACTCTCACTCCTAAGCCCACAGGGCATCAAACATATGGGAGAGACAAGTACTAGTCATAGACAACAAGATAAACTAGCATCACAGATAATAAGATGGAAAGAGGCAAGTGTAATAACCTAAGCCACAGAAACCAAGACAACCTGGTTAACATCAGAACTGAGTTCTTACACCACAGCAAGTAGTGGATATCCCAACACACAAGAAAAACAAGATTTAGACTTAAAATATATCTTATGTTGATGATGGAAAGCCTCAAGAAGTACATGAATAACTCCCTTAAAGAATACAGAAAACAGGTAAACGAGTAGAAGCCCTTAGAGAAACACAGAAAAACAGAAGCAAACAGGTGAGGGAATTGAAAAAAAAATTATCTAGGTTCTAAAATTGAAATAGAAACAAAACAGAAATCACAAAGGGAGACAACCTGAAAGATAGAAAACATAGAAAGAGATGGGGAATCATAGATACAAGTATCACCAATGGAATACAAGAGATAAAAGAGAGAATCTCAGGGGCAGAAGATAACATAGAACATATTGACACAACAGTCAAAGAAAATAGAAAATGCAAAAACAAGAAGCTTCTAACCCAAAACATCCAAGAAATCCAGGACACATTGAGAAGAACAAACCTAAGGAGAATAGAAGTAATAGAGTGGACAATTCCAAGGCCTAGTTAATATATTCATCAAAATTATAGAAAAAATTTCCTTAACTTAAAGAGAGAGGTTACCATGAACATGAAAGAAGCCTACAGAACTCCAAAGAGATTGGAACAGAAAAGAAATTCCTACCAACACATAATAGTCAAAACACCAAGAATATTGAAAGCAATAAGGAAAAAAGTTCAAGTAACAAAAAAGGCAGACAAATCAGAATTACACCAGACTTCTCAACAGAAACTATGAAAGCTAGAAAACACTGGACAGACTTTCTACAAAGGCTAAGAGAAAACAAATGCCAGCCCAGGTTACTATATCCAGCACAAATCTCAAAGAAACAAAGATATTCCAGGACAAAACCAAATTTACTCAATGACTGTCCACAAACCCAGAACTACAAAGGACAATAGATAGAAAACCCAACAAGAAGGAGGGAAGCTACACCCTAGGAAAACCAAGAAAGTAATCTTTCAACAAATCCAAAAGAAGAGAAACACACAAACATAATTCTACCTTTAACAACAAAAGTAAACAAAAGCAACAATCACTATTCCTTAATATCTCTTAACATCAATGAACTCAATTCTGAATAAAACACATAGACTATCAGACTGGATACTTAAACTGTACCTAGCATTTTGCTGCATACAGGAAACTCATCTCATTGACAGTCGGGACATTACCTCACAGTAAAAGGCTGGCAAATAATTTTCCAAGCAAATGGTCCCAAGAAACAGGCTAGAGTAGTCATTCTAATATTAAATAAAATAGATTTTCAACTGAAAGGTATCAAAATAATATGAACAACACTTTTTGTTCATCAAAGAAAAAAAATCTATCAAGATGAACTCTCAATTCTGAACATCTATGTTCCAAATACATGTGCACTCACGTTCATAAAAGAATCTCTGCTAAAGCTCAAAGCATATATTAACCACAAATAATAATAGTGGGAAACTTCAACACCACACTCTCATCAATGGACAGATTATAGAAGCAGAAACTAAACAGAGACACAGTGAAACTTACAGAAGTTATGAACCAAATAGATTGAACAGACATCTATAGAACATTTCATCTTAAAACAAAAGAATATACCTTCTTCTCAGCATGCCAACATACCTTCTCAAAAATTGACTATATAGTCAGTCACAAAATGGGCCTCAACAGATACAAAAAGATCAAAATAATCCCATGCAGCCTATCAGATGACCATGGAATAAGGTAGGTCTCAAATAACAACAACAAAAAAGTCCATGTACAGGTGAAAGCTGAACAATGTTCTACTCAATGATAACTTGGTCAAGGAAAATATAAAGAAATAAATTAAAGATGTTTTACAATTTAATGAAAGTGAAGGCACAAAATACCCAAATTTATGGGGTATGATGAAAACAGTGCTAAGAGGAAAATTCTCATCTCTGAGTGACTCCAAAAATGTAACTGGAGAGAGTATACACTAACAGCTTAACAGCATACCTGAAAGCTCTAAAACAAAAAGAAACAGACCCAAGAGTTGAAAGAAGGAAACAAGAAAACTTAGAGTTGAAATCAGCCAAGTAGAAACAAAATGAACTATACAAAGAATATATAAAATAGAAGCTGGTTCTAGGAGAAATCCATAAAGTTGAAAAACCCTTAGCAAAAATAACTAGAGAGCATGGAGAAAGTATTCAAATTGACAAAATCCAAAATGAAAGAGGGAGACATAACAACAAAAACTAAGGAAATTCAAAAAATTACCAGATACTACTATAAAAGCCTATACTCAACAAAACTAGAAAATCTAGAGGAAAAGAATAATTTTTTAGACAGACACCAGGTACCAAAGTTAAATCTGGATCAGATAAACCATTTAAATAGTCCCATAAACACTAAAGAAATAGAAGCAGTCATCAAAAGCCTACAGACAAACAAAAAGTCAAGGACCAGATAAGTTCATTTCAAAATTCTATCAAACCTTCACAGAAGACTTAATACTCGTACTCTCCAAACTATTTCACAAAATACTAACAGAAGGAACACAACTCAACTCATCTTTTGAAGCCACAATTACTCTCATTCCTAAACCACACAAAGACCCTACAAGGAAAGAGAATTTCAGACCAATTTTCCTCATGAACATCGATACAAAAGATACTCAAAAATTATTTTGCAAAGTGAATCCAAGAACACATTAAAATTATCATTCACCATTATTAAGTATGCTTCATCCAAGTGATGTAAGGACTGTTCAATATATAGAAATACACCAACATAATCCACTATATAAATAAACTCAAAAAAAAACAACCAACCACATGACCATAACATTATATGCTGAGAAAGAATTTGACAAAATTCAACACCTCTTCATGTTAAAAGTTTTAGAAAGATGAGGGAATCAAGGCCCATACCTAAACAAAGTAAAAGCAATATACAGCAAAACAGTAGCCCACATCAAAGTAAATGATGAGAAACTTAAAGCAATCTCACTAAAATCAGGTACTAGACAAGGCTGCTTACCCTCCCCCTACCTATTCAATTTAGTACTGGAAGTCCTAGCCATAGCAATTAGATAACAAAAGGGATACAAATGGGAAAGAAGGAAGTCAAAATATCACTATTTGCAGATGATATGATAGTATACTTAAGTGATCCCAAAAGTCCCACTAGAGAATTCTTACTTCTGATAACTAACTTCAGCAAAGTGACTGGATATAAAATTAATTCAAACAACTAAGTAGCCTTCCTCTACACAAAAGATTAACAGGCTGAGAAAGAAATTGGGGAATCAGTACCCTTCACAATAATCAAAAATAATATAAAATACTTTGATGTAATCCTACCCAAGCAAGGTATATATATCTATATAACAAGAACTTTAAGTACCTGAAGAAATAAATTGAAGATCTCAGAAAATGGAAAGATCTCCCATGCTCACAAATTGGAAGGATCAACTTTGTAAAAATGCCGGTCTTGCCAAAGGAAATCTACAAATGAATGAAAGCCCCACCAAAATTCCAACTCAGTTCTTCATACAGTTCAAAAGAGCAATTTGCAAATTCATTTGAAATAACAAAAGAAAAAAAGAAAAGAAAAAAAAGACAGGATAGGGAGAACTATTCTAAACAATAAAAGAACTTCTCCTCGGGGAATCACCATCCCTGACTGCAAGATGTATTACAGATCAATTGTGATAAAAATTGCATGCATGGTATTGGTACAGAGATAGGCAGGTCGCTCAATGGAATAGAATTGAAGACCTGGAAATGAACTCACACAACTATGGTCACTTGATCTTTTACAAAGGAGCTAAAAACATTCAATAGAAAATGGACAGCCTTTTCAATAAATGGTGTTGGTTCAACTGGCAGACAGCATGAAGAAAAATGCAAATCGATGCATTCTTATCTCCTGGTACAAAGCTCAAGTCTGACTGGATCAAAGACCTTCACATAAAACCAGGTAAAGTAAAACTAATAGAACAGAAAGTGGGAAATAGCTTAGAACACTTAGGCACAGGGGAAATTTTTCTGAACAGAACACTAATGGCTTATGCTCTAAGATACAGAATTGACAAATGGGAACTCATAAAATTGTAAAGTTTCTGTAAGGCAAAAGACACTGTCAATAGGACAAAACTGCAACCAACAGATTGGGAAAAGATCTTTACCAATTCTAAATCTGATAGAGGTTTAATATCCAATATAAACAAAGAATTCAAGAAGAGAGAATCCACAGAAACAAATAATACTATTAAAAATGGGGGACAGAACTAAATAAAGAATTCTCAAAAAAGAATTACCTAATGGTTAAAAAGTATCTAAAGAAATGTTTAACATTCCTAGTCATCAGGAAAAGCAAATCAAAACATCGCTGAAATTTCACCTTATACCACTCAGAATGCCTAAATCAAAACTCAGGTGACAGCAGATGCTACATAGGATGTGGAGAAAAAGAAACATTTATTGTTGGTGGGATTACAAGCTGAAACAACTACTCTAGAAATCATTCTCACAGTTCCTCGGAAAATTGGACATAGTATTACCTGAGTACCCAACTATACCACTCCTGGAATGTACACAAGGGATACTACAAAATATAACAAGGACACATGCTTCACTATGTTCATAGCAGCCTTATTTATGATAGCCTGAAGCTTGAAAGAATCCAGATGTCCTTCAACATAGCAATAGGTACAGAAATTTTGGTACATTTATACAATGGAGTACTACTCAGCTCTTTAAAATGATTACTTCATGAAATTCTTAGGCAAATGGATGGGACTAGAAAATATCCTGAATCAGAAAACCCAATCACAAAATAACACACATATTATGCACCAACTGATAAGTGGATATTAGCCCAAAAGCTCAGAATACCCAAGATACAATTCTCAGACCACATGAAGCTCAAGAAGGAAGGCCAAAGTATGGATGCTTCAGTTCTTCTTGGAAGGGAAAACAGTACACTCATGGGGGGAAATACAGGACAAATAGAGGAGCAGGGATTAGAGAAAATATCATCCATAGACAGCCTCACCTAGGGATTTAATTCATATGCAGCCATCAAACCCATGTACTATTGTGGATGCCAAAAAGTGCTTAGTGTCAGGAGCCTGATATGGATGACTCCTCAGATTCTCAGAGACTTACTGATACAGATGAGGATGCTTGCAGCTAACCATCCATCAGACTGAACAAAGGGATCCCAATGAAGGAGCTAGAGAAAGGTCTGAAGGAACTGAAAGGATTTGTAACCCCATGGGAAGATCAAAATTATCAACAAACTGAGGCTTCCAGAGCTCCCAGGGACTAAAACACCAACCAATGAGTACACATGTAGAGACCCATGGCTCCAGGTGCATATGTAGCATAGGACTTCTTTGTCTGTCATCAATGGTAGAAGAGTCCTTTTGCCCAGTGAAGTCTCATTTTCCAAGTGTAGGGGAATGCCTAAGTGCTGAGGTGGGAAACAGTAGTTGAGAAAGAGAGCACCTTCATGGGTGCAAGTGGAGGGGGCGGGAAGGAATGGAGGGGAGGAAAGGGGATAACATTTGAAATGTAAATATAGAGAATACCTAATAAAAATGAAAAGCAAAAGAAAAATATCAAGCAACCAATCACTTAGCCAAATATATTCAGAAATAAAAGTTGAAAAAAATCAGCACTCCAGTAGGCTGATTTACATAGCATGTAAAGAAAGTTTTACCAGGTCACTAATCATGAATAGACCAAAGGAATAAAATTATTATAATTTTTTTAAAAATTATACCTATCCCTTCTATGTATCCTCTCTGGCATAATGTTTCATCTTTTCTTTTAAATAATTGCTAAACTTTACTTATACTCTCTTACAATTTGCATTATTATCATAGGTGAAAATCAGTTCAAATGTTGTAGATTCAAAGTGAAATGTACACTCCAATAGATCATGTACCTCATAACTTTGTCTAGTAGTGGAAGCAATACTTTAAAAGACAATAGAAACTCTTGGAGTTAAAACCTCACTGGACAAAGTAGATCATCACTTTAGGGGGCCTGGACAAATTTTAGCTTCATGTTTCTTTCACAAACCCTTCCCTTCCACCATGAACTACATCTCAAACTGTAAGTTAAAATAAAGCTCACCTTCCTAAGTTGCTCCTTGTCAGGTATTTGGTCACTGTAACAAGAAACATATCTAACATAACTATTATCTCTTCAAAGCAATACTTATAGACACTTATTTCAGTATAACACCTAAAAGAGACATACAAATTCCATTGTACAATATGATGATAAATGGGTTTCTTACATTGTTCTGGATAAACCATGAAACCTTAGGACCATTCTTGATTTACCTTTCTGTCCCCCCAATAATTCATGCACACACACATACACACATACACACACACATACAAACACACACATATTCATACACATTATGCAATCATTAGGATAACCTTAATCCCCAAATTACAGAATCTGTCCAGTTTATCTATTTATCTGTCTGAAGGTTAAACTATTAACTCGAGCATGGGCTCCCACAGTAATGTTTTAATCAGTGTCCCAGTGTTTTGCCTTGATCTAGATGTTCCTTCCTCTCCTACCCCCTTAAAAAGCAGCCATATATGGTCATCACTTATAAATTAAAATTAGATCATATTCTTTTTGTATGTAAATCATTTCCACTTGGAGAAAAATCTAAACCCTCCAACTTCAGGTTTTGCAGAACGTGGCTTCAATTCTAAATTTCCTCCCCTTTCTCAGTCTACCCAATTTAACGTTGGTCTTATTTTCTCACTGAATTGTACTAATCTGGAGCCTTTGTTCTGTTTTTCTTGTCATAGAAAGCAACATGTGGTTCCTTTATCTCCATCTCTTACTCCATTAAATACCATAAGTTCTCTTTCAAGAACTTCAAGTCCCATACTGGATTCAATAAGGTGGAAACCCATAAGCAAAGATGGTTCTCTAGACTTACTCTTTAGAAGAGAATTGGCAGTTTTACTCTTTTGCTAGTATTTGCTCACAGCTTACTATGAATTCATGGAGATGATTTTGTTGGTTCGTAAACTTTATTTTCCATCTTGTGTATTTTTATGTGAGATAAGATGGAAGGCTAATTTGTATAAGACATTTTATTCTAGAATTCTAAATCTCATTTACATTATATAAGATACTTAATGCAATTATCATGAAGATGAGATAAGATTATAGAGAGGTCAATGAGGAGAAAAGAAAGGAGAACCTAGATAATCAAAGAACTACAGAGAGAAAATGGGGAGGAACCTGAATGTAATGGAAGGTCTGTAAATCCTTCGAGTCTCAAAAAAATTGTCTGTTGGTGGGGGCAGACACTTTGGCACTCTGATAACTGATAAAGCAAAATGATCAAGCTGGTCCTTGATGCAGACACTACCACATTTTGTCTATGCAGTCAAGGCTTATTTTATGTGTAATGAGAAATGTTCTGTATCTTGTCAGTTACTGCTATCTGAAAAGCTCCTTTGATTAAAAAAAAATTCTACCTAATATTAAGTTAGGCACAGAGAAAAATTCCAGAAGTAATACAAAAGAGACCATTTTAACTATGTGAAAAATTAAAATATTTTAGGGCTGAGGGTATTTAAATAAAAATGAAAATAATTTAATTTCATTTTCTGACAAGATCACATACATTTCTGTTTGTTTAGCTATGGAAAAGGTCTACTAATCTGCTACTTGCAATCTCACATGTTAGAGTAAATCAAACAGGCTAATTCGTTACATGACAACAGTGATGACTCAAACAATTTCAGTGAATATTTAATTTTATTTAAAGAATATCATATAAGAAAATTATTTATTCAATAGAAAAGCATATTCTTTATTATATATATATAATGCATGTGTATATATATTCATATATATATCATATATAGTATCAAAGAAGAAAGAAAATAAAAAACTAAAAAAGGAAACAATATGGTTACATATATATGATATTATAAGAAAACAATTATTTGAGTGCTACATGGCCCAGATCTGAGTTGTATCAAACTACTTACACTGAGATTTCCAACTCAATATCTCTAAGTCGTAAGGAAACTGAACATCAATACTATCAAATGTATTCATAGATTCAAAACCAGGTTCAAATTACAGAACAAGGAAAAATCTTAAAATTCACAGGGAAAATCATCAAATAATCTTCAACAGAGATCAGTGATAACTTCACACTGTCTAATTTGCAACAATGACAAGGTAGTCCAATATTACATTGTTAGAGTAAAAAGCAGATACCAATTAAACAAAGGAGCAGAGAAATGACCCATAAATTTATGGTCAATTTTCAAGAAAGTTAGAAAAAAAAAAAACAGTGAGCACAAAGCTGTCTCCACACTAAACTGTGTTGAGACTGTGTTGAGTAAACTACACATCCACGTGAAGAACTGTGCACTTCAACTATTATATAACACCATAAACAGATGTTAACAAAATGTATAAAAGAGATACATTTAAGACTTAAAACTGCAGCGTTAGTTTAAGAAAGTATATGGGTGAACCTTTACAATGTTTGTCTGTGCAGTGCTTCCTGTGAACATTATCCTAATACCATAACCAAAAACAATCAAATGTAAACCAATAAAATGCATGAAATTAAAGTGTTTCTTTCTGCACAACAAAGGAAGCAAATATAAAATCAGACTGACAGGCGTAGAACATAAATTTTTGCAAATGATACATCTAATTAGGATCTTATAGCAAAGGTACTTAAGGATTCAAATGTTTCAGTAATAACATCACAATCTGGGATCTATAAAAATGGCTCACCTGTCACAAGTTCTTGCTTTTGTAGAGGACCTGCGTTTGGTTCCTAGAATTCATACAGTGGTTCACAGTCATAGTAATTTTACTTCTAGTAAATTTAATAATAAATAATAAATAAAAAGATCCAGTATCTTCCTCTAACCTCCATGGGCACCAAACATGTGTTTGATGAATCAAAAAATTCTGTGACCTACAGCCAAACATTAGGCATAGCTCAGGGAAAATGAGCTGTGGAAGAGGACGAGGGAAGTGGAAAGAACCATGGAGGTTTAGAACATCCCAAGAAAAACTATAGAGTCAACTAACCTGGGAACATTAGTGGCCCACAGAGATTGAATCACAGAGTCATGCTTGAGATGGACCTAGTTATCCTATGCATTTGTTACTGATGTACAGCTTGGTCTTCAAGTGAGACATTTAACAGCAGGAGCAGGGGCTGTCTCTGACTAGGTTGCCTGCCTTTGAATCCCTTTCTCCTAACTGAACGGTCTTATCTAACCTCAGTAGAAGAAGATGTGGCCAGTTCTAATACAGCTTGATATGCCAAAACAGGTTGATAGCCACGATGTCTCCCCTTGTCCAGAGAGAAAGAAAAGGAGTATAAGAATTGGAAAGGTAAAAGGAAGGGACTAAGAGGGAAAGCTCTTAAGCAAAGTGAATACATCACTTAATGAAAGAGAACTCATACATATAGAATAAATAAATTGTAAAAACTTCTAAAAAGAAATCTCAAATTAAAAATGTCAAAGCATCCAAATAGTCAATCCTTTGTTTCTACTGGTTATTTTATTTATTTACATTTTAAATGTTATCTCCTTTCCCAGTTTCACCTTGACAAATCTCGCATCTATCCCCCATCCCCACTGCTTCTTAGAGGGTGCTCCCTGACCTACCCATTCCTACCTCACTGCCCTATCATCCCTTATGCTGGGGCATCGGGTAAATTAGCATTTTTGTTAACAATCCTGTGTCCAACATTGACTATTCCCATAGAGTCAAAACTACTTAACACATCAACTCATTAGAATGGTTATTATTAAAAATCAATTAAGAGAAATAGTTGGAGATATCTAGAAAAAAATCATTTATGAGAAATTGGTTTATTATGAAGACCAGTATGAAATTTTCCTCAAATTATTTGTCCTTTCTTAGTCACCAGATGAAACTTACTATGTTGAGATTACTCTTCAGCCTACCAACTTTAGTCTCCTAATAGCTCTATGTTCTGTCTCCTGTGAATGTTTAACTGCCACAGCTCAACTACTTTTCTTGGATATTCAAAACACACTTGCACATACATTGAATCTTTCTGCTATAACTACATTTCAATTTTCTTTTCTCCTGAAGCTTAGCTTCTCCAGAATCCTTACCAATCCAATTTTCTTTTTTATTACATTTCTACCTACAAAAGGGGCCATACCCTTTCCTTGCTCCTAAACCAGATTTGTTCTCCTTTTTGAATACAAAACTAATCAAAACCAAGCTAAGAAAGAAAAATAATGTCCTAAGGTTTACATCTATACCACCAGGGTCAATGGGCTCTTTGGGTTGGGTCATAAATCTACCACACGGATTCCCTGTAATTAAAAGAGAAATAAGACTTAGAAACTGATATAAGGGAAAATAGATTTATTTCAGTCAAACTAAGGAGGGAAAAAGACTCCAAGTATCAGCTAAAACCAATATTTCACCCACTCTTTGGGTGATAAATAGCTGGGAAAAACTCAAACATGTGATCAGTCTCCCATTTTGATGTGAACCATTGACCTCAGCCGTGGGCCACATCTCTCTGGCAGGAGTAAGATGCACCTCACAGCTGCAGACACTGTCAGGATGTCTACTTTCCTGCAGAGAAATTATGATCCAGCAATATGGCTGCTCTGGCAAGAGATCATATTCAACAACCTTCTAGGTCTGTATTATCTAGCAAGAATGAAAACACACCCTGAATTATAGTATGATCTAGCTGGAATATCAACATGCTCTTAGTATGCACCTTTAATCCCTAACAATGAAGGTAAAATTAGTTCATAGAAGGAAGAAGCCACTTTCGCAGTGATGTCTAATTGAGTACCAGACAAAATGATTAATCAGAGAAAGATTTGACAGAATGAGTCAGAGATAGGATAAATCCCACCTATTCAACAACAGCATAGAAAAGAGAAAATACTTAAGAACAGTGAACAAAAAAATAGGTGTTATATGTATAGGCAGCAGTTTTATTGAGGCAGGTTACACAGAGATACTGGGAAAGACAGAAGAAGCCAGAGAATGAAAGAGCAGAAACCAGAAGACTGAACATATTTCCCAAGTCCGTATAGTGCCGAGTAGAGCAATTCAGTCAAAAGCTGGAAGAAGTCAGATTGAACCAGTCATTCTGGAAGGTTAGATTGTATAGGGACTAGAAGCTTCCAGGCCTAGGCCTAGAAATAGAACACAGAAACTCTCTAGGTGCAACCCAAGCTGTGATTTGTACAACTTGGGTATGACTCTTATCACTTCTTCTGAGGAAAGAAGAGACATGTACACTCCCTTATCCCAGCAATTCCATTATCTGAGAACTGGTAGTCTCAAATGGGCCCTTTGTGGGAACGTTTTATTATGTCCTCATAAACTGCTGATGCATAAGTTATCTTCTCCTCACACTGCTCAGCTCTATCCCCAGTATGAAAGTTCAGCTGGTGGCTTCACTTCATTTTCATTAAAATAACAAAATCCAAGATTTTCACAACACCACACCATATATCTCCACCTACTTTCATCTAGTTTGGCTCTCCAAACAATTGTGATAATGTATCTGAAACCCTAGACAAGAAGGGTTGTCAGAGAAAACCAGTTAAGGTCACTGTGGGAAGTGTGAGTCACTGTCGTTTCATTCATGATGTGAACTCTGTAATTATAATCTATTGGATGGAACACAAATACGACACAGGTGGATTTTCAAGTGACAACACTAAATCAACTGATCCAATTCAAATTTAGGCTGTTTCCTGTGGTAATCATGAAGGCATGGGACAAGGGCGTCTGTCGGGGAGTATTTTTAGGTCATTTTACAAAGGCACAGAATAGAGAAATAAGATTGGAGACAGATCCTGAGTCCTGAACTCCATCATTGGGTTAGTTGCAAGATCAAATTCCATTAAACACATTTCACAAATGGTTCCCAACTCAACCACTCAGGTACTGGAGATGGAATCACCATGTTAAAGAAGCAAACAGCATTCGGTTTACATCATAAAAGACAGTTAATGTGTGGGATATGATTCTCATTCCAGATAAATTCCTGGGTTAATTTCTGTAATTGGAGGGGGTGAAAAGTTAATCATGATGATGTTCATAAATTAATCAGATAGCATGACTAACAGGACCCAAGAATATTAAATAAGCCACATTCCTTGCATCTAGAGCATAAATTAAGGAAAGTTTGGAGTCTTGATGGCTCCCTCTGTTTCTTTGCTCTTCACTGCTCTTTCCAACCTTGCTCCGTCCCTTCTCCCATCCCAGGTCACCTTTCAGAATACTAATGCCAAGTGTGCTTTTACCCAAAGTACATGCTTTCTATTCTGTCATACATAGGGAGACCGCTGGATCTCAGCCCATGGAATCAAATGAAATGGTTTTCTGTCAGACTGAATACTAATTATGTCTCCATGCCAAAGCTAGGTCTGCATAATGACATCATTTGCAAGTAGGTTGGAAGTGGAATTGCAAATAGGGTTTGCTTTGATATTTATGGGCATAGAGAGGGTGGTGCTGTGCAGCCAGTCTACCTGGCTGTGTTGATTTTAAGGGGTTTCACTTTGGAAATTCAGCCTGTCTGGGAGGTACTGTAGATTAAGTAAATTGTTTATTGCCATTTTTGTTTCAAAACTCACAACTGAAATGCCCAGGACAAGTTTTGAAAGAGCAATTATTTCTTTTGTCAAATGCCTATTATCCTCTTTCAGGTAATTCATACAGGCTTAGCATGATTGGTACTCATTCTGAAACAGTGTCATTTATGCTGCTGGTACCAACACCTTCATGCCACTCCTAAAATCATCTCAGTTTTAAAATAAACGAATAATTTCCTTCATTTAATCCCCTTCAGTTTCAATACATTGTCCACTCTTCTGTGGTCTGTGCAATAGGATCAACCATTCATTTAAAATCATGTTTGCTCTTTCAGTGAGGCTCATCTATATTGCAACACTTCCTGTGCTCAAGTAGCTAAATAATTACTAAACCTATGTTATGAAAGTAATGGTATATAGCTCAGTGTTAGACCATCCTTACATAATATGTATAGCACCCTTGCTCAGATTTTCAATTGTCAGCAGTCAAAATAAGAAAGGAGAGAAATACAGAGAGAAGATGTGCATTTATGAGGAGAAAGGAAGGAAGAAAAGAAAAGAGAGAAAAGAGTAAGAGTGAAAGCAAAAGGGAGAGGGGAGAAGGAGGAAGAGGAGGAGGAGGAGGAGGAGGAGGAGGAGGAGGAGGAGGAGGAGGAGGAGAAGAACAACAGCAACAACAATAACAACAACAGCAACAACAAGAACAAGAATAACAAGAACAAAAACTAGAACAAGAAGACAAAAATAAGAACAAGAATAACAAGAACAAGAAGAAGATGAAGGGGGGGGGCTGCTCTGGTCTGTGGTCTGGGGGAAAAATTCAGTGTTGGCTATGTTTTACTGCCTTGAGCCTGACTGATATTTGCTTATTTGACATTTCTGTTGCTTGTTTTTATTATGTGAAACAAAGGAACAGAAGCTTGCTCCAAGTCAAACATGGCTATAGGCTTTATAAAGGGTATTTTTGGACATTAAACAATATGGATCACACATTAGGAAAACAGATTCTGTAACTATGGAGCAAATGGGTGCAGCTGACAACTATCAGTGGAGACTTCCTGCCTCCTTTCTGGCATGCTGAAAACATCAGTGGAACATGTTATGATATTTAGTGTGTGGTTTGTTCTGGCAGTCATAAGAAGAAATTATGTTTATTTACATATCTAGTTCTAGAGCTGAAAAGAATTATTTTAATACATGACATATATTCTAGCCTTAGAAGATGGGCTACTCTCAGAGGTCACACCACAGAGATTTTCTGTGGCAGTGATTATTCAGCATTATTCAGTTTGCTAATGTCACACAACAGTTATTAGAACAGAGTGACCTAAAATGACATCTGACACCTGGTCTCTTTCCTGCCTAGAATTCTATATACTTTCCCAGTGCTGGAACAGAAGTTTCATATGACAACCATGCCATCTCAACTGGACTGTGTCAGTACATGCTGCATTAAGCAGATAGCATAGTTATGTCCTAAAATGCATTTCCTCCTAAACTAAGTTCTATAACATTACATCCCTGGGCCTTTATCTCCATGAATAGTTAATCTTCTTGGATTATATTGTTCAAAGGGCAAATAATGTTTTTAAATGAGGGCTTTGGAGGAAATATTCTATCACCCCACTCCTCCTGAGCTTGCTCTCCCCCTTTCTCTCTCTGTGTATGTGTGTGTGTGTGTGTGTGTGTGTGTGTGCATGTGTGCATGCATACACACGAATGCCTGTGTATATGTGTACCTGTGTTCATGAATGTGTCTTAGTACATATGTTTATATTTGTGTGTGTGTGCATGTGTGAAAGCTTTCCTTCTATGTCATGATCATACTATGTCAGAAACATAGATCAATATATTTCTGTCTTCCCACCATTCCAAACATTATGAAGTGTCAATAAATGTACAAGGTATAGGAGTTTTGTAGCAGAAATTTCCACGTAGTTTTGATGACTTCTATAGTTCTAGCCAAAAAAAGGTTCTTCAAGTGAGCTCTTAGTTACCAATTCTAACATTCAGAATACACAAACTAACTAGCTCCATATGCTTGTAACTTACAGAATGGCTTACAGATGGCTAAAAAGGCCACAGAGGAATCCAATTTGTTATATCTCTACTCTGATTAAGCTGGAAATCAAAAGATAATATGATCTGAATCCCACGTTAATGAAACAGCTTCTGCTTTGGGATAAGATACATAAATGTTCTATGTCTGTTTTTTGTCTTTTATTTTGTTGTTGTTCTCTTCTTAGTGTTTTGGGTTTAGTAAAAGGGGGGTAGGTCACATAATAATCAAAACACTAAACATAGAGTACAAAGAAAGAATCTTAAAAGTTGCAAGAGAAAAAGGCCAAGTAACATATAAAGACACACCTACTAGAATTACATTCAACTTCTCAATGGAAAAAATAGAAGCTAGAAGGGCTTAGACAGATATTCTAAAGATTTTTTAAAAGACTACAGATGCTAGCCCAGAATACCATACACAACAACACTTTCAATTAACATAGATGAACAAGACAAGATATTCTGTGATAAGATCAAATTTAAACAGTAGTGTTTCACAAAACCAGTCCTACAAAAAGATAGTAGAAAAAAACTCCAACTTAAGGAAGTTAGCTATGCCTATGAAAACACAAGAAATAATCTCACATCAGCAAAACTAAAAGAATGAAAGCACATACAAACACATAAAACACACACTTACACATACAGACACATACACACACACACACATACACACACACACACAGAGCTAATACAACCAACAACAAGTATCCCCAGGATATTTAACCCAAACACAAAATAATATGCCTTTTTCCTTAGCACATCATGAACATGCTCCAAAACTGAACACATACTTGGTCACAAAGAAAATCTCAACAGATATAATGAAATGTAAATAACCCCCTGCATGCTATCAAACCACCATGGATTAAAACTTGATTTCAATAACAATAGGAAGCATACAGATTGAACAACTCCTTATTGAACAACTGCTGGATCAAGGTATAAAATTGAATTAAAGATTCCCTAAAATTCACTGACTGCACAACATACCACAACTTATGGGACACAATGAAGGAGGTACAAAGAGAAAAGGTCAAAGCACCAACTGCCTAAATAAAGAAATTATAGAGATGGCATACTAACAATTCAGCAGCACACCTGATAAAACAAAAACCTAGAAAAAAAGGAAGCAAGCTCACTCAAGAGGAGTAGACAGCAGAAAATAATAAAATTGAGGTCTGAAATCAATAAAATGAAGAAAATGATACAAAGAATCAAGGAAACAAAGAGCTGGTTCTTTGAGGAAATCAATATAATAGGCAAACACTTATTCAAAGTAACTGAAAGGCAGAGGGAGAATATCTAAATGAACAAAATCAAAAGGGGGACATAACAACAGACACTGAGGGAAACCAAAGAACTATTAAGTCATACTTTAAAAATGTCTACTCAACATAATTGAAAATGGATTAATGGATCTAAAATAAATGGATATGTTTCTTCATACACACCACTTACCAAAGTTGAATCAATATCATATAAACACTTTAAATAAAATTATAACCTCTAAGAATATAGAAACAGTCATTAAAAACTTCCAACATAAACAAGCCCAGGGCCAGACAGATTTAGCACAGAATTCTACCAGATTAGCAAAAAAAAAAAAAAAAAAAAAAAAAAAAAAAAAAAAAAAAAAAAGCTAATGCCAATCCTCCTCATTCCTCAAAACAAAAACAGAAGGGATATTGCCAAATTAATTTTATGATCCCACTGTTACTCTGAGTCCCAAACCACACAAAAATTCAACAGAGAAGGAGAATTAAAGATCAATTTTTCTATCAACACAGATCAAAAATTACTCAATAAAAAATCAAACTAAATCTAAGGATACATCAAGAAGATTACCCACATTATTAAGTAGGCTTTATTCCAGAGATGCAGGGATCGATCAACATACAAAAATATCAGTCAATATAATCTGCCATATAAAAATTGTGAAAAAAAAAATCCCACATGATCATCTCATAAGATGTTAAAAAGGCTTTGACAAAATCCATAATACCTTCTTGATAATGGTCTTGGAGAGATTAGGACTACAAGGAATGTACCTAAACATATTAAAGACAATTTACAGCAAGCTGGTAACTGAAATTAAATTAAATGGAGAGGAACTCAAAACAATTTCAGCAAAATCAGGATCACAACATGGTTCTGCACACTTTTCATATCTATTCAATATAGTACTTGAAGTTCTAGCAAAAGCAATATGACAACATGAGGAGATCAAAGGAATACATCAGAAATAAATAAGTCAAAGTATCATTATCTGTAGATGAACTGATAATATATATAAGCAATCCCCACAATCCTACCACAGAACTTCTGCAGCTGATAAACACCTTTAGTGAAGGGGCTGGATACAAGATTAATTTTTCAAAATCAGTACTCCCCACATGCACAAACAACAAATAGACTGAGTGAAATTGGAGAAACAACACCCTTCACAATGGCCACATATAATATAAAATATCTTGGTGTAACTCTACCCAAGCAAACAAAAGACTTAAAAAAAAAACCTTCAAGTCTTTGAAGAAAGAAATTGAAGAAGGTATCAAAATATGGAAAGATCCCCCATGCATATAGATTGGTAGAATTAATATAGTAATAGTAACCATCCTACCAAAAGTTCACCACAATACCAATTCAATGCAATCATATGAAAATTCCAACATAATCTTTTACAGACTTTGAAAGTACAGTACTCAATTTCATGTGGAAGAACAAAAACTAAGATAGATAAACCAATCCGGAACAATAAAAGCATACCCCTGATTTCAAGCTGTACTACAGAGCTGTAGGAGTAAAAGCTATATGACATTGGCATAAAAACAAAACGGTGAATCAATGTAATCAAATTGAAGACATAGTAATAAATCAATACACCCATGGATACCTGATTTTTGATTAAGTAGTCAGAAATACAGAATGGAACAAAGAAAGCATCTTCAACAATCCGTGCTGGTCAAACTGGAGAGAAGCAAGCAGAAGAATGCAAATAAATACATATATTTCACTCCACACAAAAGTCAAAGTGGATCAAAGAGTCAACATAAAATCAGATACACTTAACCTAATAAAAGAGAAAGTTTGGAATAGCCTTGGATATGCTAGCACAGGAAACACCTTTCTAAACAGAATGCTAATTTTCAAAGCACTAAACAACAACAACAATAACAACAATAAAAAAATTAGTAAATGGGACTCCTAAAACCAAAAAGTTTCTGTAAGGCAAAGGATACAGTAAATAAAACAAAATTCCAGCCTAAAGAATAGGAAATTATTTTTACTAACCCCACATCTCACAGAGGGTTAATTTGCAAAATATATAAAAAACTCAATAAACTAGACACCGAAAAAACAAATAATCCAATTAAAAATAGGGTACAGATTTAAACAGAGAATTCTCATCAGAGGATCGCAAATGCCTTTGAAACACTTAGATAAATGTTTAACATCCTTTGCCATCAGGAAAATGGAAATCAAAAGTACTTTGAGATTCCTTCTTACACCAGTCAGAAAAGCTAAGATCAAAAACATATGTGACAGCTCATGCTGGAGAGGGTGTGGAGCAAGGGGAACACTTCCTCATTGCTGTTGGGAATGCAAGCTAATACAACCACTATAGAAATCAATATGGAAGTTTTCAGAATATTGTGAATTATCTACCTCAAGACAGAACTATACCACTCCTGAGTATATATTCTAAGGATGGCCCATCCTACTACAAGGGAATTTGCTCAACCACATATTTTACAGTGTATTCATAATAGCCAAGAACTGTAAACAACCTAGATGTCCCTGAACAAAAGGATAGATTTTTTAAAATGGGGTACATTTATACAATGGACTATTAACTATTAGAAAAAAACACCCCCCCCAAAAAACCCCTAAACAAACAATGATATCATGCAATCCTTAGGCAAATAGATGGAACTAGAAAGGATATATTGAATTTTTTCTCTGTGACCAAGTATATATCATCCTGGGTGAGGTAAGCCAGACCCAGAAAAACAGACATGGTATGTACTCGCGTATAAGTGGGTATTAACTATTAGGTAAAGGCAGCGTCACAATCTATAGACCCAGAGAGGCTAAGTAATAAGAAATGCTCTATGGCAGACATTCCTCTCTGGGGAAGGGAAATGGAATGGATTTTATAAGCAGGGATAGGGCAAAGAGGGATCAGATGGTGGAAGGGGTGACATAGAGTTCTTGGGAGACTGCTGGGGTTGAAGTGTTCACAGATGATAGGGAGATGTAGAAACCTAGTGCAGTGGAAACTTGGTGAAATCAATGAGAGTGGTCCTAGCAGTGTCTTCTAGTAATGGGGGATGCAGAGCACACACGGGGCATCTTCTATAACCAGGCAAATCTCTAGTGGAAGGACTGGCACATCAGCCCATCCACAAAACTTTCAACCTACAATCCATCCTGTCTGTAAGTTGCTCGGGAGCAATGGAGAACAGACCTTGTGGGAGTGGCCAACCCAAGCCTGATGTCTAGCTGTCTTGATGTGTGGGGTTGTGCCCAGTTGTATTATATTCTATTAGGCCGTGTTCACTGAATATACCTGGGAGGGCTGTTGCATTTTTTGGGGACAGGGGCAGAAAAGGAGTTGATTTGGAGGAAGAGGGGATGTGGAGTTTGGGGAAGGGACTGTGAAGAGTGAAGGGAGGAGAACTGCTGTCCAGATGTAATGTACGATAGAAGAATGTAAGTTAAAAAAATGAATGATCAAAATCTATGAAACTCTCAAAGAATAAAGATAAGTATATTTCAAAAGGGGGCACGAGGTGCATCTTTGTAAAATGGTTAATATAAATTAGAAGAAAATGAAACAAACTATGCAAAAATAAGGAGAGAAAATAAATAAATTTTACTGCATAACATATTTGGTAAGATTTTTTTTCTTGTGTGTTTTTTCCCAAATAACTGTTTTAAACATGATCTTTACTCTTGATTCCTTACTATATCGTAAATGATTTGGCTTGTTATACTTTGACTTCTAACACTTTTAGGTAAAATCTGCTTATATGCATCCTAAAATTGTGTTTGTTTCTAACAAACACATCTGTATATTCCTGTTACTCTTTTCAAACTACAATGATAAATTGTCTACCAGTATACTTTCAAAAGCTCAACATAATATCTTAAATACTATTTAACTGCAACTTTCTTGAAAATCTTACATATAATAAGATAATGCAAGCTCAATTGTGATAGACATCCTAAAGAAACTATATTATTATATCTGTCCATGAGATCTGCATTAAGTCATCAGCCAGAAATACAGCCCTATAAGTCAATATATACTGAATAGTGACATAATTCTCTGAAATTATATAGGTCCTAATATAATTTTTAAAATAAAAATTCAAAGTTGTAGGAGTTAAAGATGCATCTTCAGAAAGTATTTGTATAACATACTTGAGACACTGGTTTCATTAGCTGGTGCTCAGAGTCATCCTTGAATAATCCAATACATCCCCAATGCTCTGCGTTAATACCTAGAGGTGTTTTTGGTTGTTGTTGTATGAAGTTAGGTCTTGAGCTCAGATAGTTATATTAAAGTATTACTAGTAGCCATAATCCTCAAGACATTGGAAGCTCGTGGATTATGCCATTCAGTGGCTTAGAACTTGGATGTGGTTTGTGCATTGGACAGCAGTTAGCTCCACTAACCAGCCATTCTGAAAACCTCCAAAGCACTGGAGCAATGCAAACATGCTCATGTGTTTTCTGAAGTCGCCAACTGAGAAGCACTGTTGCTGGGCCTTCAGATACACGCATTCCCACTTCTACTCACTATGGTCTCAGAATGAACTGCAGAATCAGTTCAGTCTGATGGCTGTGGAGGCTTGCAGACTTTGAAGCAGTCACCACATCCTTCAGAAATGTCAATAAGTCATACTTGCCTTAAAGAGCATCTTTATATTAATAACAGACTGTAGTTTTTGTTTGAATACTTTGTTAAAACTATCATTCTGAACAGTGACTGTGACATGTCATATTATCACTTTCTTAATTTCCTCACAGGCAAATTAAATAAGCATTTCTTGTCTATACCTCAAGTATTGAAAATGAAGAATTTGACATAGTGAATGATCGAGCTTTGTCAAACTAGAATATACATTTCCTTCTGTGCTGGCCCAGCTCACTTAAGTCACCTGTTTACTAAAAAGTATACAACTAAAAAGATCTATAAGAGACTTTGTCAATAACCTTACTATGCCCCCATTATCCCTGTTATTTGTCTTAGGTACCAAATTAGTAATGTTTTTGCCTTTAACTTTATGGAACAAATTCAATATGTTGAACTTTTAGTGGCAATTTCTCTGTTTAAGAAATTCCAAGTGTGAATTCCTTTTTTTATTATTATTTAATCTTTTTTTTTTTACACTCCAGATCTGTCTCCCTCCTGGTTCATTCTCTGACTGTTCCACATTCCATACCTCCTCCCCAGTCCTCTGTCTCCAATAGGATATCTCTTCTCTCTCACACCCCACCCCATCAGACATCTAAACGCCCTGGAACCTCCAGTCTCTTGAGGGTTAGGTGCATCTTCTCTGATCAAACCCAGACCCAGCAGTCCTCTGCTTTATATAAGTTGGGGGCCCCATATCAGCTGGTGTAAGCTGTCTGGCTGGTGGTTCAGTATCTGAGAGATCTCAGGGGTCTAGATTAATTGAGACTGCTGGTCCTCTTACAGGGCTGCCCTCCTCCTCAGCTTCTTCCAATTTTTCCTTAGTTAAACCACAAAGGCCAGCAGCTTCTGTTAGTTAGTTGCATGCGAACATCTGTATCTTACTATTTCAGCTGCTTGTTGGGTCTTTCAGAGGGCAGTCATGATAGGTCCCTTTTTTGTGAGCACTCCATAGCCTCAGTATTGGTGTCAGGCCTTAGGACCTCTCTTTGAGCTGATACCACTTTGGGCCTGTCTCTGGATCTTCTTTTCTGCAGGCTCCTCTTTATTTCCATCCTTGCAGATTTTTCAGACAGGAACAATTATGGATTAGAGTTTTTAATGTCGAATGGCAACCCCATCCCTCACTGAATACTCTATCTTTCTTCTGGAAGTGGGCTCTTCAATTTCTCCCCACTGTAGGGCACTCTCTTTGAGAGCTGAGAGTCTCTCACTTCCCAAATCTCGGGTACATTCTGGAGACCCCCCCCCAATCTCTTACCTCCTGAGGCTGCCTACTTCCATTCCTTCTGCTGGCCCTCGGGGTTTCAGTCCTTTCTCCTCAGTCAATAACAGAATATGTTCTCCTCTTCCATCCTCTTCATCCCCTGTACCCTTTCCTTTGCATGTTTTGCCATCAACCTAGGGTCTTTTTCTTTCCTACTAACAACAGTGTTTAAAAGGCAAGAGCATGAACAATAACTGAAGAAGATTGCACTCTAGATGTGCAATAGCTACACATGCACACACACACACACACACACACACACACACAGAGAGAGAGAGAGAGAGAGAGAGAGAGAGAGAGAGATTGTTTAAAGCTCAGGAAAATATGTGGTTGAGCAGCTTTATGTCAAATCAAAATGTTATCAATATCTAAAATTACCAATTCTCATTGTTTATATAGTGGGTAATATTTTCATTTATGATAACCATCAATGAAATACCATAAAAACCTTCACACAAGACACTGGAAACCAGTATTTATGGAAGTGCAATAAAAGATGTGGCATCCTGGGCTGTGACATAGCAGAGTTGCACCAATGTTACTAGAGAAAGAGGAACAAGATGGTCCATAGACTTTCTAGCAGTATATACTTGAAAGAACCTAAACTCTGCTGTGTCTCACTCAGGGGCTGCCTGGAGAATTCTGACCCTGTAATACACTGTCCAACCTCATAACCCTTCCTCTGGAATCAGTGAGAGTGTCCATTACCCCAAAGCACCTGCATTCTACTTGTTTACAAAACTAGCATCATGTGGATGATGCCAAGATTTGGTACCAACACAGTTACTAGGCCCCCTTGGACAATGGCTGATGTAGCATCCTACATCCCTTAGTGAGTGAACCAGAAAAACACTTCCCTAGGTGTCCCAATGGAGCTCTCTTCTCAAAGGAAAGTCTTTCATATGCATTTGTAATTTTATATCCTTGAGCCTGTGAGGAGCAGAGTGGAGCCAAATCTTGAGATTCCTATAAACTTCTTTGTCACTATTCCAACACAAAGTCCTTAGCTCTTTTTATTTTTTGTTTTCCTTTTGTGGCATTAATCCCTTCAACAACCACATCTTGCACTTTCAGTGAAATTCCATATTTCTTAAAATATGTATTTTCTGCTATTAGCTCCAAAGTCTTCTACAAATCTGGCTAGAACAATGAGCCAGCAATAAGCATGGCCTAGTCTGATTCTTAGGATGTCTTAGAATTTCCTCTACAAATTAATCCAAATATTTTTGTCCACTCTTACATGTATTTTCTGAATATTGAGAAGACAGAGAATAGCATTGTTAGAGTGGATCAGGAATGGCCTCTACTTTAATTGCCAATGCAGTCCTATTCCTGCAAAGACTAACGAGTCTAGTGTCTACAGAGCTCCCTCTAGAATTGCCCATTGAACTGGACTTAGTGTATTCCAGGAACTCACTAGCCCACATCTCAGGAACTCTTTCTTCTTTGTGTCAAAGCAGTGAGATCCCCAAACCCAAGTCCCTAGTTACAGAAGCCCCTCCACCCAACCCAAGCCTCCAGCGACAGTAGCTCCTCCTGCCTTTGTGTTGATGGTACTAGATTGCTGCTTTTCCATCATGGAGGGGAACTCTGCTATATTTGCACTGATTATTTTATTTTTCCTCATATTTCAAAAACTTGACGGCATTTGCATAAATACCAGCCTTTTTCTGTGAAAAAAAATAACCTCTGTATTTAGATATAAACTGAATTAAGTTAATTCTCTGACAATATCTTACAAGAATAAAATGCATATTAATAGGAATCCATACCATCCTCTTCACATATGTCCCTCCCATTCCTGCTTTCCCTTAACTGTCCTTTTCTCAGATTAATGACATTTTTGTGTGTGACCCATTTAGCTTAACCAGAGCCACATGTGTAACTTCTTTGTTGGTGCTATCTGTTTATGTCTGGTGGGGTCACCAATGGTTTCATAACTGGAAAAAAAACTGATACTTCCTTCTCTAGGGCTCTTCATAATAGATCACTTGGCAGTGAATGGTTGGGCTCCATGAAATTCCCATGTATTTGTGTCTGAAATTAATTTTTTTTGCAGGCAAATGATTTTATTAATTCCTCTGTTTAGTGACAATGATAAAAGGCATGAAAGTAAAACAGATTTTCACATTGTTAATATTTTCCCATGCATAATTAAAAATAGATATGTTAATTTTTGAAGTTCTTCCCATCTTCAGGAGAGCGGAATGATTCAAAAAGCATAGCAGGTAATTGAAGCAGTAATTTGAATCACTACATCAAAAATTCCAATCAATTATATCTGTGTTATGTAACTGTGGCCAGATAGACAGAAAGATAAACAAAGAAAAGATAGATAGATAGATAGATATAAATTGATGGATAGAAATATTTATATAGTTATGAATGCTTTACCAGTACTTGTTTGGATCTTGACGGGCCAGTTCTTACACATTAATCCCTAGCTGTTCAGCATCTGTGACTTTATAGCTGTGTGTGGAGGAAGTGGCATTTTGTAAACTTTCTTCCTCTCTTCTAGCTTTTATGTTCTCTTCAGCCCATTCCTCCCAGTGTTTCTTGAGCTTTGGAAAAGATAGTACAAATATCTCATTTAGGGTTTTCATTTAACCCTTTTGATTCATCATCTTCTAATCTTAGAATTGAGGATTATTTTGCAACTCTTTCCCATTTTTATTTTAAGGTATATTTTAAAAATATTTTACTTTCTTTCTTGCATTGATTTAGTCATTATTATTTTAATTAGTTGTGGGTTATTTTTATTAGATATTTTATTTATTTACATTTCAAATGTTATCTTCTTTCCAGGTTTTCTCTCTGCAAACCCCCTATTCCATCCTCCCTCCCCCACTCCCACCTCACTATCCTGGCATTCTCCTTCACTGGAGCATCAAGCCATCACAGGACCAATGACCTCTCCTCCCACTAATGCCATAGAACGCCATCCTCTGCTCCATATGCAGCTGGAGCCATGGGTCCCTCCACATACACTCTTTGGTTGATGATTTAGATTCTGAGAGCTCTGGGGGATCTGGTTGGTTGATACTGTTGTTCTTCCTATGGAGTTGCAAACCCCTTCAGCTCCTCGGTCCTTAAGGAAAGAATCTCTTTGTTTTTTTGTTTGTTTGTTTTGTTTTGTGTGTGTGTGTATTTGGAGTCACCTCAAAGAAGTACTTCTAAACAGGTCTATATCCGTCTTGTAATGTTAACTATCTTTCTCCCTTGCCCTTGGTTGAGCTAGAAGGGAAGTTGAAGCATGTAAGAACCAGGAAAGAATCTCTTAATATTATATTGCTAATTCCATACATTTTTGTATAATTATATTGATTCAAATGCATAGTAGTTTCATTGCTTTTATTTTTCTATAAATATTAAAAGTGTTGTTTCTTTTCCAGTTTGCATTTTATTGAGTCATGCATTATTGGGTTATTATATATTAAACATACATTAACGACTCACACATGAATTATATATATAATACATATATTAAAGGAGAGAGACCTGTCTAGATCCAGGAATTTCTAATTTCATAGTCATTTGTTTGACCTGCCTATCAGTAAGTAAACGAGATACATTGCAAATAAGCTAACTTCTAGGAGGCTTTCACCTACTGTTGGTTCACTGTACCAAGGAGAAAATTTCCTCTGTATTCTCAGGTTTCTAGGAAGTCCCGCAATGATGGAATGTTAAAATAAAACCAGAATCCATAGTACACATTCAATGTGATATGTCCAATAACCTGAAGGAAGAGTTCCTACAAGAGAGAAGCCTGCGTGTACATCATGGTTCCAGCATGTTCTTTCTCTAGAAAATTGTATATTCTACTGGGCTAGGATGTGGTGAATTGGGAAGACAGGAAGGATGCATCAGAGATCTGTCCATTGCAAAATAGGCATCTCAGTAACTATTTAATTCTCTGGTTATTATAACTTCTATGATTCTTAGTACAGACCAGAAATCAGAGGAGACTGGAGTACTTTGCATTCTCCTTTTAAGTCTTGAGATTGCTGCTTCTCACAGCCAAATAAAGAGAAATCTGACATTGCATTTACCCCATTCACTTCCAGTTGTTCTAAACTCAGTGAGAAATCTTCCTAAAGTGTGGAGAAAACTTGCCTGTCTTTTGGGATTTCTGCTTGTGGGATGATGTTTTCTTTCTTTATATACCCTTATGAGGTTAGGCAATGTTTCTATCCAGACCCCCCTAAAGTCAGACCTCTTGTAATTTCGATTCCTGCAATTTAGAAGGAATCAAACTTTTATAAATATTTTCTTTGGGGGCTAGAGAAACCTGAAACAGATCAAAAGCAGATTCTCTACATGTAAATTATGCCTGCTTACAAGCATTTCTTCACACCCCCAGCAGATATTTATAAATCATCACCTAGCCAGTACTCAAGCACACACTGATATGGTCCTGTATCTTATTGTTGGAGGTGGATGAATATGACATATTGCCTTCTCTTATGGAACTGAGAGTGAGAGAAGATGGTTATTCATGTAAAAATTTAGCACAGAGACACACAACCCGTATGGAGACATACATATAGGGATACTCTAAATCCACACAGTCATCTTAGAGAAGAGTCCAGCATGCAGTGTTTGTCTCCCAGATGGACCTCCTATGGGTGCTGAAGAGAACATTTGCCATGTAGTAAGTCTCTTGCTTTGTCTTTTTAGATATCCAATGGAAAATAGCAGAGGCTATATCTGTGGAAGCTGTTAGGCCTTCTGTCCTGCATTAGATCCAACAGAACTAATGTTCACTTATGCATGCTTTTTCTGAAAGTATGTCTCTCTTGTTTTAACCTTCGTTGGCCTGGTAAACAAAGGGCAATAATTACTTCTCTTGTCAGATAATTGTTTGGCAGGGTTGCCATGTTACTTATCCTCCCATTTACAAGCTCACTGGGGTTTCAAAAGGTTCTGTTCACTTTGAAATAGAACATTTATGAAAGTGACATATAAAAATTTTATGCATGAACATATCTGATTTTTATTTTTCCATATTTTCAGACCATTGTGTACTTTCCATACATAAGACAGTGTGAAATCATGCTGTCTTACCTAACCAATTTTTGTATCAGCTTGTTCTTTCACAGCTAGGAGTGTACAAAGAGCAGCAACAGGAATTCATCTTGTAGAATCTCTCCACAGTCCTTAATCACACTCATTTACAGTTTTGGCCTAAGGATGATAATTTTATTTTTTCTGAAAATTTGAAATGAAGTCTATGTAATGCAATCAAACAGAGTCAAAATAATATTTACTAGTAAATGTCTAAAGGCAATGACATATATTGCTTAATTGGTAAACACAGAATCTCAGAAAATCACTTTTGTAAAATCAGACTAAATGAAATAAAATTTTATTGTCAGAATAAAATCCAAGTTGGGAAAAAATAGAACCATTTGAGAATAAATGTGTCTTGGTATTTATGACGTTAAAAAAGAAGGAAGGCCAAAATGGGGATGCCTCAGCTAATCTTAGAAGGAAGAACAAAACAATCACAGGACAAAATACAAGGTCCAATAGAGGAGCAGGGATTGAAGAAAAGATCACTCAGATACTGCCTTACCTGGGGACACACCCCATGTGCAGCCACCAAACCCAAGCACTATTACTGATGCCAAGAAGTGCTTACTGTCATGATCGAGATGGGGATGCCTCCTCAGGTGCTCTGCCAGAGTCATACAGAGGCAGCTGAGCATGCTTGCACCTAACCAGTGGACTGAACATGGGAATCCCAATGAAGGTGCTAAAAAAAGAACCAAAGAAGCTGAAAGGGGTTGCAACCTCATGGGAAGAACAACATTTTCAACCAACCAAACCCTCGAAAACTCCCATGGACTAAATCACAAACCATTGAGCACACACGTAGCTGAAGATAACAGTGTTTGGTATCAATGTGAGAAGAGGCCTTTGGTCCAGGGAGGGCACATTTTCCCAATGTAGGGGAATGCCAAGGTAATGGGGTGGAGAAGATTGTTAGGATTATCAAGGGTCATGAACCTTCTTGAAGACAAGTGGAGGGGTAATGGAAGCAGATTGGGGGAAGGGATAACATTCCAAACGTAAATACAAAGAGTACCTAATAAAATAAGAAAATAAGATTTGTCTAGAAATATAGGCTTAACATAATCTACCATATTTCATTACCCTTTGAGTGTTTGATATATATAAAGTTCTCTTTTTGTAAAACAGTAAAGATTGGGATTGGTGAAAGCAAAAAAAAATAAATAAATAAAATTTCTATTATATAAATCTTTGTCAGTAAGCACATTTTTCTTCCTTGGGAACATGTGTTAATATTTGGAGGCATTTGTGTTTCTTCTCCTAGAATGCTCTGGGTAGAGGACAGGAATACTGGTTACCAGTTTACAGTACATAGGACAACTCTAGTAAGAGAAATGCCAGCAGTTCTGAGGTTAAAGACAGTGTTGGACAGCAGTGAGATCATATAACAAAGCCATAGCTCAAGTACAAGTTTGAAGAAAATGTCCTTTAAAAATTAATTTCCACCTCCCCAGGTACAGTGGGTCCTTGAAATCAATAGTTACTATATTGTCGTGTCCCCCAGTTGGTAGAATACAGGGAGCCAGAAGCACAACAGCAGGTGTGGCTATGTAAATGTTTCAGTAAGATGCTTGGAGAATGTGCCTGTAACTCAGAACCCCGTTTTGCTCTTAGCCCTGTGGATCTAGTAGTCCTGGTTCCAAGATAAGGAAGATTTCTTCAGAACGAATTGCAATAATTCCATTAATGCAAAGCCAGTGCTGCTTCGGAACCCAAGGGTTTCAGTGCCAAGAGAACAGCATGTAAGGAATTTTCACTTTTATGATTCATTCATCAAGAACAAAGCTGAACTTGCAAAACGAGGAAAGAGAAAATTGTCTGCTGTGAAGTAATCCACAGGAACATCTCTCAGTATTCTTCTGCCAAGTCCTGGCTAATGACCAAAGGCTCAGAACCCTTAGTGTATCTCCCACTAAGGAAAACATCAGGACCAACACAGGCACTTGCCTAGGTTGGTGTTACTACAAAGTAGGCAGTGTCAGAAGAACATCATAGACAGCAATCACTTTTTGAAAAAGTGGAATTAGCTCTAGCAATGCAACATCTTTCTTTACTGTCCCCCAGAAAAAGATAGTAACCATCTCATATTAGCATATCTTCTCATGGAAAATTGCTATTGCACAAAACAGATCATAGAAGGTGTTGCAGAGCTCTGCAGACACTTCCAGAACCAAGTTAACACATTACCCAACATAGATCAGAAGTAATGCCTGCGAATGCTCATTCCTTATATCTGGGCATTTCTGTTAGTAAGATAAGAGCAGAGCGGTGCCAACCAAAGTTAAGCCTGTTTGCCAGGGCAGACTATATTCAACAACTAGCCTGTGGGGACAGACTAAGCACAAGACTTCTGTCCTCATGAGCATTGGTTTATAATCCCCAAGTGCTGTCCCTACTCTCAGAGATCACCTGATCTAGGCAACACAAAATTATCTTTTACATCTTTTCCTTGATTCCTGCTAGAGTCGTTCTTTTATGAAAGTAACCAATAAAAAGTTTCTAGTTAAGATAGCAGCTTGGGAGCTGTCCTTCTGTGCCCCATTACAGAATGCCAGGATAATAAAGACAAACTTTACTCCTGTACAGGAAGATCTTCCAAAAGTTAAATATGAAATAAAATAAGCCCACATGAGCTCTATAAAGCTCTCTAAAACCATAAGTAGTAGAGGACTGCCTTGTCTGGCCTTGGTGGGAAACGATGCACCTAATTCTGTAGAAACTTGGTACTCCAGGAATGGAGGATGCCAAGGGGCACCCTCTCAGAGGTAAAAGGGAGAGGGGATGGGACCAAGAAGGGGCAATGTTTAGGACATAAATAAATAAAATAATTAATAAAAAACCTGTGCAACAAAAGAGCTAAGAGCATCAGCAAGTGGTACCTAGCTTCATCTGCACCATGCAGCTCAGTTAAGCTGCCAGAGAAGTGTTGGCTCCCCCCTGGACCTAGGTGCTGCACTGTAACACACTGTAAAGAGATGGACCAGACTGCGGGGGTGGGATTAGAAAGTGGATATACCATAAGTGAGGAACATTGGCTGTGGAGATTATTTTAGAAATCCAGTGTGCACGTGGGAAGCTGAGATTCTCCAGGAATGCCGCAGGATGAATCAGATGAGATGACTTAGCTCTGGCACTATCTGTGAACTCCACAGCATGGAAGTGAAGCAGGGCTGGAAATGCCCATTACTCCCACTGTGCCCACTAGGACTGCAGAGAAACTTCTGAAGCTAAGAAATCTCAAGGATCCTCCAGAGAACCCAATGTCAGTTCCCATCCCCCACATGGAAGTTCACAAGTGCCTGTCACTCTAATATCAGGGTATCTAATGATCTTTTTTAGTTTCTACAGGCACTAGGCACAAAAAATGGTGCACAGGCAGGTAGGCAGTAATAAAGAGCACTTGAAACAAACAAATGAATAAATACAGTTTCAGCCATCAAATCTTTACTAACTGTAATCCAATCAGCTAGTATAACAAAACTCGGAATTTAAGGAATTACATCACTTCTTTCCATAATAACCTTATTTATTAGTTGAATAAACCCATTCATCTCCAACTTGCCTTTTGGTAATGGTGTTTGGCTACAGCAATAGCAACCCTAATATAGGTAAACTGAAATGAGAAAATATATTTTCATATCTTATATTTAATAAGGAAATTCTATATAGAATATATAAGAACTATTATAATTAAATAACAAATAGATAAATAACTCAATTATTAAATTTATAAAATATTTATTTATTGGATTTTATATTTGTGAACTTCATGCAAGAGCACTGTGTATAGGCCCCCTTCTGCCCCTATTTCACCTTCTTCTACCCTTCCTTTCTGCTCCAACCCTTCCAATGTCCACTCCTCTTTAAGTCAAGATCTCTTCTTTAATAATGTCTGTTCCTTATACTATATATTTACATATGTAAATACATTTATTTGTATATATGTATACACAGTATATCAAACTGCTAAGGATTTAACATTGCTCATATGTATGTGCCCTGGACTGATTATATAGAATTTGACAACCTATTTTGTTTCTGAAACTTGCAGAAACTGGTTCCCCTTCTCTCAGCAGAGATTGACTACCTCTGTCTCCCATGTAGGAGTGGGGCCATGTGGAATTTCCTAGCTGTGTTCTGAACTGATACTGCTTCAATGAAGTTAATGAAAATGATCTATGACAACATTTAAAGATATTTAGTCACTAGATCATCAGAAATCTAAAACTTCATACACATCTACTAAGATTCTTTTAGTTAAGATGAGAGATAAACAAGTATTGACGAAAATTAAAAGAAAATGAAATTTTCTTGCATCCCAGGAGGGAATATAAGGTTGCATGTTTTACACATTAAAACAGTACATTCTCAGTGTTTAACTCATGACCAAGAAGTTTCACTCTTAACTATCCATCAAGGGAAAGAAATAACACATCTACACAATAGTCTATGCAAATAAAAAGTAATATTTATAATGAAAACAAAGTGTAAATAAAGGAGCTTCTCATCCTCATAAATATTTGTAAAGAAAATTTAATCAAAACTTATAGGACTATTTGGCAACACAAAAATTACATCCTAGTGCATCTTAGAACATGGTAAAACATTAAAACATTCCAATTAAGTAAAATATAATAATCACAAAATACCACACAGAATATTCTAAATGTACATAAAATACTAAATAAGCAATTTCACAGAGATAAAAATCAAGTTGATCAATGCATAGAACTCAGTGGTAAAAAAAGAAATTATAAAGAAGGGGCAAGAAGAGGAGAGAAAAGAGGGGGGAGAGAAAAGAGGGGGTAGAGAAAAGGAAAAGAAGAGGGGAGGAGAGGGAAGAGAAAGGGAGGGAAGGGAAGGCAAGAGTAGAAGGGGAAGAAAGGAAAAATAAAAGTAGAAGGAAGGGAAGAAGGGGAGGAAGTGGAGGGGAAGGGAAAGAAGGAAGGGAAGTGGGGAGAGGAAAGGGGAGGACAGAAGAGAAGAGGAGAGGTGAGGAGAAGAGAGAAGAGGAGTGGAGAGAAGTGAGTGCTGATGGTTTGCTTTTGAGAATGTGATGATGTTTAAATGTTGTGGAGATTGTGTAGCTCTGAATACAGTAATAACTATGAATTGTCCATAAATGGTTTTATATAAATTCTATATCTTTAAAGATAAAATGCCCTTTTATTTCCAGAGTCCTTATATCCGTTTTTAATCTCACCAGCAATGGAGGAGTGGACCACTTGCTCCACATTATTGCCAGCATGTGCTGTCTCCTGAGTTTTTGATCTTTGCCATTCTGATTGGTATAATGAGGAAACTTGGGGTCATTTGATGACTAAGGACTTTGAACATTTCTTTAAATGCTTCTCAGCCATTCAAAGTTCCTCTGTTGAGAACCTAGTTCTATGCCCTATTTGTTTAGTTCTTTACCCTAGTTTTTGGTTTGATTCTTTGGTTTATTTGGAGGTTAGTTTCTTGAGTCCTTTATATATTTTGGATATTAACCATCTATCAGATGTGGGGTCAGTGAAGATTTTTCTCTAACCTATAGGTTGCCGATTTGTCCTATTGATTATGTCTTTTGCCTTACAGAAGCTTTGGAGTTTCATGAGGTTCCATTTATCAATTCCTGATCTTAGAGCATGAGCCACTAGAGTTCTGTTTAGGAATCAACCCCCACCCCTGTACCACTGAAGTTGAGGCTCTTCTTGACTTTCCATTCTAGTGGATTCTGTGTATCTGGTTTTATATTGTGTACCAGAGACCTGGGAGGTGAGAAACTCTCAGGACTCAAAGAGAGAGACCTTAGATGAAATGCCCTACTGTGGGGATAGCGAACTTTTCTTCATGTCATATCAGCAACATGCAATTTTCTGAAAGGGATCAGATGTGCCTTCTCTTCTTGGTGTTCTCCTTTAATCACTCAGCAACCAGAATCCTTTCATGGTCCTGTAGTTTTATCTATGCCTCCTAAGCAACGAGAAGAAACATGTACAAAGCATACACAGCACAAATGCTGCCTTCTAATCCTTAATGTCTTGTTTATCCAGTATTAGGGATTGAAACAAATACCTGGCATATGATGAGCAAGCCTTCTGACACTGAGTCACATCTCTGTTCTTTCTATATCACCTTCTGTATCAAATACAACTGAACTGCAATTCTATTCATCTCTCTCAGTGGAGACTATATTTTCTTATAGTGCTGTCCCCCATAAATTGTGCATCTATCTATTCGCAATGGGCAGTAATATCATTTTCTACTTAGATGAAAGACAATTCCACCCTGGGACCTTCCTCAGCTTACCTGCCATTGAGTTCAACTATGGCTGTATCTGCCTATGACGTGGTCATTCTTTCTTAACCAGAAGGCCAAGGACTCTCAGTTTCAGAGTAAGCCTTCATGCTTTGTAATTGATCTTGCTTTGTATCATGTTCTATAGGAGGTACTTCTGTGGGCTTGAGATGTCTTCAATCTGACTCTCCATAATAGGTCATAAAATAGTGTCAATCTCTATAAAAATAAAACTCACCTTGGAGTTATCTTCTCTCATACGAAAGTGTTTTCTAGTAGATTAAAAAACCCTAAGACATCAGGTCCATTCTGCTTCTAATTTTTCACCTCCCAACCATTTTCAGTGTATGCAGAGCTGTTTTACCCTTGAGTTTTATAATAAATATCTGCCCTCCTGAAGGCCAGAAACCCAGGCCTTGCGGCTCATCTTCATCTGCAGCCTGCCCCAGGGCATTGGCATTAGATAGCCATCACAATTATTTTGCTACAGTATATTCAGCAGAAATAGTTCCATTTGGGGGGGCCATTTCCTCCTCTTCTCTACTTGCTTCCCTCTCTGTTCAAGCCTTTTTATTCCCACTGTGCATAGATTCACATAATTTTTTCTAACAGCCTTGATGTCTATTCCAAGAACCATTCCCGAGTCTTCCTTTCCAGCTAACTCAGGGCTCTTTTGTGATATTGTTAAGTCTCTCCAGATACCTTCAGAAGACGTTGTGGGAGCTAAATGTTAACATCATCTCTTGTCCGTCCCCATGCTGTGTTCTCGCCCTTCCATCAGTGTCAATCAAGGTCAGTGCTGTTCTCTGAATATGCTGGTTTGTGGTAGTCTGGGTTAACGTCCACATTCCCCTTTCAACTCTTAGCCAAAACTACTCTCAAATTAAAACCTTGGTTCCTATTTCCTTTTATAATTATCAAATTCGGTGACTTTTCACCTCTCCCATGGGATACTGTAACACTTACCAATCTGCTTTTAATTTCTTCACGCTGTAATACATGATATTTACAGTCATTGGGTCTTACTCAAAATGTTAACTTCATTAACTCAGTGATATAAAAATAAAATGTGGTAAGTGCATACTTACTCTACGCCAGGACTAGATGCATGTTGGTTTATGAAATGCATCAAGTTAATCTTGGTTAGAACTATTTTCTCATCAAGAGAGAGATTAATAAACTTGACCCCAAATCAAACACTGAATGACAAACTTGGGAAGTAGAATTTCAGACTTTTCCAGAGTCCAGAGATGAACACAGATTGCCAAGCATACTTTAAAGTCTGCATTCATCTTCTGCTTGAATCTAGACTAATAAACCTAACACTTAATTTTATCCATAAGAAGTGTCACTATTCTTTTCAAATTAATAATTTTCTTTGCTGCTGTCTATAAAGGACTCTATCTACACAAAACTGAGACATATTTCTTTGGGGCTCTGGTGTTTCTTTCAGTAAAACTTCTCTAGAGTAAAATTCTGTATATGCTTATTCAAATCCAATATCACAGAACCTATACCACTTTTACTTTTCAAACATTAAGCATCTCAGACTAATGTCCTTGCGCTACCAGATAAGTAGACATAACTTTCTTTCCAATTCTCACAGTTTCCTTTCACTTGCTGAATGCACTTGTCTAATCCATCAAAATCATAAATCTTACAAGAAATGGTCAGATGTCATTTTTTCCATTAAAATCTTGTCCTACATCATAAGAATGTTTTTAATAAACTTATCTCTGAGATGCCAGTTCAATTTGTACCTGTAATTTCCCACAATGTACACTGCTTCAATGTGATTATTCACTTTGTGTTTTTTTTAAAGCTGAGTCACTAGATAAAGACTTCATTTAATTAGCAGTGAAAATTATCTATCTTGAAACTATGATTGAATTACACAGTTGGTAGCCATGTAGTATTTTGGAAATTGCTGCATTAACTCCCACTTTGCTACCTTAATTCTTTCATATTCTTCAGTTAAATAGGAAAGGAGTCCACAAGCTCAGGAAGTTTGTGTTTAGACCCATATTCTGTACATTTATTTATACTCATGAGACTCTACTATCTCCAACCTTGACAATGAACATAGCAATAGCTACAACTCAGAGCTTCACAATAGTTAATAATTATTAGAAAATGAAAGTGTATATATTTCATCAATATGCAAAATAGCTGATCTAACTTTAAAAGAAAAGGTTGTAAAGAAAGATCTAAAATGGTTCTTAATGGTTCTTTGTGTTTTGAGGGAGGGGTACTTCCTGGCAGGTGAAAAAGAATAAACAAACTTAATTAAGGGGTGACTTCTCTGGTCACTATGAAGAACAGAGCAATTTTAATCCTGGCACACAGCAGACTCTGGAAGCTTTTCATATTTAATAATTTTCCTTAACATGAATAAGTTGAGTGCTCCATTAGTTCTGGAGAGGAGGTCTAATAGAATCAGTTCTGTAATAGGGGCATTAAGCCCTCTTGCATTATAGGAAATTATTGAAAAAGCCTGCCAGACTCTGATTTCCTTGCCAAAATATGACTATGGATACTCAAGAGTGACATCAAGTCTGACAAAGCTTTCACTTTAAATAGCTGAAAACCCAGAGGGCAGTGTAGACTGATGATTTTGAGCAAGAGTTGGAAAAGAGATGTACCTTTCTGTGCAGCCCAGGTCCTTACCTTTAGGTGTGATTCTGGGGCTATTTAATGAAAGCAAAAGGGTGTTTACATTGTCTGTTTTGAACTTGCATTTCAACTGCATACCAGAAGTAAAAATTAAGCCAACATTAATAGTCTAAGTAAAGTCAGACTTTGATTTTACTCTTATAAATGTTACTATGGGAAGTTTAGCTGTATATTTCTTTGTATTACTTTTATTGAGAGGTAGATTTGCCTATTATATATATTTTTTCTCTTACATGAATGCCAACCACTTATGTGGCCAGTGTACTTGTGATTGGTTCTGTATCTGTGACATCAGTGCTGATCATCACTGTCATTTCCCAAGGTCATGCATGTGTCTGTGTGTACACATACTCTGATGCATTAAAAAATACTTTACTTCATTAGAAATACACCTGGTTACCTTGCCGTGTTCCCAAACATTTACCAATATGTTATCCTTTTTAGTTCTTTCCTTTCTTTCTTGATCGAAGACTCAACAGTCAAACTAACCTTGAACTTCTAGTTCTCCCTAGTGCTGAGATTTCAGGAGTGTACCACAGCGCCAAGCAAGTGTACATATGTTTCTGGGTTGATTATTCTTTATCACAGTGATGAAGGATAAGAGAACTCAACTTAAAAAGAGGAAAACTTCATCTGACCTATGATTTCAGTGCTTTTAATCTGTTAAAATATCAAGGGAAATGTGACAAAGCAGCATTCATACCAGAGTGATGCAGTTGAAGGAAGGGACAGGGCAGAGTCCCAAAGGACATGCCTCTGAAGGCCTTTACCTCTCTCACTAGACCCACAGAGCTATGGATTTGACACTTTGCAATTGTCTGTTAAAATTTTTGGATGGGAGGAATTTTGCACCCATGAAATCTCAACAATATGGTTACCTAAATAAGATCTGCATAACAGTAATACTAGTTGGCATGCCAACACACATGAGTAAAACCTCACAAGGTCCCTACATAGTGATCAATGGCTGCTGAGGGAGTGAGGACCAGTTTTCTCCAAGAGGAACCCCCAGACCCAAGTGGTCAGCTCTAAACTGAAGTATATTTGTTCAACAATAAATGGATGCAGTTGGTTGCATATGTATGTGTATGAGTGTGTTTGTGTGTATATGTATACGTGCATATATATATGCAGTGTGTGGGTATGTATAACAACATAATTAAACAAACAAGATAAGGTCATGAATTTGAGAGATAGTAGGATATTTAAAAAGGTGGAAAAGAGACAAAAGAGAAAATAAAGTAAATTTAATACTGATTATTATATTCCCCTTAAAAATATGTTAAAGATATTCTGATAGAACCATTTATTAGTTCAAAAATCCCCATTATTTAATTACAAGATTTAATTTAATAATTGATACACCTGTCTGTCCAATAAATGATATTCAAGATTGATCGGCACACCACTACACATTGTATTTTGAGTGTACCCAGTAATAAGAATCTATGTAGATATTTATGATGCTAGTTATAATACAATATTTTATAGCCTTTATGGTATAAAGAATAATATCAATGACTAGCAATAGAGTGTAAACCCCTTTTCCCATAGTACCATAGAACTTCAAAGAAGTGCAAGGAGCTATAGGGCATGGACGGGGGGGGGGAATCCATACCTAAAACTAAGAATAAGGGATAAGGCATGCACACATACTTCTTTCATAAGATTTGAACTAGCAGGCAGCAAAGGATGTCACACTACATCAGGCCTTGCTTCAGCTGCCCCAGTACAAAGCTGATTATTTGCTCAGCTTCAATCAGCCACTGTGTAACAACAGCAGGTCCCTTGGCCCTGAAAATCTGTTGTGCCCACCTTGGAACCTGGGTAACATCAACAGCTGGTAACTAGTTTGACTCTTCATGCTCTCAACCTCTTCGGTGGTTTCCAGTAAAGATGGCTGAAACACAACATGCTGCTGAGGACTCAGGAACCCGGTACTGAGAGGGGTAGTTTCTTTCTGCTTCTTCCCTGGATGTGAACCCAGTACTGAGAGGGGTAGTTTCTTTCTGCTTCTTCCCTGGATGTGAACCCAGTACTGAGAGGGGTAGTTTCTTTCTGCTTCTTCCCTGGATGTGAACCCGGTACTGAGACGGGTAGTTTCTTTCTGCTTCTTCCCTGGATGTGAACCTAAGACACCTTCTCTGCAGAAATAAACTTGCTTTATAAAGAACAAAAAAAAAGTATAAGGTGAATATTAACAAATACTAGCAAATCTAATAAAAGTTCTATACCTACAAAAAAACATCTAAACTGATGTAATTGGCCCTTCAACTGCCTCTGCTATGTAAAATTTGTCCCATTTACTTTATAGCTACTCTATCCACAAATGTGCTGCCCATATTTTGACCCACTGAAGTGAAATAGACTTCAGAATGACTTCTGAGCTGGAATTATCTTCTTATCCCGAACATCAGGAATCCTCAAGGATCTACATCACCACCTGATACACATAACTAACCACCAGACCCTCCTTCATGCCAGTATCTACAAGACATATTTCATCTCATTCTATCCTCAATATCCTTTATGAGTTCAAGCATCTCATGATTCTGGAAAACCTTTTGAGTGGATAAAATTTAAAAAATGAAGGTAAAATTATTTAGTGCCAACTGAGATACCTATCTTCCCAATAGCTAAGTACAGCCGGTTTCCAATTTAACCTTCATTCTCGTTTAATAATCTAACAAAGCATTTGATAACAACCGCCCTGTTCCTTTATTGTAACTGTTAAATGAGAACCACAAGCAACTTTTCAGCTTTATTCTTTATTGTGCATTATCAGATTGCAATAATTCAAAGAAGACAGAACAATAAAAATCTTCATTTAAATAAAGAAGTGTTCAGAGACATGATTAAGCTAACATAGGGAATGAGAAAAATCTTTATCACCACACTACTTTGAGACGGGCCTTCCAAGTACTTCTGAACTTCTAAGGAAACTAAGTAATGATTTTAATTGTGGTAATACATTTTTTAACACATAGGAAAAGGCACTGGCTTGAAAATAAGATAAGGAAAAGTTTAAAGTCACTTCAACCCACCTCTCAGGGTAAGGTTAATTAGTGTGTTACTATAACTCAGGGATGTGTCAATTGTAAAATACACAAAATTCAGTGTCAGTGGGAAAGAACCTTAAGTTTGCTTTCTGACTCGGTTTTGTTCCTATACATGTTTTGTTCTCTTTCGAAGACGGGGATTACAAAATGACCCTGGAGATAGTGAAACACAGTAGAATGCAGCTGCATCCAAATGCTATAAAATTATAGGAATGCAAACGAGATATATAAATAAATCCTCTTATGTGATGTCTTAAACACTAAATAAACCTAATAGACTTCTTTGCACAGACACATGAGAATCATAATGCAATGCCCACTGCCAATGTCTTGATGAATAGCAAATATAGTTCCTATTATTCTAGAGAGATGGAGATTCTGCTGCTTCAAAATACTCTAGACACTGACTTTAGAGCTCCCTTCTAAGTGAAATATCAAAGTGAACAAAATGTATAGGAATTTCAGACCACAAAGCATCTTCTTTGCCTTCCTTCCTTCCTTTCTTCCTTCGTTGTTTTCTCCCTTAACTTTTGTTATCTTTAAATATAAATGATAGCAGAAGACTTTCTAGTCTTTTCTCAGTGAGAGAAGATGCACCTAACTCTAGAGACTAGAGGTAATGGGTGGGGCAAGGGAGTTGCGGGATCATCTCTTGGAGACAGTGGTAGAAATGAGTAAGAAACTGTGGGAGAGAAGTATGGAAAGAGATAAAGGCTGGACTATAAAAAAGGTAATAAAATATAAATAATATCAAATTTATAATTAAATAAATAAATAGAAGATATTAAAATCACTGCTCATCTATTGATGCACACAAGGAATGAAATTCACTATCAATATAAAAACAGCGTTGAGTTTAAAGGATAAAAAAGAGTATTCCAAGCAAACAAAACTGGAAAGCATGCATATACAGCAGTGCTAATGTCTGACAAAAAGGTTTGAAACCAAAACTATTCTGGAGAGTTGAAGAATGCCATATCCTGTTAATTAATATAAATTGCAAATCTAAACATCCGTGCACCAAACATTAGCACACCCAGTTTTATAAAGCAGACATTACTACATGTATAGACATAAGTGGACTTTAAAGAAAAATAGCAGGTAACCTCAATATTTCATTCTCATCAAAGACAAGTTATCCAGTATCCTCTCAAAAAAAAAATCAACAAATGATCACTAGAGATCCTTTACCTAACACTGTAGATCAAACTAAAATTATATGACATCAAAAGTCAAAGTAACTTAAATATCTAGAATATTCCACTAAAATGTTGCAAAACCTATCTTCATCTCATCAGCTCATGTGACTGTCTTTAAAATAGACCACAACTTAAGATAGAAAGTATGTCTTAAAAAAGTAAATTTTTTTTATTCTGTTAACAGCAAGAAAAATCACAAAACACATGAGGATGGGTCAACACAACATTAGTAGAGGGTGAGTAATTAATCAAAGAAATGAAAAGGAAACTCTAAAACTTTCTAGAATTGAATAAAAATAAAAACTCTAGAACCTATAATGAAATTGGTTCTAAGAGGAAGATTTACAGACAAAAAGCATAAATTCCCACATTAAAACAAACACCAAAGATATTAATGATATAGATTGTTTTTTAAATCAACTACATATACAACAACAACAAAAAAGTGAATTCAAAAATAAAAATGAAAGAAAAAGAAAGAAGAGAGAGAGAGAGAGAGAGAGAGAGAGAGAGATATGAAACTATTTTTCAATAAATTTGAAATTGCAGATAAAGCATTAACTTTCTTAAAAATATGCTTAACAAAATTAAATCAAGAGTTTAAAATAGACAAAAAAGTGCATAAAATCAAAAAGTTCTGCACAGGGAAAGAAAAAATTAATTGAGAGAAGAGACAGACTGCAGACGCAGGAAAATGTTGTTAGTTATACATACAGAAAGCAGCCTATCTAGGGTCATAAAAATCCCAAAAATCTACAGGCAGCAAACAAACAATATATGAGATAATGAAATGGACAATAGTTTCCAAAAGATGATGTATGAATGAAAAATATATGAACAATATTTACCATCCCATCAGGGAGACTAAAATTTTACTACATTACAGTAAAATATATTGCTATACGTATGCACTTTAGAAAAAATAAATACAAGTATTAACTGAATCACTGTTGAATTTCATTCCAATCACCTGATTATCACAAAGAAAATAAATAACAATAGATTCTAGCAAGAGTGTGGGGAATAGGGAAACTTCACACACACACACACACACATACACACACACACACACACACACACACACACACACACTGGTAGGAATATAAATTAACCGCTACACCATCGAGCTCAGTATGAAGGTTAAGAAACAAAAATGAAAAAGACAAAAAGCTAAAAATAGGGCTAAGATGAAGCTCAGTTGATAGTTGATAATCTGCCTAGTGTGTGATGCCCATGCATACAAGAGGAGCCATTTTTAGTTTTACATTTAAAGGACTCTAGGTCAACCCCCCTAGGGTGATGTGCACATGTAATGTTACTGCTGTACTGGACACAATAGCTACATTGTGTGACCAGTATACATACCTATATTAGTTATTCTTCCCACAAAAGAAAAAACATTGGCAAAAGTAGAAGGTGAAGAGTTTGGTTTTGTACTTAGTTTGGAGGATAGTCCATCATCGTAGAAAAAGGAAAGATACCAGAAGTGTCAGGAGGTTGGCCATTTTTTATTCTCTTAAGAAAACAGGGAGCCAAGGCATATATGTAGCAGACGACTGCCTTGTCTGGCCTCAGTAAGAAAGGATGTGCCTAATTCTATAAAGACTTGATGCCTAGAGAAGGCAGATCACAAGGTTATCAAGGTGAAAGGGAGGGGCATAGAAGGAAGGATGCTACCAGGGGAGACTAGTAAAGGGGTCAGCATTTGGAATGTAAATAATTAAAAGAGGAGAAAAAGGGATAAAAAGAGATAGATGAAGACTTTTGCTAATTTCAGTGTCTACTTTTTATACAGTACAGATCTTCAGCTCATGAAGTGCTACTGTCCCTATTCAGAATGAATATTTCCATCTCAAATAAACCTTCTTGAAATGTCCTCATAGATATACAAAGGGATTTGTCCTGTAGGTGAAATTCAAGTTAACAGTTAAGACTAACACAGGAGTGGGAGAGATGGGTCAGTGGTTAAAAGTGAGTACCGATCTTCTAGAGGGCCAGAGTTCAGTTTCCAGCACCCACAATGAGAGCCTCACAACAGGCTGTGGCTCCAGTTCTAGGGGATATGACATCTCTGGCCTCTGCAGGCATCTGCACACATCCACACATAACCATATTCACACTACAAACAAATAGATAATGTTAATACAATTTCTACACAGCAGGTGAAAGGATTATATATATTAGACTAGATGTCGTTTCCATGAAAATGGATGCAATTATAGATAACTTTTCTGTTAAATATGCCAGACTCAGAGGAATAGCAAATCTTTTACTGGTGTGCTCCAGATTCCATATAGATACATTAAGACATTAAGGCATAAAAGAAATAGGATATTAGGGAAATGTGGAAAACTATTTGGAATGGGAAGATGGGGTAGGGATAACTTTATGAACTGTAAACAGTTTATATTTGGATACAAAAGATACATCTTCATTAAGTGAGCATTTTAACTTCACAATTATATTTTGAGATAAACACAAAAATTTGTTCAAGTCATATCTCCATCAAATACATACTGAGTTACAATACAAAATGAGGTTTTACTTGAGGAGATTCAATTTGCAGACCATTCACAGTTAGTAACTAAACCTGTAAGTGCCTCTTTAAGCATAGCTGGTATCAAAGTGCACCACAGAAAACATGTTGACATTAACCTAAAGGCCAAAAGCTTCTTTGTGCAATCAATATGCTAAATACTCTTTATGACCATACAGCAGCCTGGGAGCTGAGAGCTAAATCAATAGTCCTGGTCTGAATCCTGAGTTCTCATTACCTCGGTTCTTCCCTTCAAAGATCTCAACTTAACAAGATATAAGGGATATGAAATGGGTTTTCCAAGGGAAGGATGACGGCAGGTCAATACATAAGGAGAAGAGACAAGGGACAGATAAGACAAAGGCTGTTCGGTGAAGTCTCAAGGAATCATGTTCATCTATACTTAGCCACAATTACATAATACCTAAAATTGCATTTACCAGACATGAGAAAATAGTCTTTCTATTTGCTGATAGGGGAAGTCCAAGTAACGCCCCAGACAATATATATTACCAATGTAGACCTTGCTTGACCCTCCAAGGTTGAGTATGGGCCCTTGTTTAGAAGGCACTGCACACTTAGGACATAGGGCTTGAATGATTTGAACTGAATCTGACCCAAAAGCCTCTTTCCTGTAGACTATCTTCCATAGTACTGAACAATACTGTGTTAGTCAGGGTTTGATTGCTGTGAGCAGACACCATGACCAAGACAGGTCTTATAATGGACAATTAATTAGGGCTGGATTCCAGATTAAGAGGTTTAGTCTACTATCACCAAGGCAGGAACGTGGAATCATCCAGGCAGGCATGGTACAAGAGGAACTGAGATTATACATCTTCATCTGAAGGCTGCTAGCAGAATACTGGCTTCCAGGAAGCAGGGATGAGAGTCTTAAAGCCCACAGTGACACACCTATTCCAACCTATTCCAACAAGGCCACACCTACTCCAACAGGGCACTTCTAATAATGCCATTCCCTGGGTCAAGCATATACAAAGCATCACAAATATGATGCAAACTACTAAGGTAGAGAAGCAATTCAAGTCTTCTACCATTTCAACTCTTATGAACCATTACAGTTCCCACATAGCAAGCTAGAAATAGCACTCACATTTCAGTGGCAACAAACAGCTGTACAACTGGACTTAAGGCTCAATCAACATGCTAACATTCTAAATCTCATTCTTATGCCCACTGCTAAGGGTTACTACTACTGCTTACCACAAAAGCCTCACATAATAGTAATATAGAGACAAGTCATAGACAACTAGACTGGACACAATCTAGACATCAAAAGATCATGGGGACTCTTTCCCCAGCAAATACATAGGCACCAGAGGTTCTCCATCTATGGCTCAAACCATATTAGGGAAAAAAGATTAGAATGATTGCAGAAGCTGAGATAACAAGAAGCCAATTATGAAACAGTCTTTCCTACAAAGAGCCACATGATTAAGACTGGACCAATGTCGATATCAATGGACATACTAATGTTGATGGGGAAATTTTCATGAGGTCCCATTCCTAGGAAAAGATACAGCAACACTGGTGACTCCCGGTAGAAGAAGAGTTAGCATTTCTGAGGGATGGACCTCATTAATGTTTGTCTTATGCAAGTGGTAAGTCGTGAAACCATATGTAAACAAACAACAAAAATGGACTGGGCAGGTTGTCTGTACATGCATGTATGTATATTCACACATACATATTCTGTCTACTGAAATCATAATCAAGAAACCGTGACTATCAACCTGAAGGGGGCATGAGAATGGATTGAGTGAGGGACCGTGGGAAGGCCTGGGGGAGGAGAGAATGGAAGGCAATACAATCCTACTTCAAGTAAAAACATGTGAAAGAAAAGGATTGTGGCTTAATGAATCAAGCCCTTACTAGTCAAATTTTAATTTGTGTTAGTAACCTTGTATTTTTATGTCTAAAGAATGTTTTAGTTCTCCATAAAAGATTGCACATGATCGATTTCATTGAAAATATGTCTTGCCCTGTGGTTACATGGTTGTAACTAAACGCCCTGCCGGTGAAGGATGAAACACATCCATCATTAGTTGCCACACTGTGCTAATAACATGAACACAGTTCAATATGCCTAAGACAGGTCTGCAGAATAGTCCCTGCGTATGGAATAAGTGGGATATACAGTGATTCACTTCAACACACAGCAGTGCAGGGCAGTCCCCTGGGATGAAGTAATTGCATTCCTGGAATGGCATGCCTTTCACTGAATGTCTTCAATCAAATGAGCATGAGCAGAACAAGGACCTCTATCCTGACAGCTGGAGACAAGCCAAAGTTCTGTGGTATGAGAAGACAGATGAAAATGAGAGCCTCTTACAGGGTCCTGAGTGACTCACGGCACTTGCGAAAAAGCCTTTTGTTAGAAGCCTCTTCCCTATGCAATAGACTTATACATCATTTCAAGGTTCCTGATGAAATGTGTACATTTCGAAAGGTTTATGCTTCGGAAGCCTTTTCATCCCTCAAGTGGAAAACTCCCTTTTTCCTGTTGGAAATCGAGAGTCCCTAAGCTTTTACACTTCCAAACCTCAGCCCTCTGTGCATGCCACCTGCCTCTTCTCTGGGCCTTCAATCATCATTGGATAAATTCTGTTCTCTCTGACGATGCTTTTTGGTTGTAAAGTAAAGCCACCTGCTCCTTGTCTCTCTGGCTTCGGACTTCCTATTTGAGCTGACATAGAACAGGAGTCTCGTAATCATGTTAATATCTTTTTCTCATGGCTGATATTCAACTTAAATATGAACTGCACCGAATTTTCTTTCTCAGTACATGTTACTTTGATATTTTAAAAAGATTTTCTGGAGTAAAATTACCCACAATTCTAATTTCAATGACATTAGCACAATTATGTAGTAAAAATTATCACCCACTTAATTTTAAATTATAGAAGAACACCATATTCCATTTGAATTTTAATCCTATTCTTAGTGTCTCATGGGGTTTGATACATGATTTATACTCAAAATATTCTATTGGATTAATTTCCAATCTCTATGATAGTGCTGATGATGGCCCTTAAGAATGGTATGCAGAAGTCAAAGAAGTCACATAGCTCCATCTATAGCCAATATCCAAAATAGGACACACCAGTGACACATGGTGTTAGTGCTTTCCGAGAGACGAGGATAGGAATGCGAAGATGACTGCTAATCAATTTCTGTCTATGGTCTTTTTTAAAGTATAAAATGAAGAGATGAATTTTATTTGGGTTATGGGAAGCGTGCCTGGGGAAGGGAGTAGAGGTAGAGAAAGAGAAAAGGAAGAGAAAGGATAGAGAGAAGAGAAAGAAAGACGTGAAGAGGCTGGCCAGGAACACAATAAGAGAGAGAGAGAGAGACAGAGAGAGAGAGAGAGAGAGACAGAGACAGAGACAGAGACAGAGACAGAGAGACAGAGAGACAGAGACAGACAGAGAGAGAGAGAGAGAGAGAGAGAGAGAGAGAGAGAGAGAAAGAGAGAGAGAGAGATGGAGCAGGTGGGGAAGCAGAGACAGAGATTCAAAAATGATCCTGCTGTGATGATTGTGCAATTCTGTCAATATGTTATAAGTGACTAAATTATACATTCAAAAAGAAGATTGTATATGAATAAAATTATTAAGCCAGTTTATGAATGAATGATGAATGAATTAAAGATTAACTCAACACACATGTTCTTTCTCAGTGAAGGAGAAGTACAAGGGGAAATGAGAACTGTGTGACACAGGCCTTTTTTTATGATAAGCACACACAGAAGAATTTCTATGCATATGACATTGAAAAAAATCTTATTCTTCACTCCATTCCTCTGAGTTCATGGGATAGTGCTTGCTATGGTTTCTTCCAGCTTCGCTGTCACATCACTGATTTCCAGTCATATCAATGTTGGGTTTTAATTATATCCATAATAATTTCCAGCAAATGAATTTCCATCTGTTTCCTCCATTTATTCTTTGAAGCCATAATGGACCACTTGAAAAGTGGCATGTTAGTAGCCAAGTGATAGCAATCAACTTTTTCCTCTTCCCTCTTGCACAATGCGGCGGCTCCAGTCCTTGTGCGTGCGATCACTCTAAGAATTGCTGTGGATAATGAAGGGAAGCTATATACTTCACGAGTAGCCAGATCAAGTAGGAAGAATATTATATAACTTCTTTCAGTTTAATTTTAGCTGGATAAAATTTCAGGGTTTTCTTTTTTATTTTGAAGAAATGTCCTGTTTTGGAGACAACAAATTCTAGAATTAAGACGGTTGCAATACTGGCACCTCCATGAAGAAAGCATATGCTCTAGAGTTAAAAAGATACATTTAAATATTAATTCCATCCTGTATTAGCTGAAAGACCTTGATGATTTCATTCACCAGTGAGTCCAATTTTCATCTGTGAAATGATATGAATCATAATTTGGGGGTCTTCAAAGAATTACAGTCATTTGATGAGTTTGATGACACCCAATAGCTTCTGGGACACGGGGGTTGTTGAAAATATGCTTGGTCCTAACTTAAACAATGTGCATGAGAAAACAACTTAATCTTTTCCTTTCCCAAGCAGCAGAAGACTATTCAATACCAAAGACAGAAGTGGTGCTTGTGACTTTATGACCAAGAGTTATCAGAAAGAGAAGAAAAACCTATTATCAATTTCATGGAATCAGAAAGTAGCCACAGACCCAAGAAAGCATGTAGGCAACAGAGTGTAACATACACATGAAAACTGCAGCAAACAGAAACATCATGGCTATACTAAAATGAGAAAGAGCATCTGGGAGAGCAGAAAAGAGTCATGTGAGTGTGTTTTAGAGTTCAGTAGGTTTTAATAGAATTCTTCACAAGTAATAGCCAGTTAGTCATTTATTTGCCATGTGTCACAATGGCAGAAAAGTTAATTTCTCAGTTCCCCTTGGTAAGCAATTAATACCTGCCCTGGACATAGAGAACACCTAAAGATAACATAGTCAAACTAATTATTGAGGGTAGATTGCCCAAGTCTGTTTCTTTTCAAGCCAATCAAATAGCTGAAGTGAAGAAGAAAGAGCAGTGAGTTTCATACCAATGTGGTCCTCCTAACAAAGGGTTGAAACAAAATTCAAACCATGGAAAGGCAGCTGAGATACGGAACCTTTTAAAATTAGTGAGGAGGGCAGTCAATGGAAGACTAAGGATAGATCTCATGTATCTATGTTGAACAATAAATGAAATAAAGAATAAAATATTAAAAGGCAAATGTGTAATACAAGTAAAGGTTCTATATAATATATAACGAAAAGAGAAGAGAAAATGTAAAGCAAGGATGATCTGGGATTTTTGTTCATTTGGTTTTGTTTGGCTGTATTTTGTTTTTTTAGATAGACAATGCCTAAGGTAATTTATTAATGTCCAAATGACTGGTAAAGTTGTTCTCCAAACTAGAAATAATGACCTGAGTCATGATAAAACAGGGACATCAGGAAAGGCAATCATGTCCTTATACAAAAACTATCTAAGTCCATGGTTCTGAAAAATAACACCAGGTATTAGCTGAGAAAAGAAGGTGAAAATTATGGTATCAAAAGAGACTTGAAAATATAATAGTATAGAACAGTAGTTGACAAACCTAAGGAAGAAGGGGAAGGGAAATTTTAAATCTTTAAACTTTTTAAAAACTCATTATACGTAGGCAGGAACTGAATTACAGTGTAGAATTCCTGTCTAGGGACCAGAAGGGGACAATTGTAGGAAGATTATTGAGAAGGTCAGAGGAAGAAGATGAAGGCATCACTGTCATGGTGATTGCACAAAAAAAATGGAATTTCAAGGTGAATAGACAATGAAAGAGAAATTTATGAATAAGTGAACTTGAAAAAAAAACAATCAAACAATGGGGACCAATTCAAATAAAGAGTGTGAGCCAGATCAAAGGGAAAATTATTACAAGGGAAGCATATACAACCGAATGTACAGAAATATAAATATGAGAAGTCCCAGGTCTCAGAAAAAAACCTGCAGGACATTCCTAATAAAAAGGAAGTCAACAAAGCAGGTCTCTGGCTCTCATTAACCCAGGACATTTTCACAATTCAAAGTGAACCCACACAGCCCAGTTTTCATTTCAGCTGGAAGACATTGTCTTTAAGCAAACAAGTAGGGGAAAAACATTTGGGAAATAAAGTGGTAATGATTCTTTTATTTACACCCACTTGAAGATAGAAAATCCACAAACATAATGCAGAATTAAAGTAGGTTAATTCTAATTGGTTGTGTGGTTAAATTGCAGAAACGTCTGGCAGAGAGGAACCACATGTAAACAGATAGACAAAAAAGGAACTTAATAACCTTACAGAGGATGAACATCTGGGAATTCTATGGATCACAAAAGGAATTCACCTATGTTTTTATTACAATAAGTTGTTAGGAATGTACTAGGATGCTTACTATGTCCCTCTCACATTGTAGAAAAGTGAATACATATATATATATATATATATATATAATATGATATATATCATATACACAGAAGATGAAGTAAAACATGTATGACATTATGTTATACATACAAAACACAATATATTATGTTATATGAATGAATACATATATGTGTGTAATATAAATATACACATATATGGAGAAGCACATTTATGTTTAACATGAAGCTTGAACCTCATCATAAATTTATGTTGTAAAGGAAAGTAAGGTTAGAAATTATATAGAGTCCAAATCATAATGTAAAAGCTCAAGTTTGAGAAAAAGAAAACTAAAGAATAGTTCAAATAAGTTTAAATAAATATTTAAAGAAAATAAGGGTTCTTATTACTTCAAATTCTTGGAACCCTACTGTGAGTCAATATGTATTATCATTGTAAAACTACATACTTATTTAAGAAAACATGAGTACATTATAAAAATACAAATGCCTTGGTATTGTTGCATTCTAAAAAACAAAATTTGTTTTATGAAATAAGACAGGGTTTGAATTAATTTTATTTCTTTCATTTAAATTTATTTAAATTTGTTCTCATTGATTTTCATTTACTTTCTAATGTAGCTAATAAAAATTTTATTTAATCACCTAAGGGATTAGTCAGAAACTCAGAAAATAATTCCCAGAGCTAATAAAGGTTATACTGGCATTAATATTGAGAGAAGATAATGCTAATAAAGATGGAGTAATCACATACTATTAAAATTTTACAACTCCAAACTGGTGAAATGGATTAATATGTAAAGCCAAACTGACATCAGACTTATCTCTGGTTGATTATATATATATATATATATATATATATATATATATATATATATATATATATATATATTCTATAAGCATCTTTCCACTTCAGAAAATAGGCAAGATGTCAGCCAAAGGTAATACTGCTAATACCATAACAATTAATATGGCTCTTACAAACAGGCAACTCATTAGAAGCTTACAAGCATAAAAAATAATCTTTACTTTCAGAACATTTATTATAAGTTTAAGAAAGAGGTGATATGAAGTGTAAGAAATGAGAGCATGTGAGTCATGACAGAGACAAAATTTTGGTCAGTTAGTAGGTTTTAAATCCCTATGCCCAAACTGAATAAATTTAATTGAAAAAAAATTTCTAAGATGAGACTCAGTTATCAATATTCTCAGGATCCTACTGGTTGATTTAGCTTGAAAAGTATCAATGAATTAAAAATGAATTAACAAATAAATTTTAGACCAGAACATCTCAATATTTATTTTCAGACAAGAGACTGTATACAGTGATTTATTATTGAAACCATAGTCTGCTGCTAGGCTACATATAATATTCTCATAATCATAAAAACAAAAGCAGTTTTACTGAAGTAAATATTCAGAGACACCATTTGGAGAGAAGTCTATAAACTTTACTGAATCACCCAGAAAATGGGATTATGTTTACTGACATGTCAAAGCTGATGTAATGAAAATTAGGGATCTAAAATGAAAAGTGAGGTCAGGGCAGGGATGTAAAGGCAGTAAGCTAAGATTATTCATCTTTCAAATTCAAGTCAGAGAGGATCTTTATTTTGATAAATGAAAAGTAGCATGATTTAGATGTAGTATTTCATATATTTTGGTTTTTTTTGCAGCCTCAACAGCTACTCAATTTTATTTTATTTTTTATTGAAAAACTTTATTTTAAAAAACAAAGATAAATGTACAAATTTTTAAGCATTTTTGCATAAAAGTATACAAATACATTTTTTACGGTTGTAATTAAGTATTTGTGGGTAAATATACATACACATATGTATATATATAACAATATAGGAAAAGAGGTTATTAATTTGAGGGGATAGGAGAGAAACTGGGAGGGGCTGTAGGGAGGAAAGGGGGATGTGATACATTTCTATTTTAATTAAAATATATTCTATTTTTTTTCTTGAACTTCACATAGTCTGTGAGTTGTTTCTGGAGTGTTCAGAGCTTTCTGGGGTTAGTATCACATTATCAGTGACTGCATATTATGTCTGTTCTTTTGTGACTGGGTTATCTCACTCAGGATGACATTCTCTAGATGCAGCCATTTTCTTAAGAATTTTGTTAAGCCATTGTTTCTGATAGCTGAGTGGTAACCCATTGTGTAAATGTACTACAATTTTTGTATCCATTCTTTTACTGAAGGACATCTGGGTTCTTTCCAGCTTCTGGCTATTATAAATAGAGCTGCAATGAACATTGTGGTGCATGTATCTTTGTTGTATGTTGGAGCGTCTCTGGTGTAAATGCCCAGAAGTGGAATAACTGGGTCTTCAGGTACTACTATGTCCGTTTTTTTGAGGAACAGCCAGACTGATTTCCAGAGTGATTGTATCAGTTTACAATCCCACCAACAGTGGAGAAGAGTTCCTCTTTGTGCACATCCTCTCCAGCATCTGTTGTCATCTGAGTTTTGGATCTTGGCCAATCTGACTGGTGTGAGGTGGAATCTCAGGGTTGTTTTGATTTGCATTTCTCTGATGGCTAAGGATGTTGAGCACTTCCTTAGATGTTTCTTAGCCATTGGATATTCCTCCATTGAGCATTTTTTGTTTAAGTCTGTACCCCATTTTTTAATAGGGTTGTTTGATTCTCTGCTGTCTCGCGTTTTAAGTTCATTGTATACCTTGGATATTATCTGATGTTGGGTTGGTAAAGATCTTTTCCCACCCTTTGGCTGCTGTTTTGTTTTCTTGATAGTGTCTTTAGCCTTACAGAAACTTCGCAATCTCATTAAGTCCCATTTGTTAATCTTTGACCTTAGAGCTTGAGCTATTGGTGTTCTGTTCAGGAAATTTTCTCCTATGCCTATGAGTTCTAAGGTTTTCCTTACTTTCTCATCTAATAGTTTCAGTGTACCTGGTTTAATGTGGAGATCTTTGATCCACTTGCACTTGAGGTTTGTACAAGGATATAAGAAAGGGTCTATTTTCATTCATTTGCATGCTGAGTGCCAGTTGGAACAACACCATTTGTTGAATAGGCTGTTTTTTTTCCATTGAATGTTTACAGCTTCTTGTCAAAAATCAGGTGACCATATACATGAGGGCTCATTTCTGGATCTTCTATTCTATTCCATTGATCCACATGCCTATTTCTGTACCAGTACCATGCAGTTTTCAGCACAATTGCCTTGTAATATAGCTTGAGGTCAGGGATAGTGATTCCCACAGATGTTTTCCTGTTGTTGAGGATGGATTTCACTATTCTAGGTCTTTTGTTATTCCAGATGAATAACACATTGTTCTTTCCAACTCTATGAAGAATTAGGTTGGAATTGTGATGGGGATTGCATTTAATCTGTAGATTGCTTTTGGTAAGATGGCCATTTTTACAGTGGTGATCCTTCCAATTCATAAGCATGGGAGATCTTTCCATTTTCTGAGATCTTCCTCGATTTCCTTTTTTAGAGGTTTGAAGTTCTTGTCATACAGGTCCTTCACTTGCTTAGTTAGAGTCACACCAAGGTATTTCATAGTTTTTGTGACTATTGTGAAGGTTATACAATTTTTTTCCTAATTTCTTTCTCCACATGTTTGTCCTTTGAATATAGGAAGGCTACTGATTTGTTTGAGTTAATTTTATATCTGGCCACTTTGCTGAACTTGTTTATCAGCTGTAGGAGTTCTCTGGTGGAAGTTGTGGGGTCAGTTAAGTACACTATCATGTCTTCTGCAATTAGTGATGTTTTTACTTCTTCCTTTCCAATTTGTATTTCTTTTATTTCTGTTTGTTGTCTAATTGCTACAGCCAGGACTTTTAGTACTATGTTTAATAGGTAGGGGGAGAGTGGGCAGTCTTGTCGAGTCCCTGATTTTAGTGGAATTGCTTCAAGTTTCTCACCATTAAGTTTGATGTTGGCTGTTGGTTTGCTCTATTTTGCTTTTATTATGTTTAGGTATGGGCCTTGGATTCCTGTTCTTTCCAAGACTTTTAGCATGAAGGGGTGTTGAATTTTGTCAAATGCTTTCTCAGCATCTAGTGAGATGTTCATGTGATTTTTTTTCTTTGAGTTTGTTTATATGGTGGATTACATTGATGGATTTCCTTATGTTAAACCATCCCTGCATGCCAGGGATGAAGCCTATTTGATCATGGTGAATGATCGTTTTCATGTATTTTTGGATTTGGTTTGCAAAGATTTTGTTGAGTATTTTTGCATCAATGTTCATAAGTGAGATTTTTCTGAGGTTCTCTTTCCTTGTAGGGTCTCTGTATTAGAAATAGTATACAACATTGTACATCGAGAATATTGTTAGCATGTCAATAGTAACAACATAGTTTAAATGTGCCTCCAACCTTCAACTCAGTGAGTAGAATATTTCCTATTATGTCAATAGTCATATGTTCTATTCCAGTCAACCCCTTTCTCTTAATGATGGATGTGGTATCCTGACCTTTGTTTAGCGCTTCAATTTTGTTTTTGGTTTGCCTCCTTTGTATTTTACAACATTTCCTTTGTATAATTATTTTAATCTCTATGTATTTTTTTAATTTATTCTTTATGTTCTTTGACCTTTAAAAAGACTATATAACTGGTCTAAGGAGATGATGAGTCAGTCGATTAAAAACACCTGCTGCACAAGCATAAGGACCTGAGTTCAATTCCTCACAAGCCACGTCAATACAGAAATGGTGTTGGGTAGTAATGATCACAGTGCTGTGGGGAGTGTCAGAGGATCCTGGAAGGGTAAATTCATAAGCTTCATGCTCTACAAGAGAGCGTTTAAATTCTTTTTCTATAAATGATGTTTCCTATTGTGTAACAATTTTGTTTTCTACTTTTTCTTTTCAGGAATTAAAACCTTGAAAATTTTATCAATATTGGACTGAATTGTATTTCTTTTATAGTTTGAATAAGAAAATTGTGATTTAAGACATGTGAACACCCTTAATTTTAAAAATGAAAACACACACAAATATCTTCCTATGAAAAGACAAATTTTTACTTTTCCCATTTAGGGTGACAGAGACATCTAGTCCTATACACTCCGAAATGGACATCAGTTTTCTATTGGAATATGATCCATCATCTTCTTAGTAATAGTTTCACACAACGTTCCTTGAATTCTTTCTTCTTTAAGACAATAATGTTATTTTCAAAATTTATAAAGATACAGGATTTATTTCTTAGTTTTGGCTCAGGAATATTTGAGGTCAAAATTTGACTTTGGTATCTGGTCAGAGTGGTCTTCTTGTGTTGTCCTGTGGCAAGAGACCAGAAGGGATAGACTCATGTTCTCAAGCCCAAATGTTATCCTCTAATTCAGGGAAGCCTGTGCCAAACACACTCACCAATGGTCTCCTGCGACCACCATCACCTTAGCAACATCATCATGAAAACTTTGGAAACAGTCAGCTGCTCCCATCATTTATAAACCTAGTCCTTTGATAAGATGGTATGAATCAGTCTTGATTTAAATTATACCGTATTTTTAGACTTTGTACGAACAATCAATTTCTTTGTAATATAAAATATTTCAAATAATATTCTTAAATTGCCCCAGTGATTTTTTTTCCTGTGGGGTTTATAATTTTCTGAATAAAGACAATGCACTTCTTTTGTCGTTTTTCCTCTTTTAGGACTTACATTTTTCTGATTGAGCTGCCACAACAAAATTCCAAATCCTAAGCATTGTAAGTTACAGAAATTCTTCAGAGACTTGAAGTTCATGTCATACAGATCATTCACTTACTTGGGTAGAGCTACACCAAGATATTTTATATTATTTGTGATTATTGTGAAGGGTGTTGGTTCCCCAATTTTTTTCTCAGCCCGTTTATCCCTTCTGTAGAGAAAAGCTACTGATTTGTTTGAGTTCATTTTATATTCAGGAACTTTGCTGAAGTTGTTGATCGGGTGTAAGAGTTCTCTGGTAGGATTTTTGGGAACCACTTAAACATACTACTACATCATTTGCAAATAGTGATACCTTGACTTTTTTCTTTCCAATTTGTATCCCTTGAGCTCCTTTTATTGTTTACTCTAGCTAGAACTTTGAGTACAATATTAAGTAAACAGGCCAAAAGTGGGCAGCCTTTTCTTGTCCCTGATGTTATTGGGATTGCTTGAAGAGTGTCACACAGACCCAGAATGAGAATGACCTGAGAGAATTGAAGAATCATATGAAGCTTCAGGCCAAGCCTTTGCTCTCCTGGGTTGTAGTGTGTAGGATCCATGCCATCTACACCACGGTGCAAACTCACATGGGTCTCAGACCACCTTGCACTTTGCCATGCTTAAATGTGAACAAATCTACTCTGAGGAACAACGAAAGCCAAAAAAGACCAAAACCAACAATAAAAGCGCTAGAGAAAAATGATGAATCGAGGGGTAATATAAAATTCCCCAATTTGTGTATTTTGACTATTAGGTTATTCATATTTAGAACTAATAGTCTATGAAAACTTATCAGATATAATGGAAAACTCTTAGAATGTTAAAGAACAAAATGTCCCATAGAAAAAAATGATGAATCTAGAAATGGAAAATAAACGTGTTAAAAAAGTTCAGTTCGTATATTTGAATCATCTTGATTATTAGGTTATTTTGTCCTTAAAATATACAGTCTAATAAATGTTATCAGAGAATAGAAAAAAGTTCAAAAAAAATTTTGCGAGGTAATAGTAAAGTGATAATTTATAATTTAAAAGAAACAAGCAAGAAGCCTGCAAATGTACAGGAAGGAGAGAAAGAATGACATAAAGCTGATGAGAAGCCAGAAGGACAACTCCTTCATATGAGTAAAAATACCCAGAAAGAGTATCAAATAAGATTTGCTAACATATATTTTCCTGTGACCAATGCTGAAAAAAAAAATCTGGTTCAAACCATGAAAGGGAAGTCTGTCTCTAAAAATATCTTGTGATGTCATACAGACCCCGAAAACGGCTGCAGCTGAGAAAGAATCTGCAAAGCAGCAGTAAACAAATACCACATTCACCAGCCACTCCAAACCCCAGCAAACAACACAGCAGGGCCAGCAGACTTCCTCCAGCAAATTATTCCCATATTCTGCACAATCAGCAGTCAGGTGCCACGGGAAGCTAAAAATAGTTTCAGATATGTAGAGACTCGGGGGATTTCTCTTGTGTACTTCTCTTATATGAAACTGGTTAGGAGAGAGCTTAACAAAGCAAGTCAGTACCCTGCAGATGAATGGACTCAGAGACCATGGTACACACACAATGAAAGATTTTTCAACAAATGAAATCCTGGCTTATGCACCAAAATAGTTGAGACTGCGGCATATTAGGTATAATGATGACGGTGGTGGAGGTGGTGATGCTGGTGCTGGTGGTGGTGGTGGTGGTGGTGGTGGTGGTGGTTGTGGTGGTGAAGAATAAGATAAAGATAATAATAATAGGAAAGTCACAGAAAAGCAAGTACATGTTCTCTCTTCTCTCTGTATTTCTCTCTGTGTTTCTTTAACTTTGTCTTTCACTGCTCCTGCAGCCTTCAATCTCTAACAGTGATTCCTAGAGGAATGAAAGATTGGGAAAGAGAAAGCTTGAGTATAATTAGTGCACTCAGAAGGTATGTGCTGAAATATCACACCAAAATCCTTTACAGTTAATACATGTAACTCAGAAGCAAGAGATATCAAAAGTAAGAAACGAACGGGAATAAAGAAGGTGGTCTGGGGAATAGAGAAAGAAATCCGGTGTGAAATAACACTGTACAGACCAACATCTATGACACTATAGGCTCCAAAAAAGGAGGGCTCAGGCAAAGGAAGCTCAGCTGATGGCAGACTGCAAGTCAGGTGGTGAAGCAGGTAGCCGAGGGCCCACTAAAGTGTGTCCTGGGCTACACTGAGAACCCAGTTGTCTCCTGTGACTTCAACAGCAGCTCCCACTCTTCCACCTTTGATCCTGCAGCTGGATTGCTCAGTGACAACTTTGTGAAGCTCATTTCCTGGTAAGACAATGAATATGGCTACAGCAGCAGGGTGGTGGACCTCACGGTCTACATGGCCTCTAAGGAATAAGAAACCCTGGACCACATAACCCAGCAAGGACACTGAGAGCAAGAGAGATGCCCTCAGTGGCTGAGGAGTCCCCATCCCAACTCGACCCCCAACTGAGCATCTCCCTCACAACTTCCATCCTAGATCCCCATAATAACATGAGGAGCCTAAGGAGCCCTGCCTACTCTTTGGAATACCATCAATAAAGTTCCACTGCACCGCACCCCCAAGGAAGAGAGCCAAGAAGACAACGTTGTGAGGGAAATTGAAGACATACTATTACAGAGGATAGAGAACACAGAATTTGGATGTGGTTCTAGTCTAAGTGATACAGTGAGCAGCATTTCTCAAGTCTTATAATGTAACTCTTCTTCAGTCTAAATGATGGAACGAATCCATCTACAAATCATATATCCCAAGTCCCCCTCCTTATGGCAATTTGCCAGCTTCAATAACTCTAGTTACACAATATTCTCTTCTGACCTTGGTGAGTACCAGGAATATGTAGTACACAGACATACATGCAGAACAAAATGGATCTGATACACATAAATTAAGCCTCAGCAACTGAGGGCCTCTCTGTATTCACACAGCACACATACACATAAACTGATGCAAGTACATATATGTAAACAAACGTGTCACATGCATGTATTAACACATACTGGCATGTATTCAATATGTACCTGGTACAAGAGAGAGTCTCATGCAGGCACACACATATACACCTACATTGAACAGTAATCTTTCAACATTAAAAAAAAGCATGCAGCTCAATGAGAGTCCACACTGTTTTCTGATTTGATATAATTTCTGAATCAATATTATATCTTGCTGATTCCTTTTACACAAGGAGAATATTGAACGTTCTTTACAGACATGTCCCTGTACCTACTTCCAAACATACAGATAGGTTTTGCATCATACATTTTGGATGACAATACAATACAGAATTAAACATTTTGTGTTACATAATTTTTTGATATGCCATGAATCTTCTTCATTTTACTTCTCTTTGGTACTGTCTACTTAGTGACATCGACTTGAATGCTGTTTTATGTTGTTGACCCTTGACTTTTTATATTCATTGCATATATCTTGAGAATTTCAAGTGGTGTCATTGGCTGTAGTAAAATTGCACACACTTTTCTTTAACAGAACAGCTCTGTTCTTTGAGCATATTGTCATAGCAGCTGTACTTACTCATACCTCTGCCCTATGGATTTTAACTCTGTTGTCTATGTTAAATTCAGCTTTGGTTTTATTTACTTTTATTTTATGTTAGTTCTCCATGGGCCTAAGAATTCAAAACAGCAATGAACATTTTTGTCAATTAGTAATTTTGTGATTCTCACATAAAATTTAGAATCTGCCCTATATTTATTTAGCTCAAATAAGATAAGTTGCTCTATTGCCATTGCTTGATGTATAGAATGTATTTCAAAGATGTGATTTTCTTCAAACTCTTACATTATATTACATCTTTATGTTGACTGAATTTATTCTTATATAATTCTCTCTATCTGTTGTTACTTATTTTTCAATATAAATTTACACAGAAACACTCAATTTAGTTTGATTTTTATTTCACTTTGTATATATCTATTTCAACGGGCAACTGTGTATTCTAAATACGTATGTGCGTGTCTGTGTGTGTGTGTGTCTATGTGTGTGTGTATAATTTTAAATGACATAAAGAGTATATGGTGGTCATAAAGAGGCAGACCTGGAAAGAGAAAATCTGACCTGGAAAAAATCAGGAAATAATTTTAAAATTTCTATCAGCAAGCTACTTCTTAGCAGAGTTTAATTTTAAGCCACATTTTACACAATATTTCATTGACTGAAACAGATAATTAATCTGACCAACTAATTGTGGCTCATTTCACTATTTTATCCATATGACATCAGTGGATGTTTTTTACAAAGTAAAATTATTGTCCATTATTCATAGTTTAAAATTTATTTCAACATTCTTCCCTTCAGTTGACTGTTACTATTTTAACAAAAAAAGTAGGAAGAGTAAAAGCAATGCCTTCTACTCTAACAGTTCAAATGGGCTGAGAAACTTGGTTAAGTAAACCTGGGATATATACCATACTTATTCACCCATAGTATAAAGCAAGAGATTAATTCTGCAATGTACCATAAGCAAAGATATGAAGGAAAAATATTATCCAAAAGTAAAATGTGAAAGAAAAACAGAGAATAGTCAGGGTGGTGGTAAATTAATCAGGGACATAGGAAGTTTCTAAGGGTCCTCTGGGGATTGGAGGCTTACTTTTCAGTATGCGTCAAGGATGCTCAGCCTTGAATTGGTTCCTCATTTCAGGCTCCAGCTATAGGAAGTGAGGAAAACATCATATGACTTATTCACTTAATTAATCATTTACAAGTTCCAGCTGTTAGCCACAAAGGTAGACAAACAGTATACTTTTGAAGATCCTGGTGTTTCTAGAATTATGTGTGAAAATAGAAAGTCTAATGGTGTTCAGATAGTGATTTTAGACCCTCTGTATTATTCTGTTACTTGTCTTGAAATAGAGGTTGATGAAGACTTTCTAAATCCTATTCAAAATTATTAAAGAAGAAGGATAAGAGTAGTGGGGTATTTTCTCTCATGGAATCTTGACTAACTCGAATCTACTTGTACCACAAACAAACAATAAAAACCTAGGCAGAAAGACCATAGGAAGTAGCAGTTCCTGCTTGGTCCTTTAGGACCTGGTCATTGTGGTCTTCTGCTTTTGTCCATGTAGACCACAAAGTGTATTTTTCTGGACTTTATTGTTCATCCTGAACATTTCTATGCATCATCCACCTCCACCTTTGTTAATACCCTAAACCCCAATACACAAAAATATGTATTCATTAATCTTCATCCTCAACTCCTGTCCTCTGCTGTGATGCTTCACTCAAGAGGCCATTCCACAATCATATGTTGAATTAAGATAGTCTTTCTTGGAACATACAAGAACTATCATGCCCTGCTAAAAATCTGGGTGGTGATTAGGGTGCCGATAACAACAAAACTAAAAATTGTTCTCAAGAGCTTTTACCAATGCAAAGTGTGGCTCTTGATGAGATTTCTGATATATGTTCTATTATTTTCCAAATATGCTAGCAAATTTTTGCTTAAAGATATTCAGCATTATAAGTTATTGCTATATTGGAGGTAGTAAAGTAGAAGATAGAAAGTAATTAACTAAATGAGCTCTAAGAGGAAAAAGAGGAAAAATCCAATCCTGTGAAGAAAGAGATAAACACATGTTGATTTGACCCTCTACTGTTCATAATATAACAAAAATTCACTAAATAGCACATCGTGATTAAGCATGGGAATCTGAAAATAGTTGAATATAAAGACAGAATTTGCCATCACTTCTGATTTTATGACCATAATTAACCTCAATATTTTTTTTCAGAATTTTACCATTGAGACTAAGAAAATGATGTTGGAGGGTATTTGTCTACTAGTTCATGTTTTGTTAATTTTTTACCTCTCTCTCTGTGTGTGTGTGTGTGTGTGTGTGTGTGTGTGTGTGTGTGTGTGTGTTTGCACATGTGTATGTCCCCATGTGTGGATGTGCATGGACATAGGTGCAGTGGTAGGTGGAGGTCCAAGGTTAATATCAAAAATCATCTTTTGTTATTCTTCCACCTAACTGAATAAGACAGGGTCTCTCATCCAAACCCAGAGCTCAGTAATACCACTGGCTTCATAAGCTGACATATTGTTGGGATACTCTGTCTCCACCTTACAAAGCTGGAATTGCAACTAAGCCACCCCAACCACACAGCATTTACCTGAGTTTTGAGGATCTGCACTATATAGAAGTACTTTAACCATTGACCCATAACCCCAGAATCTCACTAATCTTAAAATCAGAGAAACAATATACACATGCACCCAGTAAACAAGTCTTTTAGTACAGTTACTTAGCTATAATTAAGCTACTGTTTCCCTGTACACATGTCATAAAGACTCTAATCAAATGAATATAGTATATAATAGACACAGTGGGAAATTCAAAGTGTTAAATAAATATTGTATTTTAGCATAGCTTCCATGTGTAGTTACCAATATAATTATCCTGCTTATATCATTAATATACATTTTATAGAATGCATTAAATATAAAACATTATATTTATTAATATAAATACATTAATATACAGAAAAACTGTAAGGTGTTACATTGCTTGACTATGATTTCTTATTACTATTTATTTACTTATCTATCCATTTATGCACACCAATCCTAAGTGTCATCGCTGATTATGAAACCAACTGTCTTGACATTCATAAATCAAATTGAGACTTCACTCAGTCAGGAGGTGCCTCTACTTTACTCTTCACAAAAGATATTCTGAACATTTGACCTGGTGTTTGCCGTCTCTTCACTATGCAAAAAGAACACACCAATTCTTGAATACCAAAAAGTAGTGAACTTATGAGAAACTACTAGATCTCTATAAAATGAATGGAGGGCTACTGTGTAAAATGACAATGGATTGGAGGATTTGGAGACATGGTAGTCAGTACAGAGAAGGGAGGAGTGCTGTATAGAACAAATGGCACCTCTCTACCGAGTTTAGTAAGAGAGAATTACAAGGAGAACAAGAAAGGAGTAAAAGAAAGTTTCAGCTACATTTCCCTATAAAGTAAAAGGTCATTGTTCTATGGGGGTGTCAGCACAACTGCATGCTGAGTGAGTTGCTTATTTAGTTCTTTTTAACTCCAAGTCTGCAATCAAAGCTTTGTTCTATCATAACCACTCTGCTTGTCTTGGGTCTGCTTTCCTTTCTTCTAAGTGGCAGGAACTTTGAGGGATTATTACCAACCTATTTGTGTCTAAATCACAGCTTCCATCCTTTAAAATTAGCCACCTTTTCCTCCCTCTTGCCTGATGTGTTCACTGTTGTCATGATAGGTGGCTGTAAGCATAGCAATGATCACAGATAGGCGGTTGTTACCTAGTTTGAGCCCAGCAAGAGAGCAGATGGGAGACTAGAAGACAGAAAGCTTCTATATATACACACCTAGGCAGAAACGATGGGGAAAAGGAGAGTTGAAATAAAGAACATGCCAAGTAAATTGCAGCAATTAGGTTAAAACTTTCTGAGCAGAGTACAGTTAAGTGAAAATTCTCTGTAGACATAGATTCTAACTTATAGAACAATAGGAACTTTGAGAAATGGGTGGACTATGTCTAGATCTGTGACTGCGGCCTGCCCCTCCTTTATAGCTTTCTGACCCATAGGTGTGAGTACTGGCAGCTGCTGAAAACAAAGAAATGTAGTTAATTATGCCAACATTATTGTAAGGTAATTGAGTTTCTGCCCTATAAAGTCCTTTAAATTTTGCTATGAGATTATACAGCACCAAAATTAAATATTGCTTTTCCCTTTTGTCTCAACAGGCTAACCAAACAATTTGTTAAAATTACAAATATAAAGAACTTTCCTCCAAAGCAAGATGAATTCTGACTTTATATTACCCTAGACATTTTGCTGGGTGTTTAGAATTCATTACAGTGACCAAGTCTAATAAAACACATTGTTCACTGCACACTAAACACTAGACTCAGACCTGTGTATTCCACTGTAGCACCATTTTGTTTCTTCATATTGTGCCATCATTACATGTAATCCAAAATATGCAATATGAAGAAGAGACTTAGATTTTACATATGAAAAATTATATCAGTATCTAAGCATTGGCTATATTCTTCATTGAAGAGATTACATGTGTGAAGTCTCTTTCTCAAGAGTAAAATGTAATAAAATACGTCATCTGTAGTGAATTTATATCATCCTTCTTCAGTTTCAACAGGCTAACTCTCATTTGAGAGATAGCCATAATACAATATATATTATATGTTTTTGGAAAAATGTTTCACTCTCCATTGTCAATCCCAGAAGAGGCCATGAGGAACTCTCAGGGCACAGGTACCAGTGTTGCCTGGGAACAGACACTTTGGTTCAGGGACAGAGCCGGCTCAGTTGCATCAGGACTGGCACTGCCATCAAAACTCACAATCTACCCAGAAATCCGAAAACACAGGAGCAATCTTCCTCCAGAGACCACAAACCCATAGACCCACAGGAGAGACAAGCTCTAATCAGAGACAACAAGATTACCTAGTATCACCTATAACAAGATGGCAAGAGACAAGCTCAAGAATCTAATAAAGAGAAAGCAAGACAACCTGGCAACATCAGAACCCAGTTCTCCCACCACAGAAAATAGTGTATATCCTAACTCACCAGGAAAACTAGATTTAGCCTTGAAAACATACTTCATGATGATGATGGAGATACTTGAGAAGCCCATAAATAACACAATTAAAGAAGTACAAGAAGGCCAGGAGAACACATTCAAAAATATTGAAGCCCTTAAAGAGAAAACACAAATAAACACAAAAATCACTTAAAGAGATACAGAAAAGCACAACCAAAAAGTTGAAGAAAACGAAGACAAAAATGGAAACAATAAAGAAATCACAAAAGGAAACAACCCTAATTTGGAAAACTAAGGAAAAAACATTGGGAGTCATAGATGCAAGCTTCACCAACAGAATACAAGAGATGGAAGAGAGAATCTCAAGGGCAAAAGATACCATAGAAAACATTGACACATCAGTCAGAAAAAAATGGAAATATCAAAAAGCTTCCAACCCAAAATATCAAGGAAGTTTAGGACACAATGAGGAGACCAAATCTACGGATATTAAGTGCAGAAGAGAGCAAAGTCTCCAAAATTAAAGGCCTAGTAAATATCTTTAAGAAAATTGTAGAAGAAAACTTTCTTATCCTAAAGAGATAACCACAAAAATGCAAGAAGCCTACAGAACCCCAAATAGATTAGAACAGAAAAGAAATTCTTCCTGACACGTAATAGTCAAAACACCAAATGGTAAAAACAAAGAAAGAATACTAAAAGCAGTAAGGGAAAAAGTCATGTAACATATAAAGGCAGACCAATCAGAATTACATCAGACTTTTCAACAGAGACTGTGAAAGCTAGAAGATCCTAAACTGACATCATATAGACCCCAAGAGAACACAAATGTCAGCCCAGGTTACTATATCCAGCAAAACTCTCAATTACCATAGATGGAAAAACCAAGATATCCTAGGACAAATGCAAATTTACACAATATCTGTCCACAAATTCAGCCCTACAAAGAATAATGGATAGAAAACTTCACCACAAAAGGAGAAACTTTACCCTAGGAAAAGCAAGAAATTAATCCTCTTGCAACAAACCACAAAGAAGAAAAGCACACAAACATAATTCTACCTATAACAACAAAAATGGCAGAAAACAACTATCATCATTCCTTAATATCTCTTAATAACAATGGACTGATTTTCCTGTTAAAAGACATAAAGTATATGACTAGATTCATAAACATTATCCAGCATTTTGCTACATACAGAAATCTAATCTCACCAACAAAGATGTGAATTACTTCAGAATAAAATGTTGAAAAAAGAAAAACATTTCAAGCAAATAGTCTCAAGAAACCAATGGAGTAGCCATTCTAATATCAAATAAAATAGATTTTTCAAACAAAAATCATCCAAAAAAGATAAGGAAGGGCACTTTTTACTCATCAAAAGAAAAATTCATCAAGATGAATTCTCAATCCCAATAATCTAGATCCAAATACAAGGGCACTCACATTCATAAAAGAAACTCTACTAAAGCTCAAAGCACCACACTTAACAATAGTGGGAGACATCAAACCACACTCTCATTAATAGACAGATCATGGAAGCAGAAACTGAACAGAGACACAATGAAACTAAAAGAAGTTATGAACCAAATGCATTTAACATATATTTATAGAGTGTTTCATCATAAAAAAAAAGAAAATACCTTCTTCTCAGAACCTCACAGCACCTTCTTCAAAATTGACCATATACTCAGTCACAAAACAGGCTTCAACAGATAAAAGAATATTAAAATAATCCCATGCATTATCTCAGATCATCATGGACTAAGGCTGGTTTACAGTAACAACCAAAACAACTAAAATCCCACAGACTCACAGAAGCTAAACAATGCTCTACTTATTAATAGTTTGGTCAAAAAAGAAATAAAAAAAAATCAAAGACTTTTTCGAATTCAACAGAAATGAAGGTACAACATACCTAAACTTATGGGATACAATGAAAGCAATGCTAAGAGAAAAATTAGTACCTCTGAGTGACTCCAAAAGGAAACTGAGGACAGCATACACTAACAGCTTGACAATACACCTGAAAGCTCTAGAACAAAAAGAAACAGATACTCCCAAGAGGAGTAGACTGCAGGAAATAATCAAACTCAGACCTGAAACCAACCAAATAGAAACAAGAAGAAGTATACAAAGATCAACAAAACCAAGAGCTGGTTCTTTGAGAAAATCAACAAGATTGATAAACTGTTAACTGGACTACTAGCAGGCACAGAAAAAGTATCCAAATTGACAAAATCAGAAATGAAAAGGGAAACCTTACAAGAGAAACTGAGGAAATTCAAGAAATCATTATATCCTACTATAAAAGCCTGTAGTGAACAAAGCTGGAAAATCTCGAGAAAATGTACAATTTTCTAGACAGATAAGAGGAACCAAAGTTAAACCCCATAACCCCTAAAGAAATAAAAGCAGTATCAAAAGCCTCTCAACCAACCAAAAAATAAATAAAAAATAAAAAAATAAAAAACCCTGGACCTGATGGGTTTAGTGCAGAATTCTATCAGATCTTCATAGAAGAATCAATACCAATACTCTCCAAACTATTCTACAAAATAAAAACGGAGAAAAACTATTACCCAACTCATTCTTTGAAGTCACAACTAAATCACTCCAAACCACACAAAAAACCCTACAAAGAAAGAGAACATTAGACCAATCTCCCTCATGAAAGTTGTTGCAACAATACTCAATAAAATTCTTGCAAACCGAATCTAAGAACAAATGGGAAAAAAAAAAATCATTCACCATGATCAAGTAGGCTTCATCCCTGGAATGCAGGGATGGTTTAATATAGGGAAATTCATCAATGTAATCCATTACATAAAAAAACTGAAAAAAAAAAAAAACAATTATCATCTCTTTAGATGCTGAGAAAACATTTTACAAAATTCAATATCCCTTCATTTTAAAGGCTTGGAAAGATCAGAAATTCAAGGCTCATACTTAAATATAGTAAAAGAAATATACAGCAAAACAGTAGTCAACATCAAAATAAATTGTAAGAAACTAGAAGCAATCCCACTAAAATTGGGAATTAGACAAGGCTGCCCAGTCTCCCTGTATCTATTCAATATAGTACTGAAAGTGTTAGCCAGAGCAATCATACAGCAAAAGAATAAGATAAAGGAATAAAATATTAAGGAATATGTCAAAATATCACTGTTTGATTATGGTATGATAGTATGCTTAAGTAACCCCAAAAATCCCACCAGAGAACTTTACAGGTGATAAACAACTTCAGCAAACTGGCTGGATATTAAAATAACAGGAACAAATCATTTGCCTTCCTCTACTCAAGGGTTTAAACAGGATGAGAAAGAAATTAGAGAATTAACTCCCTTCACAATAATCACAAAGAATATAAAATGTCTTGGAGTGACCATAACCAAGGAAGTGAAAGTTCTATATGACAAGAACTTCAAATCTCTGAAGAAGAAAATTGAAGAAGATCTCAGAAGATGGAAAGATCTCCCATGCCCATGGACTGGAAGGATCAACATAGTAAAAATGGTTTACTTGCCTAAAGCACTCTATAGATTCAATATAATCCCCATCAAAATTCCAACTCAACTATTCTTAGAGTTAGAAAGAGCAATTTGCAAACTTATTTGGATTAAAAAAAACAGGAGAGCAAAAACTATTCTCAACAATTAAAACTTCCAGGGTAATCACCATCCTTTTCATCAAGCTGTATTACAGATTAATTGTGATCAAAACTGCATAGTATTGGTACAGAAACAGGCAGGTAGATCAACAGAATAAAATAGAAAATCCAGAAATGAATCCACCGACCTATGCTACTTGATCTTTGAAAGGGGAGCTAAAAATATTCAATAGAAAAAGGACAGCCTCTTCAACAAATGGTGCTGGTTCACTGGACAGTAATCATGCAGAAGAATGAAAATTGTTCTTTTCTTATCTTCTTGTACAAAGCTCAAGTCCAAGTTGATCAAAGAACTTTACATCAAACCAGGTACACTGAAAATAATAGAGCATAAAATTGGCAAGAGCTTAGAACACATAGTCACAGGGAAAATTTTCCTGAACAGAACATCAATGGCTTATGCTCTAAGATCAGGAGTCCCCAAATGGGACCACATAAAATTGCAAAGCTTCTGTAAGGCAAAAGACATTGTCAAAAACGGAAACCAACAGGATGGGAAAAGATCTTTACCAGTCTTACATCTGATAAAGGGATAGTATACAACATATACAAATAACTCAAGAAGTTAGACTCCAAAGAATCAAATCATTCTATTAAAAATGGAATACAGAGCAAAAAAATTCATAACTAAGAAATGGAAGTTGTAATAAGCACATAAAAATGCTCAACATCCCTAGTCATCAGAGAAATGCAAATCAAAGCAACCCTAAGATTCCACCTCACATCAGTCAGAATGGCTAAGATAAAAACCTCAGGTGACAGTGGATACTGGCTAGGATGTGGAGAAAGAGGAACATTATTCCACTGTTGGTGGGGTTGTAAATTAGTACCACCACTCTGGAAGTCAGTCTGGAGGTTCCTCAGAAAATCAGATATAGTACTACCTGAGGACCCAGCTATACCTCTCCTGGGCATATACCCAAAAGTATCTCCAAGATCTAACAAGGACACATGCTCCACCATGTTCACAGCAGTCTTATTTATAATAGCCAGAAGCTGAAAATATCCCAGGATGTCCTTTAACAGAAGAATAGATACAGAAATTTTGGTACATATACACAATGGAGTACTACTCAGCAATCAAAAACAATAACTTCATGAAATACCTAGGCAAATGAATGCAACTTGAAGCTATCATCCTGACTGAGGCAACCCAGTCACAAAAGAACATTCATGGTATATACTCACTTATAAGAAGATACTAGCCATAAAGCTCTGAATACCCAAGAAACCCTCCACAGAATTTATGAAGCTCAAATAGGAAGAAGGCCAGAAGTTGGATGCCTCAGTTCTTCTTAGAAAGGTGAACAAAATGCTCTTGGGAGGAGATGAAGGGACAAATAATGGAGCAGGGACTGGAGAGAAAGTCATCCAGAGACTGCTTCATTATTGATTCAGCCACAAAACAGAGGCACTATTGCTGATGCCAAGTAGTGCTTACTGTCAGGAACCTGATATGGATGCCTCCTCAGAGGCTCTGCTAGAGCCATACTGATACAGAGGAGGATTCTTGCAGCTAACCAACAGGAAGATCTCAATGAAGGAGCAAGAGAAAGGACTGAAGGAGCTGAAAGGGTCTGCAACCCCATGTGAAGAACAAAACTATCAACTTACCAAACCCATCACAGCTCTCAGGAACTAAAACACCAAGCAATGAGTTCACCCAAAGAGACCCATGTCCCCAGGTGCATATGCAGCAGAGGATGGCATTCTCTGTCATCAATGAAAGGAGAGGCCTTTGGTACAATGAAGGCTCATTTTCCCAGTGTAGGGAACCCCAAGGTGCTGAGGTGGGAGAGGGGGGTTGAGAGAGGGAGCACTTTTATGGAGGCAATTGGGGCAGGGAAATGAAATTGTGGGAAGGGTATAACATCTGAAATGTAAATGCAGAGAATATCTAATAAAAAATAAAATTGCTGTGATTATATATGTCAATAAAAAGACAAGAACAAGAAAAAAGAAAAATATTTCATGGATAAAAGAGAGAAGGTGTTAAAATAAATATAATGCACTACTTGGAGAAGGGAAAGAGGAAAAACTGTTAATTTTATTTTCCCTCCCCTGCCTCCCTCTGTGTGTGTGTGTACTATAGGCTGGATCTATAGTAGAGAATTTAAAATTTGACACCTTTTCAACATTTACAAATATGCTTATTTCAGAGCATTATTTGATTAAATGTACATGATGTCAAAATTGAAGATTTACTTTGCACATATTTCCTGTTAAGAATAAGTTATCCCAACTAAGCACTAACAGGGTGTTATATGTACTGTCAGGCATGATGCTAATATTGTCATTAGCCTGGTTATAAAACAAAAGAATTAAACAGAGACTAGAATGAAAGTGATTCCTGGCTTTGGCTCAACAGCATTTTATGCTGCACTGCTATTTGTGAGTTCCAGCTCAAGTAGTCTTTCTAGATTAAAAGCAAAGAACAAATACCTTTGACTTGTAAGATATCTATCCATATTTTACACTGACATTCACCATGGGGTCTTAGATGACAATAGTCCCTTTTAATTCAAATATTTGGGAGCAGTTTTAACATTGCCTATGCCTAGACCAAGAATTTGGCTCCTCACTTCTCTCACACTGAGGGTGATTCATTGTAGAAGTTGGTTTTAATCTTATTATCATATTGTTTAGCAAAATGAAAATGAACAAACAATGGAAGCAATAAATTATTTTGAAGGAGAAGCACACATGAAGACTGTTACAAAGGGCATGCTGCTCAGGTTGGACCTCCGGACATTATCAGGTGCTTTTTTTACACATCCAAAAGCCTGGAGGAGTAACAAAGCAGGATTAAAAAGAAAATTTCAGACAATACAAAAAAATAATGACTAGATAATGGATTGTTCATTTCTATAGATATAGAGTATGGCACAAAGATTCAGAGATCCAGAGAAATCCAATTACAAGTCAGTGATGGGCTTTCATATTTTATTATGATAACAGGTGTAGCAAAAGTGTTGATAGGTTAGTAAAAATGGGGGGGGGGCAGAACATAGCTAATGAAAAATAGCCTTGCCTTTGAGAACTGTTGTTTCTTACTCCAAGTTGTTATTAATTTAATAATTTAAGGCACAAAAGTAGCAGTGCAGACCTTTGGGAAAGAGCCAGAAGTTATCATTACACCTTATATGAGAGAGTAAGTATGTTTTTTTTAACACAAACCAATAAAGATTGGGCTATTTTTTATGCAGTACTATTAGTGAAGTTGATAATTATGCTAATAAATTGGCTCAGTTTTTTAAAGAGCATCCCATTGTGTTTCCTAAGGTGGTTTCCTCTATCCCTCTTCCCTATGTCAGGTTAATTTTTACAGATAAATCTTCTAATGGCTTTGCTTTTGTAGTATCTGAAGGGATTTATGAAACCTATCAAGTAGCAGTTAAATCTACTCGATGGCTGAAATTATGGCTATGCAATTATGCTTTGCAGAGGTTTCCTTAAGAAGCCCTAAATATTTATACTGATAGTATCTATGTTGCTCAAATTTTGTCACCATTAGAAACTGCCACTCATGTTACCCCTGTGTCAGCAGTTCTTGATCAGTTATTGAAATTACAGACTTTGATTTGGCAAAGAAAATTCCCTATATTTGTAGGTCACATTAGAGCTCATACTGCCTTTCCAGGACCTCTTTTGAGGGAAAATTGGCTTGCAGATTTGTACACTCACCTTCTTGCATTGGTTATAGAAGAATCTAATGTGGATAAAGCTTTTCGGATGCATACTAAATTTCATTCAAATGCAGGATTCTTAAGATTTTATTTTAAAATTATGAAGGAGAAAGTTCTATGTATAGTCACTCAATGTCCGATGTGTGCAGAATTCATTTCTGCTCCTAATCCTAAGGGACTGACTCCCAATGACATTTGGCAAATGGATATTACACATGTCCCTTATTTTGGGAAATTATAATTTGTGCATGTTTCAATTGATACTTATTCAGGAATGATATATACATCTGCACATAGTGGTGAGAAATTAAAAGATGTCAAAAATCACTGCTTGCAAGCCTTTGCATATATAAGTGTTCCCTAAAAAATTAAGACAGATAATGGTCCTGCCTATTCCAGTAAAGGGTTTGAACGATTTTGTTCAGATTATGCTAAAATTCATAAGACTGGAATCTCTTATAATCCTCAAGGACAAGCAATCATCAAACATACTCATCGCACCATAAAGATGTATTTGTCTAAAAAATAAAATGGGAGAACATATCTCCACTCATGCACAATTATCCTTAATTTTATGTATTTAAAAAAATTGTAACTGCTAATTCTGAAAGGTAACTCTGTGGCTGATTGACATTTGAGAGTGTGCCCAGTGCAGCAGGTAATGGTGCAATGGAAAAATCTTGCCTCCCACTTTTGGTGGAGACCAGATTCTATTTTGACTAGGGCCTGAGGCTCTGATTGTGTCTTTCCTCAGGAATCACCTGTCTGGGTTCCTGAACAATGTGTTCACCCTGTGAAACCCATTGTTATTAATGAGGGGGATATTCTCAATTGTTCTCAACAGGGATGCCATTTGAAAAGCTGCTGGGGAAGTGAAGACTTTGCAGTGGTGACAGGGATCCCAGGATCTGCACCTGGGCCTGTGGAGAGTACTGGAGAGAATCAACTGATTCTTGCACCAGGGAAATTATGACTGCGGCCATTATTAGTGCTGTTTCAGCAGCTGCTTTTGTAGCTGCAGATTTTTGAGATTGCGCCTCCCCATCTTATTGCCACAGCTGCTCAATGAAATTTTCAGGAGAAGTGGCTAAGGCCCTCTCCACTTAAGTTAATCTGAAATCACTCATTTAATTGGATATGCATTCAATTGAGAATGTTAAATTTGAATTAACTCAGTACTGTTACAGGAACAGCTCTTTGTGGTTCAAGAGGCTCTTAAGACTAGGCTAGTATTAACTTTGAGCCTATACCCCTTAAATCAGCTTTGGTGTGTACACTCCCTCATGTCTCTTAGGCAAAAGACAAGCCCAGAGTCAAGCTGTCAGCTGACAGACTAACAGTAAGCAACCCTAAGGCTCGAGCTCAATGGAGCGTGAATAAATTAGGTGGCCAAAAATGGGAAAACTCACAGGGGTGTTTGTCGACCTAAAACAAAGAGTCCATGGGGGGCCCATGTGGGTTTATCAAAAACGGGTAAGACAAATGCTGACATCTGTGTGTGCCTAAGACAAGTACCTAATTTTAAAAAGTAATTTTGGGGAAAATGTTGGGACTTATGCTCAACCCTCACCTGCTAAGGGTTAGCTGAACTGTCTGCTTGCATGCCTTCACTTTGGGAAAACACACCTTTTTTGTAATACTAATACCCTGTCACAAGCCTGCCCCATACCTATTCCTGTTACCTCAGGATATAGCCTTCACCCCAGGGGGTGAAGCCTCCACCCAGCAGCCAGGGAATTTGCATACTCCCTTTGTAACTGCTTTTGTAAGTGTATATATCTAGAGTTGGATCCAGTTGCAGTTGAACTTGGAGTTGGAGATGGAGTAAATCACTTCTGGTAACATGAATAATTGAGTTGTGTCTTTCTTTCAAACCCTACCAGGCCCTTGCCAGATTTGAAGTACCTATTCTGGAATGAGCACCACAGGTAATTTAAATATTAACTTGAGGCTCAATTCTATATTCTTCCTATGGGAAAGCATTCTAAACTGAAAGACCATATTAGTTAAAACTGTGTAATAAATATTTTCTATATTTTCTCTAACTAGTAGGATATATTCAGTTGAATTGCATCCAATTGCTACTCAAATTTTATTTCATTTTGATACTGATTTTCTTTAACTAAATTTTGAAAGATATAGACCAGTGGAGTAGACAAGAACCTGGAAACAAACAAATTCATATGGTAAATATTTATAACAAAGCTGCCAGTCATTGGATGTGAGAAAGTAGTTTGTTTAGCAAATATGCCTCAAGAACTGGACAGCATGAACAAGAAAGCAGTTAAACAATCACTTAATGGCTCTACAACAAACAAACAAAAACAAAAATAACTCAAAACAAATAGAATTAGACTTAGTTCTATTATCCCTACCATGATAAAATTATAGCCTCACTATATAAAGAAGACCTAAGATTTAACAAAAGCAAGGATAAAATAGCTGTGTTAGAAAACAGATAAGCACTAAGTAGACATCTTTCCAAAGAGATGCACATGGCTAAGAAAGAAGATGATAGATAGTCAGTAGCACTATTCACCAGGGAAATGCCAGTCCAAATGACAAGTTACATTGCATACTCTAAGATAACTGTCTGAAGGAAGAGCAGAAAATTCATGTTAGTATGGATTTGAGAAAACCAGAAGCACTGTATTCTGTTGGTGGGAAACAAATGAGTCATATACTGTGAAAAGCAGTGGCAGCTTCCTGGATGATTGAATAAGACTTAGCATGGAATCAGGAAATTCTACTCATTCTATTCACAAGAAAAAATTGAAAGCATCATCTTTTAACTTTTTATTACATTTTACTTAATTCCTTTGTTTTGCCTGAATGTGTGTTATGTATATATGTGAATGTGCGTGCGTACAAGTATATGCATATGTGTGTGTCCATGTCATATATCTGTGTGGATATCAAAGGACTCTTGTCCTTCCAACATCTAAATTCCAGTGATTGAACTTGAGCCATCACACTTGGCCACAGGTACCTATATCTGCTGATCCAGTTCAATAACCCAAATATAGGTCTTGAAAATATAATTGTGTGCCCATCTTCATATAAGGGCTATCCATAATAGTTAAAATATAATAGTAAGATGTGTATCTTCTGTTAGTGAGTTAATAGGTAAATATGTCTTTGGTGTTTTGAATGAAGATGACCTTCACAGGGGCATATGTTTGAATGCTTGATCCACAGTAGGTGGAACTGTATGGGGAAGATTAGGAGGAGCTGTGGCCTTGTTGGAGGAGGCATGTCACTGAGGTGGGCTTTGAGGTTTCAAAAGCTTATATCAGGCCCAGTGTTGCTTCCTCTGCTTGCTGCCTGCAGATCGGTATGTAAATCTTATCCACACCATGCCTCTCTGAATGCCACAATACTCCCTACCATGATAACAGGCTTACCCTCTGAAACTGTAAGCAAACCCCCAATTAAACCACTTTCTTAATAAGTTGCCAAAGTCATAGTGTCTCTTCATAGCAATAGAACACTAAGGCAGTGGCATATTTCTAAGGTAGACTATTAAGGCCTAACCTTATAAAGAAAATCTCACCATACACTAAAGCATGAAAAGAAAAAACCCTCGATGACATTGTTATGAGTGAAGTAGACACTCACAAATATTCAATGATCTCATCACTGTATGGTACCTGGAGCAGCCAGAGTCATGGGTACAACAAGGAAAGTGAGAGCATCTGGGACTTAACTCAGGAGGTAAGCTCATCATTCAGTGGGAAAGAATTGCAGATTTTTCAAAATGAAAGCACACTCACATCCTGCCAACCATCCCGTTGTCTGCCAGAGATAGAGCAGAGACAGACCCGCATCAAGCCAGTCTGGTGACGCTGGAAACTCTCAGTAGGAATGGAGTGCTAGGCTCTGCTGTTTCTATGTGGGCACCTGTGGCTACTTGGGTGAGTCTAGGAATCTGTGCACAGTATCTAATGACAAAAAGTGTGTTGGTTGGTATAAACAACTCGTTGCAGGGGGCATGTGAAAGGAAAACATCCAAAGTGTGGGAGGTGGTGGAAGGGTGGCGACTGGTGCAGGTACACAGAAGAGATTTCCGCAAGAGTTGGAATGATGTGAATCAATGAAGAAGGCGACTGTGATCAGAAAAGAAGGGCAAAGCATATTCACATATTTCATAGAACAACAGGCGCCATATGCTTTGGCTTGAGGATGAATTGCTGAGAATCACTCCGTGAGCCTGGGCACAGGCCTCCCCTCCTTTGCTTCTGTAAAACAGAAGGAGCACAGTTCTATCTTCCACCACAGGCTGTGGTGTTACTGCAACCAAAACGCCGGTGGAAGGCACTGAGAAGGCAGATGAAAAGCTCTGTAGTGGCACGGTTTAGACTATGTGGAAGAGGAGATGTAGTTCCCCAGCTGCGGCCACAAAGAAACCATGATCCCAGCACTGGGCTGAGGTCAGCGATGGATTTGGTACACAAAGGAGGGTTTTGGCAGCAGCAGGAGCAGTGTGAAGCAAAAGTTGGAAAACAAAACAACTGTCAGCTGTTTGCAAGGCCCATTGTGAAAGAGAATCAATATTTGACAAACATTTTGTTAAATGGCACAAATTAGAAAGGCAAAAAACAAAAAAAATTACTTATTTCACATGGGCCAGACTTACAGCAGGGAGCAAATGTTCAAGGAAATGGTGTTTCCGTAGATATCTGCTTTGCCACAAATTCTTGGTCCTCAAAGGTATTCCATTAATGAGGACCTAAAGGTTGCTGTGCTACACTAAGGATCATCTACATCTACAAAAGTCAAGGTGACAAGCACTCCAACCTGATTCCCATGGTTAACAGGCATCTAGCAACAAGGTTTTGTATTGTTGATGTTGTTACTGTTGTTGCTGTTTCTTCCCTACATCTACCCATGTGCATCACATACATGCCTAGTGCCTACAAAGGTCCAAAGGGGTTATAAAATCCCCTGTAGCCGAAGTTTAAAAACGTTTGTGAATTAGCATGAGTGCAGAAAATTAAACCTGGCTCCTCTGGAAGAGCATCTAATTGTTCTTAACTGCTGAGCCATCCTTCCCAGCCCAACTGTACCAAGTTTATGTGGGGGCTTCCGATCGGTGTGAAGCATCTACAAGTAAAAAAGGCAATGCTGATGGGAGAGCCTGATTGACAGCAAGAATACAACTGACCTTCTAATTGACTGAAAAATTAAGATAACCTCTATTATGGAAGATTTATACAGATGTGTGATGAATCTCCACCCCCATGCCATAAATCACCTCAGGAGCAACCACACATTAGCAACACATGCATCATCTATGTTGTGATTAGTAAGGGGAACTGCTCTGGTTGCTAGACTCCCTCCATTCGTATATCCATCAGCCTTTCTTCCCATAACAAAAGTGTGTGGTAAATCAACTCATAAAGGGTTATTTTCACTCATGTTTTCAGAGGTTTAAGTTCTGTGACATTTATCATTACCAAAGGGGTCATCTAGTGTTTAGAATCCTCAGGGGTCAAAAAGCAGCTAAAATTTGAAACTAATTCATCAAGCTATGTACCAAGCATGCTATGAGTGTGGCTTAGTAGCACCAGGACAAAGCCCATCAGCCTGTAGTTTATCATGATTTGTTCCTTATTTTATTATTGATTACACATGTATGAGAACCTTCGCTCTATAGGCATAAATAGATAAACACAAGCACACACATACACACACACACACACACACACATACACACACACATTTGGAAAAGTAGAGAAGGACAAGCCATCGTTCACCCAGGCTCTGTTTTTCTCCACTAGAAAAAATCTCACCTTTCATCCAGTACAGTGGGCTGAGAAAGGAATGCTATCTGAGAATGGTTATCTCCAGGACTAAAAGTGTCCTGACATTACACCTACAGAGTGATGGCTTGATGACTTTGCAAATCATAGAATTCCCACCCCCACCCCCATCCCCACCCCACAATGCAGTTCATTCAGTGCTATAGAAACTTCAGAACCACCTCAACCACAATGTACATAGTTTTGCATTTTGGTGAGGTTACATTGTATTAACACTGTCATGATTTTATGGTAATTGCTACAACACTGAGTGATTAAAATTCAATTAGACATTTTTTGCTTGATACTTGTAAACCAGGTGAGACTAATTGGGGTGTAAGAAAGCCAGTCTGTTCTTGACATTTTGGTGAACTCAAGCCAAGAGTTATTCTTTGCTTCCATGTAAGACATAAAGCCAAATTTCATTCACTGTGTGGAATACAGGCTACAAAAAACCAAGTCCAGAAAGTTGGGCAAGGACCGAGGTCTTCGCTATATGATTAAGCCCTGATCTAGTTCTGGTCAATGACAGAGTTTATTTAAATTCTAGTTAAAAGAAATAAACACAGGAATTTTATTGAATGACATTTTCTCAAATAAAAAGGTAACTTTCGATGGGGCATGTTGAAATTGCCCTTCATTTTCCCAGGTAACTACCATTTTTGCACAAGTCATATTTTTAGTAGTCAAGGGAGAAGAAGAGATATAAATGTGTTTTCACCTTCTTTCTATGGACAGAAAATAACCCACAGAAGCTTCAATTGTCCCTGTGATGCTAGTGAAAATTAATCACATTTCTCTGTGGACCACAGATTCTTAAGATGTGACTCTGTAGGGAGTCACACAACTGAATGTGAGAGTTACTAAAAAGATTATAATAGGAACAGTTTTCTGAATATGCAATAGCTGCAAAACAATTTAGAATGAAGTGTGTAATGAATCTAAGGTGTTGCTGGCAGCAACCCTCATGATGCATCATGCAGCCTTGGTTCTCAGTGCTCATGTGCATGTCACACTGCTATTGTCATCACAACACACACATTGCCCATGAACTCTCCCTGAGGTACCACAGCTCAAACTGAAGACTGATGTATGATGCAAATTGCGGTATTTTTTTTACTGTATGTGTGATTTTAAACCTCTTGTAGAAATATAAAGGTTCTACATTCATTCTTCAATATCTAAATACCAAATCCATATGACTTTTGATTGTACTCAGTTGGAATGCATAAATGTAACCATTTCTGTTCAACATACTGGTTTGAGTTTCTAACATACACACACACACACACACACACACACACACACACACACGATCAATTAATGAAATTTGACTTGAGATTAGGACATCACCTCTAGCAATTTCTGAAATGATCCTAACAATAACTTTTTCATTTAGATGGTGTGTTTGTGCAAAGCAGCGTTCTAAGTATCAACTATTATAAAGGCAGAGCACTTATCAACTATTAAAAAGGGTGAAAGTGCTCTGTGTTCTGAATTATAAACTGATCACAAAAGATATAATTCCTATGCAAAGAAATAAGCAGACATAGCCTATTAGTATATAAATTTGTTTTCATCATTAATAAATGAAAACATTATATATGTGTGTGTATATATATTTATAAATTATACTTAGCATCCATTCTTTATGATTTTTTAACAGTAAATCCTTTATTTTTTATTACTTTATATACTAATATACATGGAAGAACGTTAAACTTTCTCAAGTGAATGAGTCGTCAAGTAGAAAAAGTTTAAGAAGCCACCGGGTTTAAACAAATCACTGGCAAAGAATAATTTGATTTCCTTGAATTATGTATCAAGCACATCTCATTCCCTGTGGCTTGACATCTTGTTGATAAAATGAGAGATAATGGCATACCAGGTTCTTCTGTAGGAAAGCAATATATTTCTAGTTAGCTAGAAAACTTTGTTTGCCACTTATGAGGCAAAACAAGACAAAGGACCTCTGTATATAGATGTGTGGTTAATAGATGTATGTCAACAGCTGATCTGTTATTCTTGGAAAATGTTAAAATTTTGTGTCACTTAAAGCAAAATGCATCTCTGAAACTTTGAGAGAAGTTTCAAATAAATATTTTTAGGTACTGTTGGACTGAAAATGCACAAGATTGGTCAAATGTACACCATGTGTTTACAAAGAAACTTCTCATGTATGTCTCAAGAAATGAATTTATAGACTATAGATGTTCAGTTTCATGAGGATGAAAGCTGCCTTAGAGAAAGAAGACAAGATCAAGAAGCTACAAGATAACTACAAGACGAGGTTTTTCACAATAGGGAATACACCATATCAGGATAGAGAGAAAAAAAAGCCAACCCCAAATTTTGTGTGAAAATAACTGGCAATAAGTTATTTTTACATGCTATATTAGACTATCCCATCAGTAGTTAAGAAGGGTTCTAGGCTAGACACAATGGTGAAAGAACAAGAAACTGAATCTCCATTCTTAATTTCTCTTTCACCCTCACTTATGGTGACAGTACCCATTCTTTCACACACAAATGGCCTTTGTGTGTGTGTGTGTGTGTGTGTGTGTGTGTGTGTGTGTGTTTGTGTGTGTGTGTGATCACCTAGGTTAACTCAGTGTAGAACCACCAAAAGTGATTTTTTTTTTGCATTAAGATGACCTTATTGCTCTAATCTGAAAAAGCACTAAGAGATAAAGTTTAACAATGGCCAATGCAAATTACACAACACAGTGAGCTCAGCCACACAGAAAAGACCTTCTCTGGTTGACAGTACAAATAAAATAATCTTAATTTAGAGAATTGCTCATGGAAATTTTTGTTCAACTTTCTCATTCCTCTTAGAATAACTATTCAGGTTACACCACAGAAGGGACACTATGCTTGTCTTTTAAATCCAAGAGATCACAAATCAAGCCTACAACCAGGTTTCTGACATTCTCCAAAAAGAGCCACAGTGTGTTTGGGAGTACATACCTAAGAGACTGTTCCTTATTATCACTATTAGAGGATAGTACAGTTGAGGCTACTACTTGCAAAACCTTAATGATGACTTTATCTTGAAGAAATTACTGAAGCCTAACTTTGACCAATGGACAAGCAGGTTTTCTTATGGTGTACTTCAGTCTCTGCTAAGATGGTGGGTTGAACTGAGAGAAATTTGAGTTGATCATAAAACTTTGCTGTTCACATCATAGTAAATACTAGAATTTGCCTGAAAATAAAAAAACAGAAAATAACTGTTAGCACACTGCATTCCATACTTTAGTGGGTAATTTATCTTTTTAATTAGATTAACTTCTAGAATTTAATGCTTCTCGGAGCTTTATCTGCAGTAATAAATTAATTCTTTCTAAAGAATAAAAATCACAAAAATGGAGCAACTTGAATGCCAACCATCTGTCAATTAAAGAAAGATGATCTAACATCTGGGGATTACTTTGATGGCTTAAAATAATACTGGTTGAGACAAGGGAAGAATCTAAAACTTCTATATTATTTAGTTATTATATTTTGGAGAGTGTGTATGTAAGAGAAAGTGAGAGAAAGAGAGAGGGTAAGAAATGAGAGAGAGAGAGAGAGAGAGAGAGAGAGAGAGAGAGAGAGAGAGAGAGAGAGAGAGAGTCACATGTCCAGGGTGGGCCTTGAACTCACTATGGCACCAAAGATGACCTTGAACTTTTGATCCTTCTGGCTGTGCCTCTCCCAAGTGCTGGAGTTACAGCTTGTACCATGTTTGCTTTTATTCACTGCCGAGTCCTGAACTCAAGAATTCATACACAGTAATCAAGCATTCAATCAAGAGTGCTGTATCCAGATCCCAATGATATTATTATTGTAAGTTAACAATAGCATTGTTAGCAGAATCACAAAATGGATAGAAATGCAGCTGAGCCAAGTGTGCACAAACACAAGCAAGGCTTTAGCTTGCACAGAGGTCCTCAGAGTTAAGGAGGGAACAAGATTCTTCTCTGAAGGAAGGGGAAGTCAGCTTTATTGATGTGTTGCTGTGAGCTCACAGGCAGTCATCATCTTGTGGGAAGGATCAAGTACTTGAGAGCCTGAGCATGTGAGAGAAAACACATTTTATGCTTTTATCACAATAGCCAGCTAAGGGCCCAGCAGTTTATTGCCCTCTCATCCATTGTAGCGGTTCCTTTTAATGGTTTAGAGTTCTCAGAAAATCTAGTCTCGTTGCTCAGGTAAAAACTGTGTGCTTTCTCCACATCAAAGCAAGCATCTCTGAAACCCTCCATCATTGTTATTTATTTCAAAAGCTTAAGCTATCCTACCCTGAAACTGCACCAAGAGTAACAATTCATTGCAATCATGCATTTTCTGTTATGCTTGCACAAAACTCCAGAGAAAACAGCTTGACTGCTGGTAGGTAATTGGCTAGCAGATAATCTGACCAAGCTTTCAAAATGAGTAAATGTTGTTGGAAACCACCAGTAAATGTCATATATTAAATAACAAACTCACAGGCTGCAAAGATGGCTCAGAGCATAAGAGTGCCTTTCACCCTTGCAGAGGACTCAAGTTAGGACCCATTCATGTTTGGTGGTTCACAACTACCTATTACCTGAGCTCCAGAAAATCTTATTCTCCTTTCTGCCTTCTGAAGGTCCTACACTCATGCACGTAGGAACACATGCATGTGCTCAAGTGCACACACACATGCACACACACACACACACACACTTTAAAGTAATAAACAATGAGTTCCATTTTGAAAACTAGAACCAATCAGCCCTGCTTCCACTGTGATGGTCTCCCTTCCTGTTAGTCCTCTTGTTTAATCCTTACATCTTGACAACTCCCTCCACTGCCATTATGAGTCCCAGTCTGTGTTTTTACCTTCATGAAGCGTACCTTCAGAGATCACATTGGCAGCCATCTGGAATCAGAAATACAAAGGAAAGCACATATCATCAACTGTCCTTTTCCAAACTACTGCCCCCTCTCTCCCTCTCTCTGAACTGTTACCAACTTCTTTCTGGCATTACATGCTAACAGGAACATATAAAAAAGTCTCTGCCAAGTAGGGTCTTCTTGAAAGTCCCTAAAAAGAGAAGGGCAGAAAAAGGCAAATGGTTTTTTCATTTCTACTTGAGAGTTTCTTTGAAGAAGAAACAGACAAAAAATAAAGTAAAAAACTGTGGATTTATGTTTAGTCATTATGTGATTAGACACTGGAGAGAAGGCGGTAAAAGGTAGGAAAATGAAAGAGGAACAGGAATTGAGAGAGAAATCAAAATGAAGCTAGGGAAAGCAGACTTAGATCCTGGTGGCTGTAGTCAGACATAGGTAGATATAAATATTTAAAGAGATTTTATAGGTCTTTATCTCATATAGAAGGGCAGTTTGTATTTTTGTCTATTGGATGTCATCTTATTGTGTAGAGGATTTGTGAACTGAGAATCTAGTATATAAACCGTCTGAAAAGTTCCCAGACTTTGAAGCAATGTCTGTGACAGACAGTGGAAAAAAGAAGGTGCTGGGGCGGCAATTCCACCCTGGACAGAGACAGATAGAGCAGGTGGAGTGAACTGCTTGCGAACCAAAAGACAGACAGAGTCCGTGCACAGGGCTCCATACTTAAAGAGGCACCCAAAGAGTGAGACTGCAGGAAAGCCAATAAAGAGAAACCCCAAAAAACAAAACAAAAGAACAAAAAAAAAATACATTCATAGCCGACCAGATTAATAGCCTACTTAGCACCCTGTTGTATCTTAACTGCCTGCTACAATTACCCTTCTACTGGCCCTAGCCTGGTGTCAGGACCTTCAAATCTGCCCTTAAGGCAAGTGGCAGGTTTGTAGGCTCTCAAGCTGGGTTAAGAAAGAGTTTTAAAGAGGAAGATATCAAATGGTAAAATGATTTCCAGTTGCCTTTCAAAAAGGCAAGTGCTGTATGCCTTTAGGGGTGTTAAAGAGGCCCTGAGGGGGGTTGTACCTTATAGATTCCAGGAGGTATATATTTTCCTGTAATTAACAACTGCCTTAAACTGGTAAATAATTTTATTAAATAGAGTTTTAAATCAAAGACATAAGAGTTTAATTAGAAACTGGTCTTATCCTACTGAAATTAACAGGCGGCTGTGCTGATTTTTTTTTCCCCTAATCAGGGATTTAGAAAAACAAATGTTGTATTGAAAATGGGTACAGAAACACAGTTACTGATACAGTAACCCCCTGTTTGGAATCTGCTGAAGCCATAAAGATGGGCTATGTGAAGGAGTTTAGCCAAATATACTTCATGACCCTGGAGGGAGGCAAATTTGCCAAGATAGAAAAGTGGCAAGTTCTGTACCACTGTCATAGCACATTGACATGACAGCTATATAGAGAGACCTGCTTATCCCTTTATATACCTTTTTGTTTTGTCTAAATGTATAATTACTAAACCTGAACTGGTAAATCTTAAGACATATATTGCAAAATTTTGTAACGGGTACATATACTCAACTCTTTTTTTTTAAATGACTTTATTTTACAAAACAAAGATAAATGTACAGATTTTAAACATTTTTGGCTTAAAATTATATGTTTTTGTCAGTACTGTTTTTTCAGATATTAAAATAATTTTTACATAAAACTCTGTGAATATATTTTTTAGTCAGTACTTGATTTTTTCAAGGGCTTGACAGTATGCATTGAAAACCTAGTAGTTACAATGAGCGTAAAGTACATACAAAACAAAACGCAACATAGAAATAGTCAAAGTCTTCTTGTTTTGTAAATATATTTTTTTTTTTTTTGTTTTCTTTATTTCTTGGACTTCAAACAGTCTGTGAGTTGTTTCTGGGGGAGTGCAAGCCTCTGGAGTTAGCATCCCAATATCAGTGACTGCATATTATGTCTGTTCTTTTGTGACAGGGTTATCTCACTCAGGATGATATTCTCTAGATGCAGCCATTTTCTTAAGAATTAGATTAAGTCATTGTTTCTGGTGGCTGAGTAGTATTCCATTGTGTAAATGTACCACAATTTTTGTATCCATTCATCTTCTGAAGGACATCTGGGTTCTTTCCAACTTCAGGCTATTATAAATAGAGCTGCTATGAACATTGTGGTGCATATATCTTTGTTGTGTATTAAAGTGTCTCTGGGGTATATTCTCAGAAGTGGAATAGCTGGGTCTTCAGGTAGTACTATATCCAATTTTCTGAGGTATCGCCAGACTGATTTCCAGAGTGGTTGTATCAGTTTACATCCCCACCAGCAGTGGAGAAGTATTCCTCTTTCTCCTCAGCCTCACCAGCATCTGCTGTCATCTGAGATTTGGATCTTGGACAATCTGACTGGTGTGAGGTAGAATCTCAGGGTTGTTTTGATTTGCATTTCCCTGATGGCTAAGGATGTCGAGCACTTCCTCAGATGTTTCTCGGCCATTCGGTGTTCCTCAACTGAAAACGTTTTGTTTAGCTCTGTACCCCATTTTTTAATAGGGTTATTTGATTCTCTGGTGTCTAGCTTTTTAGGTACCTTGTATACCTTGGATATTAGGCCTCTATCTGATGTAGTGTTGGTAAACATCTTTTCCCATTCTGTTGGTTGCCTTTTTGTTTTCTTGACAATTTCCTTAGTCTTACAGAAACTTTGCAATCTCATTAAGTCCCATTTGTTAATCTTTGACCTTAGGGCTTGAGCCATTGTGTTCTGTTCAGGAAATTTTCTCCTGTGCCTATGTGTTCTAAGGTTTTTCCCTACTTTCTCATCTAATAGTTTCAGTGTATCTGGTTTAATGTGGAGATCTTTGATCCACTTACACTTGAGCTTTGTACAAGGAGATAAGAACGGGTCTATTTTCATTCTTTTGCATGCTGAATGCCAGTGGGACCAGCACCATTTGTTGAATAGGCTGTCCTTTTTCCATTGAATGTTTACTGCTCCTTTGTCAAAAATCAGGTGACCATATATGTGAGGGGTCCTTTCTGGATCTTCTATTCTATTCCATTGATCCACATGCCTATTTCTGTACCAGTACCATGCAGTTTTCAACACAATTGCCTGGTAATATAGCTTGAGGTCAGGAATAGTGATTCCCGCAGTTGTTTTTTTGTTGTTGAGGATGGATTTCGCTATTCTAGGTCTTTTGTTATTCCATATGAAATTGCACATTGACCTTTCCAATTCCTTAAAGAACTGGGTTGGAATTTTGATGGGGATTGCATTGAATCTGTAGATTACTTTTGGTAGGATGGCCATTTTTAAGATGTTGATCTTTCCAATCTATGAGCATGGGAGATCTTTCCATTTTCTTAGATCCTCCTCAATTTCTTTCTTTAGAGGTTTGAAGTTCTTGTCATACAGGTCCTTCACTTGCTTAGTTAGAGTCACACCAAGGTATTTCATAGTTTTTGTGACGATTGTGAAGGGTACCTTTTCCCTAATTTCTTTCTCCACATGTTTGTTCTTTGAGTATAGGAAGGCTACTGATTTGTTTGAGTTAATTTTGTATCCGGCCACTTTGCTGAACTTGTTTATCAACTGTAGGAGTTCTCTGGTGGAATTTTTGGGGTCACTCAAGTACATTATCATGTCATCAGAAAAGAGTGATGTTTTTATCTCTTCCTTTCCGATTTGTATCCCCTTGATCTCCTTTTGCTGTCTAATTGCTCCAGCCAGGACTTCCAGTACTATGTTGAATAGGTAGAGGGAGAGTGGGCAGCCTTGTCGAGTCCCTGATTTTAGTGGGATTGCTTCAAGTTTCTCGCCATTAAGTTTGATGTTGGCTGTTGGTTTGCTGTATATTGCTTTTATTATGTTTAGGTATGGACCTTGGATTCCTGTTCTTTCCAAGACTTTTAACATGAAGGGGTGTTGGATTTTGTCGAATGCTTTCTCAGCATCTAGTGAGATGACCATGTGATTTTGATTTTTGAGTTTGTTTATATGGTAGATTACATTGATGGATTTTTTTTATGTTAAACCATCCCTGCATCCCAGGGATGAAGCCTACTTGGTCATGATGAATGATCGTTTTAATGTGTTCTTGGATTCGGTTTGCAAGGATTTTGTTGAGTATTTTTGCATCAATGTTCATAAGTGAGATTGGTCTGAAGTTTTCTTTCCTTGTAGGGTCTTTGTGTGGTTTAGGTACGAGTGTTATTGTAGCCTCAAAAAATGAGTTAGGTAGTATTCCATCTGATTCTATCTTTTAGAATAGTTTGGAGAGTTTGGTGTTATATCCCCAATAAATGTCTGGTAAAATTGTGCACTGAACCTGTCTGGACCTGGGCTGTTTTTGGTTGGGAGAATTTTGATGACTTTTTCTATTTCTTTACGTGTTATAGGGTTATTTAGATGGTTTACTTGGTCCTGGTTTAACTTTGGGATCTTGTATCTGTCTTGGAATTCATGCATTTCCTCCAGATTTTTCAATTTTGTGGAGTATAAGTTTTTGTAGTAGGATCTGATGATTTCTTGAATTTCCTTAGTTTCAGTTGTTATGTCTCCACTTTCCTTTCTGATTTTGTTAATTTGGATACTCTCTCTTTGCCCTTTAGTTAGTCTGGCTAGGGGTTTATCAATCTTGTTGATTTTCTCAAAGAACCAACTCTTGGTTTTGTTGATTTTTTCAATGGTTCTTTTTGATTCTATTTGGTCTATTTCTGCCCTAATTTTGATTATTTCTTGCCGTCTACTCTTTTTGGGTATATCTGCTTCCTTCTGTTCTAGGGCTTTTAGCTGTGCTGTCAGGTTGCTGATGTAAGCTCTCTCCACTTTCTTTTTGGAAGCACTTAGGGCTATGAGTTTTCCTCTCAGTACTGCTTTTATTGCATCCCATAGGTTTGGGTATGTTGTGTTTTCGTTTTCATTGAATTCTAGAAAACCTTAATTCCTTTTTAATTTCTTCTTTGACCCTGCTATCCTTTAACAGAGCGTTGTTTAGTTTCCATGTGTATGTGGGCTTTTTGTTGTCTTTGTTGTTGTTAAAGACCAGCCGTAGACCATGGTGATCTGAGAGGATGCATGGGAGTATTTCAATCTTCTTATATCAATGGAGGCTCGTTCTGTGTCCAATTATGTGGTCAGTTTTTGAGAAGGTGCCATGGGGTGGTGAGAAGAAGGTGTATTCTTTTACTTTAGGATAATATGTTCTGAATATATCTATTAATTCTAGTTGGTTCAAAGTCTCTGCTAGTTTTGCAGTGTCCTTGTTCAGTTTCTGTTTCCATGATCTGTCCATTGGTGAGAGTGGGGTATTAAAGTCTCCCACTACTATTGTGTGGGGTTAAATGTATTTTTTGAGCTTTAATAGGATTTCTTTTATGAATGTGGGTGCTTTTTCATTTGGAGCATATATGTTAAGGATTGAGAGTTCCTCCTGACAGATTTTTCTGGTAATGAGTAAAGAGTATCCTTCCTTATCTTTTTTGATAACTTTTGGTTGGAAATTTACTTTATTCGATATTAGAATAGCCACTCCACCTTCTTCTTGGAGCTGTTTGCTTGGAAGTTTTTTTCCCACCCTTTAACTCTAAGATAGTGTCTTTCTTTGTCTCTGAGATGAGTTTCCTGTATGCAGCAAAAGGCTGGATTTTGTTTATGTATCCAGTCTGATAGTCTATGTCTCTTTATTGGGGAGTTGAGTCCATTTATGTTAATAGATATCAAGGAATAGTTGTTTCTGTTTCCTGCCATTATTGCTTTTGTGGGTTGAGTTGTGTCTGTGTATTTTTCTTCTTTTAGTTTTCTTGTTTAGGAGTTTTCTTGTTTTTACTAGGCTGTATTTTCCCTCATTGTATTGGGTTTTCCACCTATAATTCATTGTAGTGCTGGGTTTTTGGTCAGATATTGTGTTAGCCTTACCTTTACCTCAGCAGGTTTTGTTTCCTAGGGTGAACTTCAGTGAGAATTGTCATGGCTTACTTCCCTTCTTGTCACCCTTCCCACTTCCCAGATCCAACAGGCTTCATTTTTATGGGTAAGGTATGTAAAACTGAGCCACAACCACAATACCAGCACCTCCATTTAAAATAGATGTCATAGGTAAACTAATGACTTTGAAATGTTTTCTACTAATTAATTAATGTGTGTGTGTGTGTGTGTGTGTGTGTGTGTGTGTGTGTGTGTGTGTGTATTTTAACCTATTCATCCCAAATTATGAAGAAGATGATTAATCCTGGGTATTCTGAAAAGTCTCACTAGGAAATTCTTAATAATTTCACTTTAAAACAGAGGTGATTGTATATAAATAAATATTTGATTGTATAACTATGTTCACAACATGGCTTTGGCTCAAAATATTGACAAAATTGAAATAAGCTTACTTTGTTACTTTAGACATGGAGCAGGGATGAGCTTCCAAGTGGCAAGGAGATATCCAATAGAAAACTATTCATCCCCAGTTGGATAGGAAGCAATACCAAATATACAATTCATAGACTACATGAAGTTCAAGAAGAAGGAAGACCAAAGTGTGGATGCTTCAGTCCTTCTTAGAAGGGGGAACAAAATACTCACAGGAGGAAATACAGAGATAAATTGTGTGGCAGAGACGGAAGGAAACGCCATCCAGAGACTGCCCCACCTGGGGATCCATGCCATAAACAGCCACCAAACCCAGATAATATATCTGATGCCAAAAAGTAAGTGCTGACAGGAGCCTTATATAGCTGTTTCCTGAAAGGATCTGCCAGAGTCTGACAAATACAGAGGTGGACACTTGAAGCCAACCATTGAACTCAGCAAGGGGTCCCCAGAGAACAGATTGAAGGAGCTGAAGGAGTTTGCAACTTTATAAGGACAACAATACCAACCAAGTAGACCCTCCAGAGCTCCCAGGGATCGTATGTAGCAGAGTATGGTCTTGTTGTGCATCAGTGGGTGGAGAGGCCCTTGGTCTTGGAAAGGCTCTATGCCCTACTATAGGGCAGTACCAGGTTGGGGAGGTGGAGGGAATCAGTGGGTGAGTGAGTAAGAACCCTCATAGAAGCAGGGAAAGGTCAATGGGATAGGAGAGTCCTTGAGGGGAAACCAGGAAAGAGAATAACATTTGAGATGTAAATTTTAAAAAGTTCAATAAAAAAGGAAAATTTAAAGAAAAGCATATCACCAGCGAAAATTTTAAAATTTCACACTAGATCCATCCTGTAAGGTTTCTATGACATCTTCAAATAGCACCATCAACTGGGGTCCCAGCCTTACACACACACACACACACACACACACACACACACACACACACGGCAGACCTTTAAGAGGCAGATTCTACTGGGGTCTTTGGGTCATTATAATTGTGCTCTCTTCAGCTTCCTGGCCACAGAGTAGACATCTTGACTCTATTCCTGCCATGGTATGCTGCCTGGTCATAGTTCTAAATCAGTAGTGTCAACCAATGTCAACTCAGATCTCTGAAACTATGAGTCAAAATAATGTTATCTTAATAAGCTACCCATTACATATAACTGTCACAGTGATGTAGTGTTAACTAATCAAATGGATTGCATTCACTCTTGATGAGCTCTTTCTCTTACATTGGGGATGATGATACATTGGCACAAGGCATGGTTTCAAGGGTACATGACCCAAGAGTGGCTCCACTTCTTGATGAACAAGAAGCAAAGTGTGAGAGATGAGGAGAATGCAGGGACAAAATACCTGGAAGCCAGGTTCTCCTTCTTCTTGATAGATCTCACTCTCTCAAAGATTCTACCACCTACAAAAATAGTACCACCAGCCAGAGGACCAAGTGACCAGCTCACAATCCTGTAGGGTGCATTGTACACTCAAAGCATACCCCCTGACATCCCCCTTCAAAGGAATCATCAGTGAAACACATTCTAGACACTCTAAATGTGGTAGATCCTAAGTGGGTCTAATAATGTAACATTTCAATGGGTACTCTTCGGCTTGTGAGTCATAAAGACTCAGTAAACACATGTATTATGGGAAGGCAGTGTAAATGTACTCCCAGTTGCAAGTGTAGTGTGCATTCTGACGGAGGAAAGAAGGCACAGTCATTTTCACTCCCGATTAATATTTCTAACCTAATTGTCATATCTTCAACCATGGCTATTTTACTCAGATAACAAAGTAAGGCACAAGTCTCGACCTAAGGTTACCAAGTTTGTTCTACTTCTCTCTCTACCAGTAACTCAGATATTTAACAACGGATCTGAGGTAGCAAAAGTGTATATAAGTGTAAACAGTCTCATGTAATTAAGAATAACATAGGCAAAAAGGAAAGAATAGTGCATTAGACTGGGTGATGTAGTCTAAGAACTAAAGAGCACTGCTTGGGACAGAGTGCTCTGCCTCTAAAGGCCATGCCCTTTGAACACTTTTAAGCTTTATGGCCAATAAAAACTTTTCATTATTAAATAATGTCATTCATCCCATCTGGAGTGGGCAAACTGGTGAATATCTAGGTTAAGGTAGCGATTTAGGAGAGACTATGTGTCATGAATTGAGTATCTAATAATAGAGGCTGTTTTCATTTATTTCCTTTCTTGTTTCTAACAACACACAGGGCTGTTTGGAGATAATTTCATACAAAGTATAGAAATCTCCCGGGAGGTTTTGAAACTGAGGAGCACATGAGCAAAACTCACTGAAGTGAAATAAGTGGAATCCTCTTCCAGGCTCTTCTGAAAGCTGGGTTCCTGGACCACAAGAGTCAGCATCTCTTGTGCACTTCTAAGGCAAATGCTTTAAGTATCTCCTAGGACCTACTGAAGTGAGCTTCCTGGGGGAGCCCAGAAATCGGTACTTTAACAGGTTTCTCAGCAGATGACAAAAAGTTTGATAACCACTGTAATAAACATACTTCTTCCATTCCCCAGGTCCATCGATGCCCTCACATATGGCCATTTGAAATATCTGAAGGGAGATTCAAAAGCCTCAAATACACAAACCCTTCCAGAAAGCATCTGATTTTATAAACTCCCATTTCCCATCCCAGTAATTTCTTCATATAATGGGAGTCTGTGAAATCTCCAAAACCTATTAAAATTTGCATGCATATGAATTTGCATTCTTTTCTAGAGAGATGATTCATAGATTTCAGAATTCCCACAGGAGAATATAACTCAGTCTTGGTTGGAATTGCAAATTAGAACTTACTGTCCATCCAGGATAACACATTTGTCTTAGACAGCTCTTTCAAGTGATAAAAATATAACAAAGTACAAGCCTTAACAGTTAAGCTTTTCTTAAATGGCCTTATTTGTCTGTATGTCCATTCTTTATAATTAAGCAAACTTTGACTAAGTAGAATTAAATATGCCTGCATCCTAAACTCCCTAAGCTATTTGCCTTGTACACTGAGAGAACAAAGGAGCAGAAAGGCCTGTTCTCTCTTCCCACGTGTTAGCTCTGAGGAACATAGGTGTCTTTGCCTCGTTTTTGAATAAATTAACTCTAACATCTTCTCTGATGGAGTCATGGATTCATCAGACAGCAGGTGCAGAAGGAAATCTTTGAAAAATCTAAGCCGAGTAAGGATAAAAGAGAACCCCAGGGCACAAAGCAGATGTTGCTGGTAATCACAGACACAGGAATTTTAATCAGTTGTTCTGTTTGTTTTTTTTAAGACAATTCTGTTTGCTGGATTAATAAGGGACACTGTAAAATGTTCAGGTGTGCAAAGATTCCTCTAACCTCCTAACCCTGGAAATCTAAATGCCCAGGAATCACATCCGTTCGGTGATTGGATATCACCTGGAACATCCTGGCTGGTTTGTTTGCTTGTTTGTTTGATTGTTATTAGAATCTTATAAGTACATAATCCCCTTTAGCTTTTTGGTAAAAGTAATGGTTTGTTCATTCTGTGTTTGCCACTTGTAAAGTTTTGTTTGCTAAAATCCTTCTGTTTTTTCCATGACATTAACTGTGACAAACATTTAATTCATGAAGTTAATGCACAGTATCTAATCAAAACATTTGGTGTGTACTTGATGCTTCTTTCCCTTTACCAAGCTTAAATGGAAGGTTAAATATATAAGACAACCTGAATTTTATACAAGGTTACTCCTGTGGTGACCACCCAAGGACCCCTCACAATATCTATGTCATTGCGTTTGAGCTGAACCTAGTCACTAGGATAAATCAATTGACTTCCTTTTAGTGAATAGAATGTCAAACTATGTCCCTCCCCTGCTCTCTCTCTCTCTCTCTCTCTCTCTCTCTCTCTCTCTCTCTCTCTCTCTCTGTGTGTGTGTGTGTGTGTGTGTGTGTGTGTGTCTGTCTGTCTGTCTGTCTGTCTCTCTTTCTGCCTGTCCCTTCTTCCCTCCATTTCTCCCTATCCACTTTCTTGCCTCCCTACTTTTTCTTCAAGAGAGAAGCAAATTTCTATTTGTTAGCTCTATGGAAAAGTTCAGCTGTCTCTACACAATATTAGCAATGACATGAGGGCTGCCTGAAGCCATGATGTTAAATTTGGATAGGGAATCCACACCTAACTGCAAATGGATACAAATGTAGCTGATGCTTTTATTAGAAACTCAAGATTAAAACCAAAGCCATGGGTCAGATCTGCTGACCTCTCTTCCTGACCAGTTGAAATTTTGAAATAATCCTTGCTTATTGCTTTAGGCTATCAAGTTTTGGGCAACTTTGTTACATAATCATAACAACACACATGACAAAAATAATTTACTTTCATAAGAATACAATTTTTCCATTTCTTTGAAAAATGATAATTCATTCAAATTGATTTACAGAGTTGAAGTTTAGTCAATGGCCACATATAGGAAGAAAAAGGAGTTGTAAGGTTGAGCTGATATAGGAAAATAACTATGTAACATTTAAACATCATGTACATTATTATCTGCTTCTAGAAAGTAAAGAAACTACAGTTCAATATTTGTTATACTCATTGTACTGAGCCTGACTGGAAACTACTCATGGATCGGTCCGCTGAACTTTCACTAGTGCCCAAGAATTGCTCTGGTAGGCATGTTATAGCTAAGATGACTGGGATTACTATGAATTGAATCTTTCCCAGTCTAACCAGAAAGAAACTGAAATTTACATCTTCTTGACCCTATAGCTCATGTTTATTTTAATCCTAAACAATCCCAGGATCTAGTGCATACATAGAAAATACATGGCTTCCTTTCCCATGTTTCCTTTTTATTGTAATATGGATAATTATTATCTGAAGTGCAAAGAATTTTTTAAAGATTTATTTGATTATTTTATGTATATGAGTACACTGTAGCTGTCTTCAGACACACCAGAAGAAGGTATCAGATCCCAATCCATCATGTGATTGCTGGAAATTAAACTCAGGACCTCTGGAAGAGCATCCAGTGCTCTTAATTGCTGGCCCATCTCTTCAGCACCAGTGTAGAGAATTTTAAATAACTCTATCAATGTATTCGTCATAGTTTTCTAGAGAAACAAAACCCATAGAATGAATTCATATTTTTATTGAATTTATATACTTTTATCAGAGTATCTTAGAGGTAATGATCCAACTATTTCAGCAATGACTGCCTTCTAATGGAAAGGTTAAAATGTATGTAGTTGTTCAGGCCAAAAGCCTGGATGCCTCATCAGGTTTTCAGTATACTGGGAAATCTAGAAGTAATAAGTTCTAGTATCAGTAAAGGGATGGACTCCCTAATGAGAATAAGGAGGCAAGCAGCAAGCACTTTCTTTTTTCATATCCTTTATATAGGCTGCCACCAGAATATGTGGCTCCAATTTAAAGAGAGTCTTCCCACCCCAAAAGATCCAAATTTAGGGTGGGTCTTCCCCCTTTAAGTTAGTTAATTAAGAAAAGTCCCTCAAAGATACACCCAGCAAGTTGAGGTTTAAATAATTTCAAATGTAGTCAAGTTGACAACCATAAATAGACATCACAATCAAATCAAACATTTAGAATTTCAATTAAGTCACAAAATATATAGTATTTTTAAAAACTAATGCATTCTGTATACATACACTGCGTGTGTGTGTGTGTGTGTGTGTGTGTGTGTGTGTGTGTGCTGACAGCACTCAAAAGCTACAGTTATATCTTTTCCAAACAGAAATAGAATATTTAGTAAAACTAGCCATGCATTAAAAATAAGATCTCTAGCATAGCCAGGAAGGAGCTAGCAAAGCCCACATGCCTTTGGAAAAAGTCAGTTTTCTATAGCTCTCCCTGATAAATTGACCATACTCTACTGGGTGGGCTCACATCCAGGAGTATTTGTGCAACACAAACTAGACTCAGTACATTATTTTTTTCTTAAAATGAAACAAAAACAGAGTACATTAAACTGGAAGTGGGTAGGGATGTAGGAGGGGTCCTGGAAGGACTCATCATGAGGAAATGAATATAATCAATATATACTGCACACACATTTGAAACTCATTAGTCAAAAAACTAAACACAATTGGAAACAAAATAGCAAGAAAAAAAGCACCTGTGAAAAGTAGCTAAGGCAGTGCTCAGCAGAAAATGGGTAGAATTATGAATATGTACTAGAGAAGATAAAGAGCAAATGTCAAAAAAATAGAAGCAAATAAAATTCAAAAGTCAACAATAGAAAAGTGCTATTTTGAGTGCGGATTAAAGTGTAACCCACTAAACATACTGTAAAGAGAGGAAGAACACAGAAAGTTCTAAAACAGAAATAGAGTCATTATGTCAGACACTACAAACAATATGTTATCATGCTGAAATGTTTATATTATATTTATATTAAAATTTTATTGCCAGTTTCCATCAATATTAAGAAACATACAAGTCATTCCTGGGCATACCCAGCAGCTCAAGATGGGTGCTACCCTTCTGAGTTCCATGGTGTAGATATTGCTATCACCTTCCACTACCCCTCACCAGTCCACTGCACCAGGAACATCCAGGTTAAATTCTTTCCCACCCTAATCCTCTGCTTACAATGTCCCCTGTGGCATACTTAGCTGCCCAGAGACATGCACTGCCTCCTGCATACCATAGTACCAAAGACTGCTTACACAAGTTCTTCTGTGTGAGAAACATCCAGGTTAGGCCAGCTTCACTAGTAACATGCAGGGACAACCAAATAGCTAAAGCCAGCATAAGGACACAATCAGCAAAAAGTAGGTCAATATGGCACCTCCAGAGCCCTGAGAACCCTAACATAGTAAAAGCACAAGAAAATGATGTTAAATCCAATTTTATAAAGATAATAGAGTTCTTTAAAAAGGAAATGAATAAATCATTAAATAAATACAGTAGCATGTAAGTAAACAGTTGAAAAAAAACTGTATGAGACTTGAAATTGTAAATATAAGCAATAAACACACACACACACACACACACACACACACACACACACACACACAAACACAGAGGGAAACCTGCAAATGAAAAACCTAGAGAAGAGAAAAATGAATGACAGAGGTAAACATCACCAACAGAATAAAAGAGATGGAGGAGAGAATCTCAGCAGAAGATTCCATAGAAGAAATTGCTACATCAGTCAAAGAAAGTTAACGCTACAAATCCCTGACACAAACCATTCAGGAATTCTGGATACTATGAAAAGATGTAACCTTGGAATTATAGGACTAGAACAAGGTGAAGAATACAAGCTCCAAGGCCCAAAATATTTTCAACAAAATCATAAAAAAATTTCCCAACCTAAAAGGATGCCTATTACACTTCAGTACATATCTTCCTACTACACAATAATTGAAGCAGTAATTCTATAGAACAAAAAATAAATTATTAAAAGCTCCCAGGAAAAAGGGTCAAGAAACATACAAAAGCAGACCTATCAGAATTATACCAAACTTCTCAACAGAGACTGTGAAAGTTAGAAGGGCCTGAAAAAAAAAATTGTCTTGCAACCACAGATAGTAATCTAGACTACTATACCCAATAAAACTGTCAATTACCATATATAGACAAAACAATATATTCTGAGACAAAACTAAAATTAAACAATATCTACCCACAAATCCAAGCTATGGAACATACTAAAAGGAAACCTCTAACCCGGGAAAATTAACTAGACACAAGAAAACACAAATAAGACATAATTTTACAACAGCAAAAATAAAATAAGGAAAGCACACACAAATACACACACACAAACACACTCACACACACACACACACACACATACACACACACCACCACCACCACCACCACCACCACCACCACCACTACCACCACCACAGCCAACAACAACGACAATAACAACAACAACAAAATAACAGGAATTAACAATAACTTGTCATTTATATCTCTGTACATCAGTGGATTCAATCCCCCAATAAAAAGGCTAATTGAAGGGATGTAGAAAAAATGTCTGTCATTTTAATGCCTATAAAAAACACACATCAGCAGCAAATTTAGACATTATCTCAGAGTAAAGGGCTGGAAAATAGTATTCCAAGCAAAGAAACCCAGGAAGCAAACTAGAAAAGCCATTCTAATACCTAATAAAATAGATATTTCAACCAAAATTAATCAAAAGAGATAAGAAGGACACTTCATAGTGATAAAAAAAATCCACCTAGTGACAGTAATTCTGAACATCTCTGCCCCAAATGCAAGGGTACTTATGCTCATAATAGAAACATTATTAAAGCTTAAATCATATATCACACTACACACTTTAATAGTGAAAGACTTCAATGCCAACTCTCACCAATGAGATAGAAACTATGAAATAATAAAATTAATTAATCTTATGAATCAAATGGACCTAACATGCCCACAGTGCACTTCACCTAAACACAATATAATATAGCTTCTTCTCAGCACCTCACAGAACCTTTGTCAAAATTAAACACATAGTTAGTCACAAAGCAAGCTTGAAAAGATCCGATAAAATTGAAATGATTTTTTTATATCTTACAGACCATCATGGTTTAAAGCTGGACTTGAACAACAACAACAACAACAACAGAAATCCTACAAACTCGTGAAAACTAAATAATTCTCTACTTAGTGATCACTGAGTCAAGTACAAAGTAACGAAATAAATTAAAGACTTTCTAGAATTTAATGAAAATGAAGTCAAAACATACCAAAACTGAGAGAAACTGGGTGGAAGATGGTTAGAGAGGGGAACAGGAGTGGGAATCAGGAGTGGGAAGGGAGCAAGGCTGGTAGAGAAAAAGGAAATATTAAGGATGAAATGGCTTCTCAAAGTCTATAGGATTGTTCTAGCAGAGATTCCTACAAGACAGGAATATGGAGCCTGAAGAGGTCTTCTCCTCTACCCAGGTGGGAATTCCAGGGGAGAGAGGGGACTGCCAACCCACCCACGAAACCTTCAACCCAAAATTTGTCCTTTGTCCAAGAAGTGTAATGATAAAGATGGGACAGATATCAAGAGAACAACCAACCAATGACTGTCACAACTTAAGACCCACCCCATGAGAGAGAAAGCCAACCCCTAACACTATTAATGATATTTTCTCTATTATGTTTGGAGACAGAAACCAAGCATAACTGTCATTTGAAAGAATTCATCCTGCAACTGACAGAAACAGATGCAGAGACTCACAACCAAATTATAGGCAGAGATCAGGGAGTCTTGTAGCAGAGTTGGAGGAAGAATGGGGGAACTGGAGGAATCAAGAAATAGCACAGGAAGACATTTATAGTCAACTAACCTGGGACCTTTCAGGCTCACAAAGTTTGAACCACCAATTAAAGAGCATGCATGAGCTGGACCTAAGCCTCCTACAGACATGTAGAACATTTACAGCTTGTTCATCTTATGGGTCCATTAACAATTAAAGCAAGGGCTGCCTCTGACTCTATTGCCTGCCTTTGAATTTCTTTCCCATAACTAGACTATCTTGTCTGAAGTCAGTGGGAGAGGATACACTTAGTCCTGCAGTTACTTGTTGTACCAGAGTGGCTTGGTACCAGTGGGAGACTTCCAGTGATCAGCTAAAAAGTTAAGAGAGTCTCTGTAATCCAGTTGTAAAGTGAATAAATAAATTAATTAATGAGGAAAAAATAAATGCATAAGCTATAGTATATTCAAATACAGAAACCATCTAGAAAGTATAAAATTAAATGCTTCACAAAGATAGATAAATTTGCACAGAAAATTATGAGACAAATATACTAAACCCCCAAGTCATCTGTAATATAATTCTATTTATCTCAGTACTTATGAAAAAGAGACAATGCTCTTATAGAAGTAATATCCATGGTTATCTCTTGTGATGAATAATCTTGTGTATTAACCAGAATGGATTGAGAGATGTCTAAAAAGTATATTAAGCACACCCCTAGATATTTCTGAGAGTGTTAAAGTTTGATAATATTTTATAATGAGAACTCATCCATGTAGCCAATGTTCAGATCAAGATATAAGCAGTTCTCCTATTTCAGAAGCCTCTTACTTTGACATGTGCAGTTTGTCTTTGCAAATGTTATATTAAGTTGTGGGTCAGAAGGAATAACTCACATTCTGAATATAAACTGTTCCACCCAATAATATGGAGGCTTGAATGAAATATAGACCTAGGAGAAAATGTGTTCTGAACTTCTTGAGCTGGTACATTTTTGTTAGTTTCATTACCAAAGGACATTCAACACAAGATTTAGCCTTTGAACTTGGCCTTAAATGAGCAACTCTCTGAATAATTCTCAGACTTTTACCTTTCCCCAGGATCTCCACCTCGAGTCTCTTGCTCTCAGGGTTTCTGATTCTTTGACTGGCAACTCATGTTTTCCCAGATGTACAGACTAGAGGTTATTATGGTACTCTTATAGGCCAAACTAATTATATGCACTCCAACTGTGTGTTATTTATTTACAAGTAACATTTCATGTTGGTTCTGTTGGTCACATTGGTTCTCTTCTTCTGGATAGGCCTAATATACCTTTAATAAAGACAGACTTTACAGGTCAAGATAGGACAGCTTCTGAAATAGAAAAAATTTTTATCTCTTGATCTAAGTCTCATGTTCTTGGTTACACAGATATGTCTTCTGATAAGATATTATCAAGCTGCAGAATTGGATTTCTGCATTTTACTACATAAATTCTCTAAATAAATATTTTCCAAATATTTGTTTCCAAGCATTTTTAAAATTACTTTAACCAATGGCAAAAATGACCAGTTGCTCCTGATTCTATATGTTTTATTTAGTTTCCATTATTTAATTTTTGGAGGAAAAAGAGAAATAAATTTTGTAATGGTAAGCCCATGGTTGTAAAAAATCAAAGAGAAAGCTACTAGATAAGATCTTCTCCAAGCAGCTCTGGTTTCCAAGAAATTTGTTTTCTCTTGGTTTACACATACTCATTTGTAGAGAACAGGTGACCTAGTGCCTAGGGTCTACCAATTAGATTTTTTTTAAATGACTTTATTTGCAAAACAAAGATAAATGTACAGATTTTACACATTTTTTGCTTAAAATTATACATTTTTGTCAGTACTGTTTTTTTAGACGTTAAAATAAATTTTACATAAAACCATGTGAATATATTTTTTAGTTAGTACTTGATTTTTTACAAGGGCTTGACAGTATGCATTGAAAACCTACTAGTTACAATAAGCGTAAAGTACATGTAAAACAAAACGCAACATGGAAATAGTCAAAGTCTTCTTGTTTTGTGAATATATGTATATTTTTTGTTTTCTTTATTTCTTGGACTTCATACAGTCTGTGAGTTGTTTCTGGGGGAGTGCAAACCTCTGGGGTTAGCATCCCACTATCAGTGACTGCATATTATGTATGTTCTTTTGTGACTGGGTTATCTCACTCAGGATGATCTTCTCTAGATGCAGCCATTTTCTTAAGAATTTGGTTAAGTCATTGTTTCTGGTGGCTGAGTAGTATTCCATTGTGTATATGTACCACAATTTTTGTATCCATTCGTCTACTAAAAGACATCTGGGATCCTTCCAGCTTCTGGCTATTATAAATAGAGCCGCTGTGAACATTGTGGTGCATATATCTTTGTTGTGTATTAAAGTGTCTCTGGGGTATATGCCCAGAAGTGGAATAGCTGGGTCTTCAGGTAGTACTATATCCAATTTTCTGAGGTATCGCCAGACAGATTTCCAGAGTGGTTGTTTTAGTTTGCAACCACACCAACAGTGGAGAAGTGTTCCTCTTTCTCCGCAGCCTCGCCAGCATCTGCTGTCATCTGAGTTTTGGATCTTGGCCAATATGACTGGTGTGAGGTGGAAACTTAGGGTTGTTTTGATTTGCATTTCCCTGATGGCTAAGGATGTCAAGCACTTCCTCGGATGTTTCTCGGCCATTCGGTGTTCCTCAACTGAAAATGATTTGTTTAGCTCTGTACCCCATTTTTTAATAGGGTTATTTGATTCTCTGGTGTCTAGCTTTTTGAGTTCCTTGTACACCTTGGATATTAGGCCTCTATCTGATGTGGTGTTGGTAAAGATCTTTTCCCATTCTGTTGGTTGCCGTTTTGTTTTCTTGACGATGTCCTTAGCCTTACAGAAACTTTGCAATCTCATTAAGTCCCATTTGTTAATCTTTGACCTTAGAGCTTGAGCCATTGGTGTTTTGTTCAGGAAATTTTCTCCTGTGCCTATGTGTTCTAAGGTTTTCCCTACTTTCTCATCGAATAGTTTCAGTGTATCTGGTTTAATGTGGAGATCTTTAATCCACTTACACTTGAGCTTTGTACAAGGAGATAAGAACAGGTCTATTTTCATTCTTTTGCATGTTGAGTGCCAGTTGGACCAGCACCATTTGTTGAATAGGCTGTCCTTTTTCCATTGAATGTTTACTGCTCCTTTGCCAAAAATCAGGTGACTATATACATTAGGGCTCATTTCTGGATCTTCTATTCTATTCCATTGATCCACCTGCCTATTTCTCTACCAGTACCATGCAGTTTTCAGCACAATTGCCTTGTAATATAGCTTAAGGTCAGGGATAGTGATTCCCGCAGATGTTTTTTTGTTGTTGAGGATGGATGTTGATTTCGTTATTCTAGGTCATTTGTTATTCCATATGAAATTGCACATTGATCTTTCCAATTCCATGAAGAACTGGGTTGGAATTTTGATGGGGATTGCATTGAATCTGTAGATTGCTTTTGTTAGGATGGCCATTTTTAAGATGTTGATCTTTCCAATCCATGAGCATGGGAGATCTTTCCATATTCTGAGATCCTCCTCAATTTCTTTCTTTAGAGGTTTGAAGTTCTTGCCATACAGGTCCTTCACTTGCTTAGTTAGAGTCACACCAAGGTATTTCATAGTTTTTGCAACGATTGTGAAGGGTACCTTTTCCCTAATTTCTTTCTCCACATGTTTGTCCTTTGAGTATAGGAAGGCTACTGATTTGTTTGAGTTAATTTTGTATCCGGCCAGTTTGCTGAACTTGTTTATCAGCTGTAGGAGTTCTCTGGTGGAATTTTCGGGGTCACTCGAGTACACTATCATGTCATCAGAAAAGAGTGATGTTTTTATCTCTTCCTTTCCGATTTGTATCCCCTTGATCTCCTTTTTCTGTCTAATTGCTCCAGCCAGGACTTCCAGTACTATGTTGAATAGGTAGGGGGAGAGTGGGCAGCCTTGTCGAGTCCCTGATTTTAGTGGGATTGCTTCAAGTTTCTCGCCATTAAGTTTGATGTTGGCTGTTGGTTTGCTGTATATTGCTTTTATTATGTTTAGGTATGGACCTTGGATTCCTGTTCTTTCCAAGACTTTTAACATGAAGGGGTGTTGGATTTTGTCGAATGCTTTCTCAGCGTCTAGTGAGATGACCATGTGATTTTGGTCTTTAAGTTTGTTTATATGGTGGATTACATTGATGGATTTCCTTATGTTAAACCATCCCTGCATCTCAGGGATGAAGCCTATTTGGTCATGATGAATGATGGTTTTGATGTGTTCTTGGATTCGTTTAGCAAGAATTTTGTTGAGTATTTTTGCATCAATGTTCATAAGTGAGATTGGTCTGAAGTTTTCTTTCCTTGTAGGGTCTTTGTGTGGTTTAGGTACGCGGGTTATTGTAGCCTCAAAAAATGAGTTGGGTAATATTCCATCTGATTAATATCTTTTGGAATAGTTTGGCGAATACTGGTGTTATATCCCCAATAAATGTCTGATAAAATTCTGCACTGAACCCGTCTGGACCTAGGCTTTTTTTGGTTGGGAGGCTTTTGATGACTTCTTCTATTTCTTTAGGTGTTATAGGGTTATTTAGATGGTTTACTAGGTCCTGGTTAAACTTTGGGACCTTGTATCTGTCTAGGAATTCGTCCATTTCCTCCAGATTTTCCAATTTTGTGGAGTATAAGTTTTTGTAGTAGGATCTGATGATTTCTTGAATTTCCTTAGTTTCAGTTGTTATGTCCCCACTTTCCTTTCTGATTTTGTTAATTTGGATACTCTCTCTTTGCCCTTTAGTTAGTCTGGCTAGGGGTTTATCAATCTTGTTGATTTTCTCAAAGAACCAACTCTTTGTTTTGTTGATTTTTTCAATGGTTCTTTTTGTTTCTATTTGGTCTATTTCTGCCATAATTTTGATTATTTCTTGCCTTCTACTCTTTTTGGGTATATCTGCTTCCTTTTGTTCTAGGGCTTTTAGCTGTGCTGTCAGGTTGCTGATGTGAGCTCTCTCCAGTTTCTTTTTGGAAGCACTTAGGGCTATGAGTTTTCCTCTCAATACTGCTTTCATTGCATCCCATAGGTTTGGGTATGTTGTGTTATCGTTTTCGTTGAATTCTAGAAAGTCCTTAATTTCTTTCTTTATTTCTTCTTTGACCCTGCTATCCTTTAACAGAGTGTTGTTTAGTTTCCATGTGTATGTGGGCATTTTGTTGTCTTTGTTGTTGTTAAAGACCAGCCGTAGACCATGGTGATCTGAGAGGATGCATGGGAGTATTTCAATCTTCTTATATCAATGAAGGCTCGTTCTGTGTCCAATTATGTGGTCAATTTTCGAGAAGGTGCCATGGGGTGATGAGAAGAAGGTGTATTCTTTTACTTTAGGATAGTATGTTCTGTATATATCTATTAATTCTAGTTGGTTCAAAGTCTCTGCTAGTTTTGCAGTGTCCTTGTTCAGTTTCTGTTTCCCTGATCTGTCCATTGGTGAGAGTGGGGTATTAAAGTCTCCCACTATTATTGTGTGGGGTGAAATGTATTTTTTGAGCTTTAGTAGAGTTTCTTTTATGAATGTGGGTGATTTTTTATTTGGAGAATATATGTTAAGGATTGAGAGTTCCTCCTGACATATTTCCCGGGTAATGAGTAAAAAGTGTCCTTCTTTATCTTTTTTGATAACTTTTGGTTGGAAATTTACTTTATTCAATATTAGAATAGCCACTCCAGCTTGCTTCTTGGAGCTATTTGCTTGGAAGTTTTTTTCCCACCCTTTTACTCTGAGATAGTGTCTGTCTCTGTCTCTGAGATGAGTTTCCTGTATGCAGCAAAAGGCTGGATTTTGTTTATGTATCCAGTCTGATAGTCTATGTCTCTTTATTGGGGAGTTGAGACCATTTTTGTTAATAGATATCAAGAAATAATTGTTTCTGTTTCCTGCCATTTTTGCTTTTTTTGGTTGAGTTGTGTCTGTGTTTTTTTCTTCTTTTAGTTTTCTTGTTTAGGAGTTTTCTTGTTTTTACTAGGCTGTATTTTCCCTCCTTGTATTGGGTTTTCCACCTATAATTCGTTGTAGTGCTGGGTTTGTGGTCAGATATTGTGTGAATTTTGATTTGTCTTGAACTATCTTTGTCTCTCCATCGATGGTGATTGATAGTTTTGCTGGGTATAGCAGCTTGGGCTGGCACTTGTGCTCTCTTAAGGAGTGCATGATGTCTGTCCAGGCTCTTCTAGCTTTCATAGTCTCTGTTGAGAAATCGGGTGTGAGTCTGATTGGTCTGCCTTTATATGTTACCTGACCTTTTTCCCTTACTGCTTTTAGTATTCTTTCTTTACTTTGGGCACTTGATGTTTTTACTATTATGTGTCGGGAGGTATTTCTTTTCTGGTCCAACCTATTTGGAGTTCTGAAGGCTTCTTTTATGCTCGTGGTCATCTCATTCTTGAGGGTAGGGAAGTTTTTTTCTATGATTTTGTTGAAGATATTTACTGTACCTCTTAGTTGATACTCTTCTCCCTCTTCTATTCCTATTATCCTTAGGTTCGGTCTTCTAATTGTGTCTTGTATTTCCTGGACATTTTGGGTTAGGAGTTTTTTGTTTTTTGCATCTTCTCTGGCTGTTTTGTCTATGTTTGCAATGTTGTCTTCTGCCCCTGAGATTCTCTCCTCGATCTCTTGTAATCTGTTGAAAATGCTTGCTTCTGTGACTCCTGATTTCTTTTTTTGGTGTTCTGACTCTAGGGTTATCTCTTTTAGCGTTTTCTTTATGTTGTCAATTTTTGTTTTAATTTCCCTCTTCCATTCCTTTATTTCTTTGGTTCTGTTTTCATCTCGTTCTTTGAGTTCTTTGAGTGTTTTTCTTGTTTCTTCTTTAAAAGCTTCTGAATCTTTTTGCTTTTCCTCCCTTTCTTGTTTAAGTAACTCTATCAGCGTCTTGAGTCATGTTTTCAGGTCTGTGTCTTCTTTTTCTGGAGTGTTTGGAATTCCGATGTTTGCTACTATGGGAGAGCTGGGTTCTGGTGTTGCTAGATTGTCTTGGTTTCCTTGGGATATACTCTTTCTCTTTCCTCTTGCCATTTTGTTGTCAGTGATATGTTCTTGTCTTTCCCTTGTATCTGGTCTGTGTCCCTGGTACACTTTCCGTGTGCACTCCGCAGAGATCTCTCTACTCCCCGGCAGCCCAGGTTCTGTGTGGCAGCTGGGCCAGGCTCCGCTCTGCATCCTGACGTCGCCTCCGGGTGGAAACAGACGTTCCTAAGATCTGTTCCTGGTCACAGATGCTCAGCCTCTACGAGCCGCCTTTCCGGCTGGCAGTTGGGCCAGGCTCCTCTCTGAGTCCTGAAATCGTCTCTGGGTGGGAACAGAAGTTCCTAAGATCTGTTCCCGGTCACTGGATCGGGGAAGACAGGGCAGGTCAGGGCAGGGGGTGCCCTTTCCAGGTGCACTCCGCAGAGATCCCTCTGCTCCCCAGCAGCCTAGGTCTCCCACTCACCAGTTGCTCAGCCTGTACGAGCCGCCTTTCTGGCTGGCAGTTGGGCCAGGCTCTGCTCTGTGTCCTGAAGTCGTCTTTGGGTGGGAACAGAAGTTCCTAAGATCTGTTCCTGGTCACCGTTGCTCAGCCTGTACAAGCCGCCTTTCCGGCTGGCAGTTGGGCCAGGCTCCGCTCTGTGTCCTGAAGTCGTCTTCGGGTGGGAACAGAAGTTCCTAAGATCTGTTTCTGGTCACCCTTGCTCAGCCTGTACGAGCCGCCTTTCCGGCTGGCAGTTGGGCCAGTCTCTGCTCTGTGTCCTGAAGTCGTCTCCGGGTGGGAACCCAATTGGCTTTTTAATGAAGTATTTGTTCAACCAACACTGCTGAGAACTGTAGCCAGACTTCCAGAACATGAATAATACAATGAATTAGAGAAATAAAATAAAAGGATGAAGAGAACCATTGTGTCATGTTATAGAAATACAAAATAAATACCATAAGTTATCAAAAAAAGATAGATCTGATGTAGAGCATTAAAAAACTGTCTCCTGAAAGGAAATGTTTTCTAAACTGTTATTCAAAGATAGCTGAAACATTTCTCTTAAGAAATTGTCCAATAGTAACTGACATTTAAATGTCTGCTGCTTATTGTGCCTTTCATCAGCATGCATGCTGTAAACTCTTACATTTCAATATTCTTAAAATGTAAAAATCTATGCTGTCAGTTCTACTTTACAGATAAGGAAACAGCAAATGGTAAATAAATTTCCCAGTCTCAAAGGACAGATGCATCAGAAGAAGTGTGAACATCAACTCTGGAGTTCCTCACTGCTTTGTAGCCACAGTAATGCAAACACTTTCCTGTTGGAGACGGTGGTCTCTTCTGAGGACAGGGCTCATCCATGCAGTCTGGAAAGAGAAGTGAAGCATTGCACTGCTGTGGTAACAGGGACCATAAGTGTTCATATAGTTTCAACTTGACTCAAGCAAGAGGACAATGAAACAGTTTAGGCAGCAGTTCTCAACTTGCAAGTTGCAACCTCTTTGGGGGTTGAATGATTCTCTTGAAGGGCTCCTCTAAGATCATTGGTAAAAACAGATATTTACATTGTGAATCATAATAGTAACGAAATTGCAGTTATGAAGTAGTAACAAAATATAATTTTATGGTTGGGGATCACCAGGACATAAGAAACTGTATTAAAGGGTCATAGCTCTAGGAAGGTGGAGAACCATCATTTTAAGTGTAATTGAAGAATTTTAGTTGTTTTATTTTAGAAAACACAGCATTACCAATAGTTGGGGCAGGAAATCAAGAGCATAAAGATGCTCCAGGTCAGGTCCCATGCCCAGTAGCTGAGCAACACAAAATGAACCTTATGTATTTTTATTTGCTTGTTTGTTTTCTTTTTTGGCTTTTCTTTGCCTTATTGGTCTTTTGCTCATTTGCTTTGATTTTCATTTTTGCATGTTTGTTTTTAAAATATAGTGTGAGAGAGCAAAAGATATAAAGTTTGGCAGGTAGCGTCTATGAAGAGGGGGAGGAAAAATATTTAAACTATATTGTAATGAAATTAAGAAAAATAATCAGTATACGCATATGTGTGCGTGTGTGTGTGTGTGTGTGTGTGTGTGTGTGTGTGTGTGTTGAGGGGGTAGGGAGAGAGAATGATCAAGTATGATTTCAGATTTGAGACAGAGTAATAAATACTGCCATTACCCCAACAACAACAAATGTGACTCTCGGGGTATGAACAGATAGTGAGATCAGCATCGTGTGAACCATGTGAATCTGCCTGATAGTACAGTCTTCTCATCTTTGACTCTAAACTCTTAAATCAGAAACTCTGGGCTCTAGCGTATATGTCATAAACTTCCAGGGTACTACAGATGCAGGCCACCATTCAGAACAACTAAAGGAAAATACAGAATCTGATTTGGTTTTGCAGTTCTCCATAGATGTATGTGTACTATGTACATGAAGTGTCCCTACCTTCAATACTGCACACTCAGAATATGTAACATACCTGAGCCTGTCTCTAAATAAATATTAGCTTGGATCTATTCCCATAGTTTTAAGTGTGCATGAGAGCTAACCTGTGTCCTAATTTGTGCCCCATATAATCTCATGATGTTTGTATTCCATTAAGAATGTACAGGCAAGACAAGTGGCACATCTCCTAAGTGCTTATTTCTGAAATGCTTCAGATAATGGTTTCAGAGTGATTCAGTCCCTAATAATAACACTGTATTACCTCATGAATCTAATTTAGCCTGAATCTGTAGGAATAATCAAGTGGTTTCATACTTGTCAGTACAGAGATTTTCAAAACAAACAAACCAGAGTGGAAGAGGACCAAAGCTCGGCTATCAGGTAGCTTTATTTTCTACCTGTCCTCTTCCACTGACAAATCCGTCTTTCAATACTTAGACCTAATCCTCTCCTATTCTCTGCTAGGCTCATAATGCCTTATCCTTTTGAATCTTATGAACATAACTATCCATACACATTGTCACAGTTTGTAAAGATTTCAGACATTACAGGACATTTGGAGCATAAGCTTCTCTGTCTGCCCACAGGCTTTGCTATATAACTTGAATGCCTAAGAAAGGTTTATTCTAGAGTGACAAAATAGTTTATCATTCACTTCAAGTAGTTTGAGAATGAAAATGGGAACTAGTGGCAGTTACAGAAGGATAGTTGGGTAAGTTGAGACTGCTTCAGGAATATGGGATACATACCAAACACCTTCTTTATATGGCAGTTAGTAACTGGCTCCTAGTTACATGCTAGCATTGCACGAATGAATACACTCAATGCCACAGTTTGGGTGTTCCTCAAAAGTCCTTATGCTGAATTTCTAGTTCTGGGGTGTGAAGGTGACAGAACTATCAGGAGGAGACATCTAATGGAAATGAGACATAGGGTTCCACTCTCACGGTTGAGTGATTTTTGACTCATGAGATTGGGTCCAGTCTTGTGGATGTGGATAAGTTCCTCCAATAACAGATTGTTCATGAAAGAATAAACTTTCCCATCTTTTCATTTCTTCTCCAGAATGTTAATATGTGTTTGTAGTATTCTCTCCAGAACTGAGAAGATGCTGGCCTCACATTCTTAGACCTTGTGGTGATTTGAGTAAAAAATGTCCTTCTTAAGTTTTGTATTTGGTCCTGGATTGCTGCCATTGTTTGGAGAGGTTATGGAGTTTTAGGAGGTGGAGACTTGTTCAGAGAAGGACTTCAATGGAATCGTTTAGGTTGTGTAGCATCTCTTCACTTCCTATGTGTTCCTTTCTTTTCCTCTCTCTCTTCCTCCTCTACTTTGTGTGTATGTGTCTGTGTGTGTCTGTGTGTGTCTGTGTCTGTCTGTGTCTGTCTGTGTACATCCATGTTGGTTTCTGTATCTTTGTGTGTGTGTGTGTCCTTCCTGTATGTGGATAGAAATGTGATCAGAGACTTTCCTGTTTCTGCTGCCACGTCCTTCCTGCCATGATGACTCTATCTTTCTGAAATCACACATCCTTCCCCTAAACTGCTGCTCATAGAATCTTATCAAAACAAAATAAAAATGCTAATAAAAACCTAGAACTGAAAAATAAACACATTTGTTTTCATTAAAGACTATCTAGTATCAATAACTTTGTTACAGCAACAGCATATACTAAGGTAGTTGCATCATTGCTAATCAGCACAAAGGCCTCCTGTGTTTCATTGCTACTTTTATTTTTGAAATGAGAAAGCATGAAGAAATTAAGTGATTTTCAGAACTTTACATATATTAAAGAGTTAGAACCAAAGGTCAAATCTTGATTTGTTTGGCTTCTACTTCCAATGTTTTCCTTGCATGGGAAATTTCCTTATAAACACAGAAATTTCTATATAGACCAGTGGCTTATACCAATCTCCATGTTAATTCAAATATTTTCCATTTCCATTTGCAAAACGTTTTTTAAAATGCAGATAATATTTAATAGAAAAGGAAAAAACATATACAATATATTATATTACGCTTATAGACATAAAATTACACAAAGTAAGCTTATTTTTGCAAAACTTTTAAATGTAGAAACAGAAATGTGGTTTCCTGCATCTTTCATTTATCTTGAAATATATCGTGTGAAGAAATGTCTTAACTGTTCTTCATGAAATACAAATTTTAAACTAAAGATATTGAATGCTTTTACATATAAATCATCTGCAAGCACTAAATGTTCACCTTTGGTTTTAGTTGAAGGCCAACAGACACTTAGAAATTAAGTCACAAAAGAAGAAGCAATGGGCATCATGCATAGGAAATTTTTCTTCTGTGAGTCAGCAGGTACAGAAAATTCAAAAGCTAACTGTGAAACCGGAGTCTGTTGGATTGAAGTTGGAGAGCACATTTTGAATTCCAGGAGTAGATGCTACAGAGCATCTATTCATAACCTGAGTTATTACACCATTACATCTCAAGTACATGCTAGGTACCAACTCTTCGTGGTTATAACCAATTTCATAAGGTTATGGCCAACCTCACTCATTTCCTTTTCTGCAGGAAACTATCAAGTAGCCATCAGTACTTTCTACCATCTAGTAACTGGGTTTTTTCCTCTAAGTCAGAAGAAGAACAAATACCCAAGAAAAGAATGTGCATCTTAAATACTAACCTTAGAAGAAAGACCATTCTCCCTCACCCACCATAACTGCAGAACTTGTTTCCACAAAGTTGCTCCCTAAACAGGCAAGATAAATGGAAGCTTAATGCTGAAACCATCTTTTCCATTCCCGATGCTTCTCTGCTTGTGATAGTCAAAAATAATGTCCTGATCGCTTTCCACCTGTATTCTCGCTACTACTGTAATCCTTATAGTGTCAATAAGCTAAGAAGAAATAACTGGGTTTGTATATTATTCTCCTTCAGCCAGTACTGTAGAACATCACAGACACTGGCTGAAGCAATGGACATCTGTTTCTCATAGGTCTGATGCCTGGGAATCCAATATGGAAGGCACAGTGTTTGGTTTGTGGTGGGAGACTTCTTCCTAAGAAATAGAAAGTCATTTTAACACTGTGTTCTTGCTTCATAGCAAAGAAATGAAATACTTCTCCCCTCTGTCTCTTCCTTTAAGGGTACAAAGCTTAGCATAAATAGCTCCTCTAAATCTAACTACTTTGCAAAGATCTCACCTTCAGTTACCATTACATCATCACATCAGGGGTTAAATCTTCTGTGCACAAATTTGGCAAGAGTGGGCTTTACAATGGGGTCCCAAGCAGTATTATCAGATCACTCCTTTTACTTGAGTTTGAAACTACCCATACTCTCCCATAATAGACATGCTGCAAACCTCACTGGCATGGTAAGGTTAAGTTGCTTGACATGGTATTTATCATGTTGTTTGGTTTATAAACCTAGAGTCAGGCCTTCAATCCTGGTCCTTATTTGAACAAAGGAAATTATTCAGAGCATATTGCATTTTTATAATAAAGCCTAGATCATCTGACATGCATTCCCTTTCCAATGGACAAAAATTGTTAATTTTTCAGACATAGTTTTGAACATTTAGGTGCTTGAAGGGTATTTTTCTTCCCTACAATTGTGTGTGTGTGTGTGTGTGTGTGTGTGTGTGTGTGTGTGAGTGAGCATATTTGTACACATGTGTACATGTACATGTGCATATTCCTGAGCATGTGCATGTGTATGTATCCATATGCACTGTGCACATGATCATGTTTGTGTGCTTTCATGTGTGCATGTGTGTGTGTGTGTGTGTGTGTGTGTGTGTGCTTATTAGAAGTGAAACTGGTGAGTGTTCTCTATAAAGGAATCTAGATGTGGCTAACATTCCACACACGCTCCCCAATGCTCAAGCCATAGTGAGGCACGAGTCTGACTCTCATGTAACACATCCTCCACAACACATGCTTCTACTCCAGAAGGCTACATGTGACTCACCAATATTCAAAGATAAGGTCACTGAAAGAAAAAAGAAACAACTAAATAAGCCTCATATCCTTCAAAGAAAGGACATAGAGATCAGGAGGAATCCAAAAGGGTCAGTCGTATAATATGGAGGCACCCAGGTAAAAATCAAGGAAAACTCTGACTCATCAAGAAAAACACAGCAGAAGAATTCCAGGGTAGATTTATTCCACGGTTCATTTACATGCTAAAAACAAAGGTAACTGTTTTCTCTAACAGCAATGATTTCCGTGTGATCAGTAGGCAAGAAGCAGAATTCCACCTTTCTTCTCCAATCAGACAAGATAGGGTCAGGTCAGAGAAGATGGACACGTTTACTCTCTGAGTTATTCCATAAGGAGAGAAAGTTCTATGCCCCAAATTCTTTTTACATCTCAGAAGCCAGCCCATTCCCCCTAAAACTAATGACTGCACAAGGCAATGGGGTTAATCTGAGTTGCCAAGATTTTCAGATTTTCCTGTGAGCACAGGGAAGAATCAGGACTCAACCAACATGGAAAAGGCAAAGCCTACACATCAGGCACTGTCACTTCAGTGCCTATCTACATAACTCTTAAAATTAGTGGCTAACCCAAGACCATATTCTTCATTCAACACGTAGGCTTACTCCTCGTCTCCATCAAATGTCTCTCTCCTTTCTAACATGTACCTGGAGACTACAAGTTAGACAGGAAACTGAATACAAGACATCTGGAAAATTATCTATTGCATCTGCATGCTGGGATAAGAAGACAAAGACCATTTAATTCAATTATGTAAATCCTTCCCCAAATGACTAGTGCTCTGGTTCCCTTTCACAAATGGATGAGGCACACAAATACATCACAGGACTACTCCAATATTGCTTCTTGCCAATCAATGCAAAGGGGAAAATAGACAGCAGTGACTTTAATACAATTTCAGCAAGATGTTGTCTGGGCAGCCTGTGTGCAGTTCTAAATTAGATGTGCTCTGCCAACATGAAAGAATTGTCTTGCTTCCCCTGCCCCCTTTGACATCCCTTTTACTGAAACATTTATGGAGCAAATACACAGCTATTCAGGAAGTGTTGGTGGTGTTCTTCATACTAATCAGATGGGAGCACAGAAGAATTCGAAGGCAGACCCCGTGCTCTGCTCACATGAAGAAAGACTATTGCATCATTATCAAGCCGCTGAAGGATTTTCTTCAAACATTTCAATGTCTGTGGCCCATATTAATTAATTTTAAATTTAACACTTTTTCATTGTTTTAACAGTAATAAATCAGAACAGGCTTATGGGAGGCTGAGGCAAAGAGAGTCCTGAGTTTCCAGCTATTCTGTACTATGGAAATAAGGATTTTACCACTTAATTTGGCTTCTTTAGCAAAACATTCACTCTGCCTGGTTCTCAATAAAGCAAGAGTAGTAGATCTATACTGAAGGCTTAATGCACAAAACATTCAGAAAGTGCCTGCTAGCATTTGAACATGTTGTCTACAGATACAGACATATACATACTATGGATTTACAATTTACATACTCATTGTTGGACAAAGAAATCTGAACCTAAATACACAGATCATATTGCTGTTGATGTTACAACCATGTAAATCGAATGTTTTAAATGGGTAAAAATTCAACCCAAAAGCCCCAAAGGTAGGTTTATTGTGATAGGTAGTTTTCTGCATTAATGACCAGAGCCAGCTAGGTCCCTGTATATTACAGCCTGGGTTGTTTTGGTGTTTCTGTGTGATATATTTAGGTGAGGTTAGTGTTTAGTTAGATGACTTTGCAAAGAGCAGTTTGCCCTCCAAAGTATAGATGGGCTCCTTCAATCCACCTAAATCCCAATTAGAACAAAAGCCAGACCTCCCTGGGAAGGAGCTATTATAGCAGAGAATAATCTTCAGAGCCCGTCTGCAATGTTGACTCCCTTCTGTGTCTTCAGCCTGAGAGTCTTTGGCCTTGACCTGCAGCCTAAACTCTTTCCTGGTTCTCCAGCCAATGAGCTCATCTTGAAGACTTTCGATTTTACGGTCAACCTGTGAAGTGAAGCAAATCCTCAAACTGTTATACACTTCTATCTGTCTGTATTGATATCCTATTTGGTCTTACTTTTCAGACAACCCACTAAAATACCTCTTCAGGCCACAGCAGTATACAATACGTTTATGGAGACAGCACCTGATATTTGTTATTAACCTTGTGACCCTCTAAGGCAGTGTTTCTCAAACTGTGGTATCGAACTGTTTGGGGATCAAAAGACCCATTCACAGGGATTACATGTTAGATATGCTACATACCAGATATTTGCATTATGATTCATAACAGTAACAAAATTACAGTTCTGAAGTAGCAATGAAATAACTTTATGGCTGGGGGTCACCACAACATGAGGAACTGTATTAAAGGGCCACAGCATTAAGAAGTATGAGAACCACTGTGCTATGGTACGAAGCACTGATACCTGGCATCCTGGTGTAAATTTAGCTGATGAACAAGGTTAAAGCAAGCTCTCTATATTCACCTTGTTATCTGGCCTCAGAGCCAATTATTCTCACCAATGGTTCTAAAAAGCACAGTTTGTTCACATCAGTTTCTCTAGACTGTCACCATAATTCGTATTTTATCTTTATTTACAGATTAGTCCACCCTCAGTGTTAAACTGTACCATTCAACCTGTCTGGCTCACCTTTTTTATTTGCTATCTGTCATCTGCCTGCCTGTCTGTCTGTCTGTCTATCTATTTATACTTATGTACCTATCTATCATCTAGCGATCATCTCTCTGTCATCTAACTATTGTGCTGAAATTGAAATCCATTTTATCGGTAATAGAGTGATTTGTTAGAGCTGCATCTAATTTACAATTATTGAGATGATTTTTTTTCCATCACTTTTACAGAATCTACCCAATCCTTTAAGATGATGATACTTTCAAAATAATCTCTGGCAAGTCAGAATATGAAAGTCAGAATAAATTACATTTAATGGCAAGAAATGTTAGTTTTTTTCTTTGAAAAAAATACTCAGTTTGGTATGGGTAACTCATGCCTTTAACCCCAGCACTCAAGAATCAGATGCAAGTGGGTCTCTCTAAATTCTAAGCCAGCCTGGTCTACAAAGCAAGTCTCACACCCTCCTCTTATTTTTTTTAAAAAGAGCAAAACAATAATACCCTCTTCTTCACCAAGGAGAACGACTAAGGAATCATATGAATGTCTAGTGGGTTTATATGTTCAAACATAGTTTATGCACATACAAAGAAAAGTCAGTGGGAACAGCCAGAGTAATGGGAGTGAAGGGTATTGGTATTAAAATGTAGCCACTTGGCTGTAATTTTCTCTAGAAAACAGGCCATGGTATAAAAGTTTTGAGTAGTACTGGTTGTCCTACGGCCTTGAATTTATCCCAGAGTGTCCTATACATTAAGCAAATATATACTTCAGATGAGACTTTAACTATTGACTTAGAATTATCTGTAAACAAGTATATTTGAAATGTAGGATTGAGGGGGATTTCAAAATTGATGAAATGTACGACATACTAAGGTATAAACATTGAAGGTTACTGATACATTATTAATCCTTGAAAACCAAACATTGTGAATATTTCTGACTTCAGATTTTGAATGGGGAGAACACTTTTGTGAGCAAGATTTTCAAGGCATCCCCTACAGATTCTATTGTCTGATTATTTAATTGAACAATATGCATATAGAAATGTCACAGATTTTTTTTTTTGGTTTTGGTTTTGATTTGTTTTTTGTTTGTTTGTTTGTTTGTTGTGTGTTTGTTTGTTTTTAGATGTAATTGGTTATAGCCACCAGGAAAGAGAAAGAATGTTTGGTATGATCTAGCTAGACCTTATCTAATTATTTGACTACTTGAAAAGAATTCGTCTAGCTGAAGACTAAGGAGAGCTATGGCAGACTAAACAAGTGAGAGGCTAATGGAAAGATTTTGCTATGGTCTTTAAAATATAAGTATTGTTGGGGTAGATTTCTTGGCATGCATCTGGACAAACCACACCAGACCAACACGGTTCCACGTGGAGAGGTTTAATAGAATGATGAGACAGGGGTCCTGGTAGAGAGAAGAAGAAGAGAGAGAGCTGGAGGGGGGTTCGGTCTTTTACAGGGGTAGTGACATCACTTGCTCCCAAGTGTGGATGGGCAGCTAAACCCTGAGAATGCTATGCTGTTTCCATGACAATGAATGTGCCAGGTCCTTGTCACCTGTAGATGGCATCATTGCTGGGGGTAGGAACCTGCCTAGTGTGAGCAAGTATGACCTCAGGGTGATAAGCAATAAGGCAAATAGGACCCCTTCTGTATTACTGCTGAAATTTAAATTCTGACAGCATTCTGACTGATGTTGGAAGTAGACTGTCCCAAATCCTTCCGGAAAAACCCAGGCCAACTAGAGCCTTGAATGTGGCCTTGTGGGAAAGGTCTGGAGCTGTGTTCAGCCAAGACGGCAGATGCTTGGCATTCAGAACTATGAGATAATAAATCCATGTGGCTTTAAGCTGCTTAATTTGTGATAATTTGTTAGGGCAGTAAGAACACTAATCTGGTACATTTAAAAACAGTCCTTATCTGAGACTCTTTCTATCCCCAACCCTTCTGCAACAACAAAAGTCGTTTTCATCTGTAATTACCCTACGCTTTACAAATGCGTCTTAAAAGTTTGACCCAGCCAAGTAAAAGTTTGTCAGGTTGGTATCTTCCTCAAAATAAGAGTGTTTTAGTTGATAACAGCCTCCCTCTCTCTTTCTGTCAGGCACATGCAACTTTGTACATGTGGATGCCAGAGTACAATTTGCTGGAGTCAGTTTTTTCCTACCATGTTGAATCCAAGAATCTTACTCAGGTTGTCAGATTTGGGGCCAAGTGTCTTTACCAAGTGACCCATCTTGCTAGGTCTAAAACTTGGATTTGGGTTTATTTTTTTAAATAAGTATATAATTTTGTTCAAAATTGCCTAGAACTGAATTCTGATTCTGTCATTGGCTGGTGTGTATGATTTTTGCATTGTCTCATCCATCCAGTCTCCATTCCCAGGCTCTCCTGGTCATGGTTTCCTGCTCTCCATGCATATACATGAGGGAAGCGACCTACATCGTAAGAAACAAGAGTGTTCCACAATATGAATCCCATGTTTATTAAATATTTTGAAGATATTTTAAAGATAAAAAAGATAATTTATTGCCCAAATTTGTCATTTTGTCACCATAAAAGTAACTTATTTATTATAAAACAAACAATAGAAAATCTATCAAAGTAAACCTCCCTCTGGTATTTGAATGTTCAAGAATAAACACATGCATGCACCACACACACACACACACACACACACACACACACACACACACGCACGCACACACACACACACAAAGGGAGCGAAGTGGAAGAGAGAGACAGACTAGAGACAGAAGACAAAGAATCAAATACAAGAGTATCACATTTACTCTCCAAAAGAAATAGGATGTTAATATCATGAGACAGTTCTTATCTGGACTTTCTCCTGACACAACCAGGGACTGAAACTTTCTTTGATAGTGAAAAGAAAAAAGTCACTCAAAGGCCCTGTGAGAGGATCTTTACTGACAGTACAGGCCAAGCCCAGGGGTAACCAAAAATGCTTACAATGACTTCTGCTATTCAAATTTCCATGATGAGAGTGCACCTCAAGTTTATAAGGTCAGTTATAATATATGTCATAATGTGTGTTACATGTGTATGTAATACATATGCATACGTGTGTTGCAGTGAAGGATTATTCAAAGCTCTAACATTTTAAATAATCTACAAGGTAAAGGAAGAGTTATCTCTTATATAACAGGTTTACAAAGATGCTTTGACCTGTTTTTCACTTGATATCTTAACATTTTTTTTGTCAATAGCCTACAGCTGCAAAATAATCTTAGCATCTATAACAATACTTTTTTAGGTCATTGCTGCATGATTTTTATAACAATGTACTTTTGGACAGTTTACTTAAATCCAAAGTTTTATTATAGGCAAGTCTACTATCAAGTTCTACTATTTTTTGCATAATAAAAAGGGGAACTCGTGGTGATCTGTGCGGCAAAAATCCAAGGCTGATGGATGCTATGAATAAGTGACCAAGCCAGCCCTGTCAGCCAACTGGGTCTCAAGGGAGGGAGGGAGGATTGAAACGAAAAAGACAATTAGAAAACACTGTCCATGACTCCAGCCAGTGCTGAGGCTGAAGTGGCTATCTTTCTTCCCAGTTCACCTTTATATCAGTCTAGGTACATTCAAAGAATACAGTCAGTCCTCAGATCAAAAACAAAGTAATCTAGCAAGGCAAAGAACAAAGAGATCACACTAGGTGTTAATCAGATAAACAAAGTCCCCAGAATCACAGGTCTGAGGGCTTATAAGCATTACCAAAACAAAAGGGGAGTGGCACATTCCTTGGCTGTATCTACCCTGATACTTTCATTAGCCCAAATGTGAAATGAGAAGTTTGTTTTTGTTCTAAAGATGCTATTCATCCACTGAAGATTTGAAGGGTTATATTCAAAGACTACACAAGGTCTGTGTAGAGTTTTGAGACATTGATTTTAGGCTATTCATTTTTTAAGTCTGTCTGACTGTCTTTCTGTTTTCTTTCATTCTGTCTGTCTGTCTCTCTGTGTGTGTGAGTGTGTGTGTGTGTGTGTGTACACGTGTGTTTTATACATAAGGATGTCAGAGGGCAAGTTGAAAGAATGTTTTTTTTCTTTCCACTATATGAGTTCTAGGAATCAACCTCAAGCTACCAGGCTTAGCAGCAAGCTCCTTTACCCACTAAGCACTGTTGCCTGTCCCAATTACTTAATTTTCAGTGTCATTTAGCTTGGTTTTCCCAAACAGAAGTAGCATTGTGAGGACAAGGCAGTAGGTATATAGTTTCTTACATTGTTTTACAATGTTCAGTCAAAATTGACAAAGTTTATGGCATGATCTCTACTTTTGTTATTGTGCTTAGCATGTACTAGAGTAAGATGGCATTTAAACATATAAATTTTATTTTTATTTACATATATTTATATTATCACATTTATATAATATTTCTATTCATCAAGTGTTTTTCTATTTTATGTAAATATTAAAAAATTAAGTTTTATAATGTCTAACTTTAAGAATGTAGTGTTCCTTGAACAGAAAGCTGGGGTGGTTTTAGTGATCTTTCTAACATCTAGGATTCAACCTAGTAACATGTGTTGAGCTCACCTTGGCTTATCAAGACAGCTGGATTCTTATTGCACATAATCGTGTCAACAAAGGTAGACAATTTTACTCTAGTGGCTTCATGTCTGGGTGTTTGTCATTCTCCCCTTAATAATTAATTCAGCAAACACATGTGGTATAATTTAATAAGTCATGCTTTACTATATTTCTATTGTTAAAGACTTTTTCTTACTAGCAACACTCAAAGTCTGAGTCTAGTTCAGTATTTGAAATTATGTCCTGAAGAAGAAGTTCAAACACATTAAAATAATTCTATACAGTAGATAGAAAATATTTTGAGAAAGGAAACTCATGTAGAAAACAGTCTTCTTGGTTCACATCCAGGCTAAGTCAGTGAAACACTTCATCAAATTGTTCCTTGGTCAGATGTGCTTTGTTCCTCCCTGGCCAATGTGAATTTCAGTCCAAATATGCAGTTGGCTAGAATGCTTCAGAGAAGACAATGTTCCCTGTGCCCCTGTTTTCTTGGCCTCTTTTACTTGGAGCTTTGAGGAAGCTATCACAGTGAGTTTCTAACACTGGAGACTTATTATATCTTAGTTCTAAAGAACAAAGCCTTATCCCTGTGTCTAAACTCAGCATCCTAGAAAAGGATTGCAGATTTCGGCCCAGAGCCACAGAAAGATCAGGCACACTGCCATCAGGACTCAGGGCCTGACTGCCCTCAGAGGACTGAACACCCAGGGGAGACAAAAGGGTGCTCTCCCAACTGAGCTCACAGACACCCATCTGCACTGAGGGCTACAGCCTGCCCATTGCCATTGGAACTAACAGCCTGACCATAGAGAGCTGAACACCCAGGACCAATTTCACTATGGAGCCCGAGACCCATGACCCACAGATGCACAGGAAAGACAAGCGCCATTAAGAGACAACAAGATCAATTAACATTGAAGATAAGAAGATGGCAAAGGCAAGCACAAAAATGTAAGAAATGAAAACCAAGACAACATGGCAGCATCAGAACACAGTTCTCCCACCATAGCAAATAGTGTATATATCACCTGAAAAAAAACAATATTTAGACTTGAAATAATACTTCATAATGATGATAGAGATCCTCAAGAAACACATAAAAACACTTTTAAGAGGACCAGAAAGGCAGTAGAAAACATTGCAACAAGTTGAAGCCCTTAAAGAAGAAACACAAAAACCACAAAAATCACTTAAAGAGCTAAAAGAAAGCACAAACATGTGAAGAAACTGCAAAAAGGGATAGAAATAATGAAGAAAAAAGGACAGCCCTGAAATTGGAAAATCTAGGAAAGACATCAGGAGTCATAAACACAAGCATCACCAACCGAATACGAGGGAAGGAAGAGAGAGTCACAGGAACAGAAGATACAATAAAAATCATAGACACAACAGTCAGAGAAAATGCAAAAATCAAAAGGTTTCTAACCCAAAGCATCCAGGACACAATTTAAAAAACCAAAAATAAAAATAATAGGTATAGGAAAGAACAAAGACTCCCACATAAAAAGCCCAGTATATATATTCAACAAAATTATAGAAGAAAACTTTCCTAACCTAAAGAAAAAGATGACCATGACCCAAAATGCCAAATGGATAGAACTGACACATAATAGTTAAAAGGACAAAAGTTCAAAAAAAAAAAAAAAAAAAAAAAAAAAAAAAAAAAAAAAAAAAAAAAAAAACTAAAGGCAGTAAGGGGAAAGAACAGGTAATATATAAAGGCAGACAGATCAGAATTACCCCAGACTTTACAAAGACTATGAAAGCTAGAAGATCCTGGACTGTAATAATAGAGACCCTAAGAGAGCACAAATATCAGCCCATGTTACTATATCCAGCAAAATTCTCAATTGCCATAGTTGGAGAAACCAAGATATTCCAGAACAAAAATAAATTTACACAATATCTGTCAACAAATCCAGCAATACAAAGAGTAATAGATGGAAAACTCCAAGACAAAGAGGGAAACACCACCCTAGGAAAATTAAGAAACAAATCTTCTTGCAACAAACCCCAAAGAAAAAAAGCACACAAACATAATTCTACCTCTAACAATAAAAATAGCAGGAAACAACAATCACAATTAATTATCTCTTAACAAAAATGGACTAAATTCTCCAATAAAAAGACATAGACTATTAAACAGGATATATAAACAGGATACAGCATTTTGTATCACACAGGAAACTCATCTCAGCATCAAAGACAGATACTACCTCAGAGTAAAAGGTTGGGAAAAAACTTTCCAAGCAACTGGTCCCAAGAAACAAGCTGGAGTAGCCATCATAATATCGAATAAAACAGATTTTTAAACAAAGTTCATCAAAAAAGAAAAGGAAGGACACCTTTTATTTATCAAAGTAAAATTTTAAAAAGATGAACTCTTAATCCTGAACATCTACCTCCAAATATAAGGGCACCCACGTTCATAAAAAAAAAAAAAAAAAAAAAAAAAAAAAAAAAAAAAAAAAAAAAAACTTTACTAATGCTCAAAGCATACATTGCACCACACACAATAATAGTGGGAGACTGTAACACTCCACTCTCATCAAAGGACATATTATGGAGGCAAACACTGAACAAATAGTGAAACTAACAGAAGATATGAACCAAATGGCTTTAACTAACAGTTATAAAGTATTTCATTCTAAAATAAAAGATTATCCCATATTCTCAGAACCTCCCGGCAGCCTCTCCAAAATTGACCCCAAAAATTCCTCCAGAGAACTTTATAGCTGATAAACAATTTCAGCAAAGTGATTGGATATAAAATTAGCTCAAACAAATCAGTAGCCTTCCTCTACTCAAAGGATAAACATGCTAAGAAAGGAATTAAAGAATCGACACCCTTCACAATAGTCACAAAGAATATAAAATACCTTGGTGTGACCCTAACCAAGCAAGTGAAGGATTTGTATGACAAGAACTTTAAGTCTCTGAAGAAGGAAATTGAAGAAGACCTCAAAATATAGAAAGTACTCCCATGCTCATGGATTGGAAGGATCAACATAGTAAAGATGACCATCTACAAATTCAGTCATCTACAAATTCAGTGCAATCCCCATCAAAATTCCAACTCAACTATTCATAGAGTTGGAAAGAGAAATTTCAAAATATATTTGGAATAATAAAAAACCAAGGATATCAAAAAAAAAAAAAAAAAAAAACCTGCCTGGGGATTCACCATCCCTAACCTCAAGCTATATTATAGATCAATTGTGATTCAAGGATATCAAAAAAAACAAAACAAAACAAAACAAAAAAAAAAAAAAAACCTGCCTGGGGATTCACCATCCCTAACCTCAAGCTATATTATAGATCAATTGTGATTTTAAAAAAAAACTGATTGATATTGGTACAGACGCAGGCATAAATGAACCCACAAACTTATGGTCACTTGATCTTCAACAAACGTTCATTGGAAAAAGGGCAGCCTCTTCAACAAATGGTGTTGGTTCAACTGGCAGTCAGCATGCAGAAGAATTCAAATCAAACCATTCTTATCTGCTTGTACAAAGCCCAAGTCCAAGTGCATCAAAGACTTCCTTATAAAATTAGATACACTGGAACCAATAAAACAGAAAGTGGGGAAGAGCTTAGAACACATAGGCACAGGGGAAATTTTCCTGAACAGAACACCAGTGGATTATGCTCTAAGATCAAAAATCGATGAATGGGACCTCATAAAATTGCAAAGCTTCTGTAAGACAAAGAACACTGTCAAAAAGATAAAATGGCAACCAACAGATTGGGAAAGGAACTTTATCAATCCTACATCTGATAGAGAGCTAGTATCCAATATACAAAATGAACTCGAAAACTTAAACTCTAGAGTAAAATAATCCTATTAAAAATGGGGTACAGACCTAAATAAAGAATTCTCAACTGAGGATTATTGAATGACTGAGAAGTACCTAAAGAAATGAATAACATCCATATTGATTAGGGAAATGTAAGTCAGAACAACCCTAAGATTCCACCTTAAATCAGCCAGAATGGTTAAGATTAAAAACTCAGGTGACAGCAGATGCTGGCCGGGATGTATAGAAAGAGGAACACTCCTCCACTGTTGGTGGGATTATAATCTCGTACAACTACTCTGGAAATCAATCTGGAAATTCCTCAGAAAATTGGACATAGTACTACATGAGGACACAGCTATTCCACTCTTGTGCATATACCCAGAAGAAGCTCCAACATATATCAAGAACACATGCTCAATCATGTTCATACCAGCCTTATAATAGCCAGAAGCTGGAAAGAATCCAGATGTCCTTCAACAGAGGAATGGATACAGAAATTGCAGTACATTTAAATAATGGAGTACTGCTCAGCTATTAGAAAAAAATGACTTCATGAAATTTGTAGGAAAATGGATGAAACTTGAAGCTAGTATACTGAGTGAGGTAGCCCAGTCACAAAAGAACACTTATGGTATATACTCACTTATAAGTGAATCCTAGGCCAAAAAGCTCTGAATACCCAAGAAACTCTCCACAGAACTTATGAATCTCAAAGAGAAGGTAGACCAGAAAGTGGATGGTCTCAGTCTTTCTTAGAATGAAGAACAAAACGTTCATGGGAGAAAATAAGGGGACAAATAGAGGAGCAGGGATTGGAGAAAAGATCATCTAGAGACTGCCCCACCTGGGGATACACCTCACATGCATCCACTAAACCCAAGCACTATTGCTGATGCCAAGTAACCTGATATGAATGCCTCCTCAGAGGCTCTGCCAGAGCCATACTGATACAGAGGAAGATGCTTGCAACCAACCATCAGACTGAACACAGGGACTCCAATGAAAGAGTTAGAGAAAGGACTGAAGGAGCTGAAATGTCTGCAACCCCATGGGAAGAACTAAATTATCAATTAACCAAACCAACCACAGCTCCCAGGGACTAAAACACCAACCAATGAATTCAAATGGGAAGACCCATGGCCCCAGGTGCGTATGCAGCAGAGGATAGCATTTTTAACATCAATGTGAGAAGAGAACTTTAGTCCAGTGAAGGCTCATTTTCTCAGTGTAAGGGAACTCCATGGTGCTGAGGCTGGAGAGAGTGTTTGGGAGAGGCAGCCCCTTCATGGAGGCAATGGGAGGTAAGAGGGGATGGGATTATGGGAAAGGGATAACAACTGAAATGTAAATGCAAAGAATATTTAATAAAAATTTGGGGTAAACCATCAAAATTCCAACCCAATTCTACATAGAGTTGGAAAGAGCAATGTGCAATTTCATCTGGAATAACAAAAGACCTAGAATAGCGAAATCCATCCTCAACAACAAGAAAACATCTGCGATAATCACCATCCCTGACTTCAAGCTATATTACAAGGCAATTGTGCTGAAAACTGCATGGTACTGGTACAGAGATAGGCACATGGATCAATGGAATAGAATAGAAGATCCAGAAATGAGCCCTCACATATAAAGTCACTTGATTTTTGACAAAGAGGCTGTAAACATTCAATGGAAAAAGGACAGCCTCTTCAACAAATGCTGTTGGTTCAACTGGCACTCAGCATGAAGAAGAATGAAAATAGATGCTTTCTTATCTCCTTGTACAAAGCTCAAGTGCAAGTGAATCAAAGATCTCCACATTAAACCAGGTACACTGAAGCTATTAGAGGATAAAGTAGGAAAATCCTTAGAACACATAGGCACTGGAGATAATTTCCTGAACAGAACACCAATGGCTCATGCTCTAAGGTCAAAAATTGAAAATGGGACTTAATGAGATTGCAAAGTTTCTGTAAGGCTAAGGACACTGTCAAGAAAACAAAACAGCAGCCAAAATACTGGGAAAAGATCTTTACCAACCCCACATCAGATAGAGGCCTAATATCCAAGGTATACAAAGAACTCAAGAAATTAGACACCAGAGAATCAAACAACCCTATGAAAAAATGGGGTGCAGAGCTAAACAAAAAGTTCTCAATTGAGGAATATTGAATGATTGAAAAGCATCTAAGGAAGTGCTGGACATCATTAGCCATCAGGGAAATGCAAATCAAAACAACCCTGAGATTTCACCTCACACCAGTCAGATGGCTAAGTTCAAAAATTCAAATGACAGCAGATGCTGGCAAGGATTCGGGGAAAGAGGAACAATTCTCCACTGTTGGTGGAGTTCTAAACTGGTACAACCACTCTGGAAATCAGTCTGGCATTTTCTCAGAAAATTAGACATAGTACTAGCTGAAGACCCAGTTATTCCACATCTGGGCATATACCCCAGAGATGCTCCAATATACAACAAAAACACAGGCACCACAATGTTCATTGCAGCCCTGTTTATAATAGCCAGAAGCTGGAAAGAACCCAGATGACCTTCAGTAGATGAATGGATACAAAAACTGTGGTATATTTACACAATGGAGTACTACTCAGCTATCAGAAACAATGACTTTATGAAAATATTAAAAACATGGATGCATTTAGAGAATATCATTCTGAGTGAGATAACCCAGTCACAAAAGAACAGACATAATATGCAGTCACTGATAATTGGTTACTAACCCCAGAAAACTCTGAACACCTCAGAAGCAACTCACAGACTATATGAAGTTCAAGAAAAAAAACAAAGGCCAAAAAAAAAAAGAGAGAGAAAATGAAAAACCATTATGCGTAATTTTTACACACCAAGAAAACTTTGACTATTTCCAGGTTACATCCTGTTTTACCTGTACTTTATGTTCATTGTAACTAATAAGATTTTAATACATACTATTAAACCTTTAAAAAAAATCATGTACTGACAAAATGGTATTCATATACTTTTATGCAAAAATTCTTAAAATCTGTACATTTATCTTTCTTTTTTAAAATAAATTTCTTCAATTTTGAAAAAAGAAAATAAAGGTTTTATTTTCAGAGAAAAAAATTGCGGTAAAAAAAGAAAAGAATTTTCTTTACTAAAATGAAACATTCCATATAACTAGGGATAGATTAAAATCCTTGAGTCAAATCAACAGTCTCAGAAGGCAGCTCTTGCTAGCACAGCTCTGAAAATGATTCTATGACTCCTCAGCAAGGGAATCTATTCTTTTTATTTTCTCACCGGGGGCTGGAAATCCATTTTCACACATGTTCTTTAATAGATGTAAAACGGAGGATGAAGCATGGTGTTCACTCTTTTGCTGTAACAAGATGTGGGCATGGTTCCAGATTCCGAACTGGAGTTCTTTGAGAAGGAGAAAGGTCCTAAAAGGAGCAGCAATCCAGAGTGCTGTGAGCTGTGTGAGAGGTCATTAATTTAGCAGCTCTTTTGCTGAGACCAGGGAATAGAACAATGACCCCACTTCCTATTATCACACATACCTCTTCCTGTAATCTCACATAAAGAATGACTCTAATATGTGGGATCAAAACCAGGTTATCATTTTAGATTTGAGTTGACTGGAAAGTATTAGCTGAGGTAGAAGGAAGATACTCCATACATGTGTGGGATGCATTGTCATGTGAATGTGAAGGTTTTGAAATGTGTTATCTCTTAGTTTCCAGACAGGAACCCTTACAGTAGTGTCTAAATTCAGCAACAACAACAAAAAAAAAAAAAGCATGGCTTTGCACAAATGATTGGGAAAGTCTATACAACTAGGGGTAGATTAGTCAGAAAAATATTAATAGAACACTGAAGGAAATTGTCCTATGACTGCAGGTATGCCATTACACAAACACACACACACAAACACACACACACACACACACACACACACACACACAGAGGGAGAGAGAGAGAAGAGAGAGAGAGAGATTTTACCTTTTATTGTTTCTATTTTTTTTTCTTTGAATTTCAGTGAAGATACAGGGTATATTTTCTTTTCTTTTTTATTTTTAATTTAATTTTACACTCCAGATTTTGTTCCCCTCCTGGTCCACCTTCCTATTGTTCCACATTCCATACTTCCTCCTCGCACCCCTGTCTCTATGAAGATGTCCCCAACCCCTCCCACTACACAAGAACTCTAAAATCCCCAGAGCCTCCAGTCTCTTGAGGGTTAAGTGCATCTTCTCTGACTGACCCCAGACCCAAGAGCCCTCTGCTGTATGTGTTGGGGGCCCCATATCAGCTGGTGTGTGCTGCCTGGTTGGTTATCCAGTGTCTGAGATATCTCCGGATTCTAGGTTAGTTGAGATTGCTGGTCCTCTTACAGGGTCGCTGTCCTCCTCAGCTTCCTCTGGCTTTTCCCTTATTCAACAACAGAGGTCAGCAGCTTCTGTCCATTGGTTGGGTAGAAATATCTTCATCTGACTCTTTCAGCTGCTTGTTGGGTCTTTCAGAGGGCAGCCATGACAGGTCCCTATTTGTGAGCGCTCCATACCCTCAGTGACAGTGTTAGACCTTGGGGCCTCTCCTTGAACAGGATTCCTGTTGGGCCTATCACTGGGCCTTCTTTTCCTCAGGCTCTTCTCCATTTCTGTCCCTACAGTTCTTTCAGACAGGAGGAATTATGGGTAAGAGTTTTGACTGTGAGATAGCAACCCCATCCCTCACAATCCCTCTCTCCACCATTGTATCTAGGGACCCCTTTGAGTCCTGGAAGTCTCTAACCTCCCAGGTCTCTGGTACATTCCGGAGGGTCCTCCCATCATTCTTTCTCCCAAGGTCCCCTGTTTCCATTCTTTCTGCTGGCCATGATATCTTTATCAGTCCTTTAGAAGTATTTTATAAGAAGACTAGTGGTTTGTGAGTGAGTTTTATATCCAGCTTTGATGAAAATGTCTATCACCTGTAGTTTTTCCAGTAGATTTTTAGGGTCATTTATGTATGTAAACATATCATCTATAAATAAAGATACTTTGACTTCTTCCTCTCCAATTTTTATTCCTCTGATCTACGTCAATTGTGTTATTTGCCATGACTATGGCTTCACACAATATATTTAATACAAGAGAATAGACAGCTTTGTCTTGTTCCCAATTTTAGTAGAAATTCTTTGAGTTCCTTTTTATTTCAATTATTGACAGCTGTGGACTTGGTATAAATTTTATTTATCTATTTATCTATTTATTTATGTATTATTGAACACACATATTTATGATATGTTCTTATATATATAATGTTTTTTATATTTCTAATTTCTTTTCTTATGGGATTTTATAATGAATGGGTACTCTCTCCCATTCAATATACTATATAAAGTCAATTTTATTTCTAATACTAAATGCTATTGATTCAATTTGATAATTTTTTAAATAGTAGTTGTTACCAGTGCAGTCCAAGCCAAAGCTTTGGAATAGCACCCCTATTTATATATTTGAATTCTTTTGTCATATTAATTTTTTTATTGAATATTTTATGTATTTACATTTTTATATCTTTTATTTTTATTAACTTATTTATTTTATGAAATATTATTATAGATCACAAAATTTGTTACATAATTATATATGATAAATACACAATTTTTTTTCTTTTCCTTTTTTTTTCTAAGAAAGACTGAGGCTTCCACATTTTGGCCCTCCACCTTTTGAGCTTCATAAGGTCTATGAGTTGTTTCTTGGGTATTAAGAGCTTTCTAAGGCTAGTATTCAATTATCAGTGACTGTATATCATGTGTCTTTTTGTGACCAGTTACCTTATTCAGTATGATAGTCTCTTGTTCAATCCATTTGCCTAGAAATTTCATAAAGTCATTGTTTCTAATAGCTGAATAGTACTCCATTGTATAAATGTATCACACTTTCTGTTTTCAGTCCACTACTGAAGGACATATAGCTTCTTTCCATCTTCTGGCTATTATAAAGTTTCTATGAACAAGGTGGAACAATATACTGCAAAGCAGTAGCCAACATCAAACTAAAACTGTGAGAAACTTGAAGCAGTCCATCTAAAATCAGGGACTAGACAAGGCTTCCCACTCTCCCTCTACCTATTCAACACAGTACTGGAAGTCCTGGCCAGAGCAATTAGACAGCAATGGGAAATCAAAGGGATACAAATCAGAAAGAAAAATTAAAAATAATACTATTTGTCTATGACATGATAGTATAATTGAGTGACCCCAAAAATTCTACCAAAGAACTCCTATAGGTGATAAACAACTTCAGCTAAGTGGCTGAATATAAAATTAACTGGAACAAATCAGTAGCCTTCCTCTACTCAAAGAATAAACATGCTGAGAAAGAAATTACAGAAAAGATACCTGTTACAATAGTCACAAATAATATGAAATACCTTGGTGTGACCCTAACCAAGCAAGAGAAAGATTTGTATGACAAAAACTTCAAGTCTCTGAAAAAGGAAATTGAATAAGATCTCAGAATGTAGAAAGATCTCCCGTGCTCCTGCTTTTATTTATTCTTTGTATAGTTCTTTTTGTTTCTACTTGGTTGATTTCTGCTCTGAGTTTGACTATTTCCTAGCATCTACTCCTCTTTGGTGTATCTGCTTCTTTTGTTATAGAGCTTTCATCTGTGCTGTCAAGTTGCTAGTGTATGCTCTCTCCAGTTTCTTTTTGGAGGCACTCAGAGCTATGAGTTTTCCTCTTAGTACTGCTTTCATTGCATCCCATAGGTTTTGGTATTCTGTGATTTCATTACATTCTAAAAAATTTTTAATTTCTTTCTTTGTGTCTTCCTTGACTATTTTAATCATTGAGTAGCGCATGTTCAACTTATATGGTTATGTGGTCTATTTTTTGTCATTGTTGTTATTAAAGGCCAGCCTTAATCCATGGTGATCTGATAGGATGCATGGAAATATTTCAATCTTCTTATATCTGTTGAGGCTTGTTTCATGACAGATTATATGGTCAATTTTGGAGAAGATGTTGTAAGGTGCTGAGAAGTAGGTATATTTTTTGTTTCAGAATGAAATGTTCTGTAGATGTCTGTCAATTCCAATTGGTTCTTAACCTCTGCTGGTTTTGCTGTGTCTCTGTTCACTTTCTGCTTCTATGATTTGTTCATTGATGAGAGTGAAGTGTTGAAGTCTCCCACTATTATTGTGTGTGGTGCAATATATGCTTTGAGCTTTATATTTGTTTTTTTTTTTTTAACAACTTTATTTTACAAAACAAAGATAAATGTACAGATTTTAAGCATTTTTGCATAAAATTATACAATACATTTTTGTCAGTACTTTTTTTTTTAAAGGTTTGATTGTGTGATAAAGATCCCACCAGTAACAATGAGCATAAAGTACATGTAAAACAAGATGCATCCTGGAAATAGTCAAAGTTTTCTTGGTGTGTAAAGATTTTTTTGTATTTCATCTACTTTTTTTTGAAGAACTTTATTTTTTAAAAAAGATAAATGTACAAATTTTAAGGATTTTTGCATAAAAGTATACAAATAAATTTTTGTCAATGTTTGGCTTTTTTTTTTCAAAGGTTTGATAGTGTGCATTAAGGTCTTACTAGTTACAATGAGCATAAAGTACATGTAAAACAGGATATAACCTGGAATTAGTCAACATTTTCTTGGTGTGTAAGAACTGAGCATAATAATTTTTTTCTTTTCTTTCTTCTCTTTTTTTTTTTCTTGAGCTTCACACAGTCTGTGAGTTATTTCTGGAGTGTTCAGTGCTTTCTGGGGTTAGTATCCCATTATCAGTGACTGCATATAATGTCTATTCTTTTGTGACTGGGTTATCTCACTCAGGATGATATTCTCTAGATGCATCCATTTTCTTAAGAATTTCGTTAAGTCATTGTTTCTCATAGCTGAGTAGTACTCCATTGTGTAAATGTACCACAATTTTTGTATCCATTCATTTTCTGAAGGACATTTGGGTTCTTTCCAACTTCTGGCTATTATAAATAGAGCTGCTATGAACATTGTGGTGCATATATCTTTGTTGTGTACTAAAGTGTTGAATTCTTAACTAATAGGTAAATATATGGCTGATGAAAAATCATATGACTATTAAGAATATGGATAAAAAATTTTATCCAACATCAATTGAGGAATTATAGTTGTTCACAAAACTTCCATTTCTAGAATACTGACATATGACAGATATTTTACTATTTTCCACAAATTTTCTCATTCATTAATTCTTACATAAATTTACTGAAGTACTAATCACAATATTCATTGTATAAATAGATGAAGAATCTTGACTATACAAAATCTATCTAAAATGACATGATTCTACACAGCTATGTGAATGGCCAAAATCCAGTGATGTTAAAATATTGAATGCTATTAGAAAGTGGGAAAACAAAAAGCATTATTTCTTGCTAATAAAATGCAAAAGAATTACACTTGGAGACTTAGTACAAGTGTTTTCAAAATTAAATCACAAAATTCAACAATCATACTGCTTGGCATTCACCCAAAGGAACAATTACATGCACATAGAACATATACACACATTTAAAAAATAAAAGGTCTATCTGTAATGGCTAAAACTAGCAAGCAGCAAAGATATTCTTAAATAAATGTATAGGCACATACATTGTGGCACATCCAGATACAGAAACAGTAATTAGCATTAAAATTAAATAAACTGTCCAGCTTTAACGGAAAACCTATGAAAAATAGAATTTCAATTTTCTACAATCTGCAGGAAAAAAAGCAAAAGCAAAACAAGAATGACAACAACAAAACAGAGATGGTAAAAATACCCATAGTGATGGTTCCACACGGAGAGGGAAGAAATAATGTGCCAATGCAGGAAAAGTATTTGTGAGAACAAATTAGAATAGTTTTTATACATCTGAGATGCTTGAAACCTGGCATCATATATTTATCTGAAAATATTTGACAATGGCAATCAGTGGCCATTGATTATTCATAGTTCTTCTAATATCCACACCTTACCTAAAAGTTATTTTGAAGTAATTATACATATCACTTTGTTGTTTAGTCTATCAATATTGTGAGATTCACCTCTAAAAGGCACCATGTAAAAATGCATAACCACACTAATCCTCAGATTTACACATGATTTCAGTTTCTTTAAAATATTACATACTACTAGCTTATAATTTTTTTCATCAAGATACAAATAACATCGACACACTGTAATTGTTTGTTGTTGTTTTATTACACTAGAATCGAACCTTGGTCTTTGACATGCTAAGCAAAGAATTAGACAACTGAGCTATATCCCTAGCCCTGCTTTTATTATGTGTCAATCATTAGAATACTGCCCTCCCCTTCCTGATCTATTTGGTGAAATCACTGAGTCATTCATTCCACATGGCTCACCTCAGGCTACACATATTGATTGACTTTTTGCTGCCATGTAATCTGCTCCTGTTTATGGCAATTAGTATAAACTGGCAATTAGATATAAAGGTTTAAAAGGATTTTAGCTGGATGTTTTCCAGTAGTCATGCCTTATAGGTAGTGCTGAAGGTTCAATGTATTCCTCATTGATCTAGGGAAATACAATATCTGTCTGTCTTGCTTCTTTGATGTTAATTGCAATTTATAAACTGTGCCTTCAGCCATTATTTTATCAAAGGTTTAAAAACTGGTAATGTTTCAACTCTACCATTCTTTTTTCTATTCAGTCAAATATATCTACAAATGAAACTTTTCTCCCATCAACATGCAATTATCCTGAGACATAATTCATAAATAGGCAGGGTATATAATTTATCTGTTCTTCTCCTTGCCAGTTTCCAAAACAATGGACTAGATATCTACCTACTACTTGACACAGGTATCCAGTGACATCATGGTGTAATTGCAAATGTATGCATTTAAGCACATTTGATGTAGTTTAATCTCTTGTGCCTCTTTACTTTACAGTTTCTACCCCTTTATTTTTAACCTGGGGGGCTTTATTCACCTTAACTCTTCTGAATCTTTTAGAACCTTACTAAGCATTAGAAAATTATTCCTGGCATTGTAGCAAGAGGAAGTAGTGAGCTAGTCTTGTGATGAGCTCCTAGAAGCAGGTATTTAGATGAATAACTTCCATTCATGGTGTAGAAGATGCTTTTAGAATACAGTTTACACACTTTACTTGCTTGTGATCCCTGTAAATTTTTGCTTCTCTGTACTTTTTCGTGTAGATATCTATGAAATGGCTTCGTTTTTCTTTTGGAGAGAAACACGTTATCAGTTAACATGGTGCTACCACCTCATGCTCATAGTGTTGGATTCCATTTATTTTCTTCTACAGCTTTATTATCTCATGCTTAAAGCCTCTGTCCGCAATGATGTCAATAAACTTACTAACTATATTTGTGTGTATAGATATTTTGAGTATATGCAAGACTGATACCCATAAAAGTCAGGGGGCATTAGAATAATTGGAACTTGAGATAGTGATGGCTCTTAGCCATGATGTGAGTGCTGGGAATAGAACCTGAGATCTCTAGAAGAGCAGCCAGTGTTTTGAACTACTGAGCCATCTCTCTGGCCCTTAATTTTATTTATCTTAAAGTATGTATACAAGTACTGCTTTCTGCATAATGATACACACGCCAATGAATTGTCTCAGCTTGTAAAATTGTTTACTGCACAAGCCCAACAACCTGATTTTGATGCCCAGAAACCATAGTGGAAGAAGAGAAAACCTGTCCTCTCGCCTCCACACCCCAATCATGCAAGTGTTCACATGCTCTCCCCCTCTCCCTCTCCCTCTCCCTCTCTCTCTCCCTCTCCCTCTCCCTCTCCCTTCTCCCCCATCCCACATATACACACACAAACCCCTGAAAGAGAAATAAAATAAAAATATTACTAAAAATATAACTTTACTATGTTTCCACCATTGATTTTATCCTTAGCATATATCACAAGATACATAGATGAACTGTGTTTGAGTCACTAGCATAGGCTATTTTTGGTTTGGTTATACACCAACATAGTACTGATAATTCCATTCATTTGATGCTTTGAGCTTAATTTTTGATATAATTATGCAAACTATTATACATTGTCAAAAACAAGCATTAAAAAGACACATTCAACTAAAATTTAAATACTCCTGTGAATTTTCAAAAAATATTAAGTTCACACAATAAACAACAACAAAACCCTAGAAGTTCTGGTAGCTTCCAGATCTAAATTAGGAGGTACAATTTATAACAATATACTTAATTCTAAATATTTTACACTCATTTTACATACTTTTAAAATTCATTACAGTCAGAATAGTATACAGAAATTTTTACTATTCCTTTAAATAGCTGGACAGAACAACAATATAGATATTTTGTGCAACACAGAGTTACAGATAGATGGACCGATCTGTTCCAATTCTTTTGGGATGGCAACCATTTTAACTAAAGGTTTTGTATGCATTGTTCCATATTTTGGCAAGCTTTTTTGGCCAAGAATAAGATAGAATTAATGGGAATGAATTCATAAAGATATATTAATTCAAATTTAAACAATATAAGAGCAAAAAGCCAGACAAATATTTCTAAAGGCAGAATATGTAAACTGGGACATACATCTGTAAAATTATTCATATTCAGTGAAGATCCAAGGAAATGGGAACCATGAAAGAAAGCACAGAGGCACAGAGGACAGACTGAAAAGTTTCAGACAATACTGAGGGGAACTTCAGAAGGAAGCATAAAGTCTTAGCAAAAGCTCTGGTTAGAGAATTGCTTGCTGAGACTATTGAAAACAGATGGAAAATCTAAATCAGCAAGGTGAACACACAAAGACCATGTGGCAAATTAAAATGTAAATTGCAGTTCTTGCTTGACGCATTCGAGTGTATACAATGACGACACAGAGGACCTGAAAGGAGACTGAAGGGTAACCTGCACTGCCATGCTTTGTCCTCGCACCTGCTTCTCCGAGTACAAGAGGAAAACACAGAGGCAAATGGGAAGACACATTCAGAACTGACAAAACACAGCAGTCGGGCTAAAACTGAAGAAGCAAAAAAACAAACAATGCAGAGAGAAAGGAAATAGAAACTTTTAATTTAAAAACAGTCCTTTGGAATTTTATCACCAACAGACCTCTAGGAGGAATGAAAGTCTGAAAGATACATGTTAGCAAAAAAGAAAATATCTTCTAAGAAAAGTCTAATGTAAAGATGGTTTAAAAAATACTGTTGTAAACTTATGGATCAGTATATTAGCATAAATATGCAGAAAATAATAGCATAAGTTTATAAGCATATAAAATAAAAGCCTATTAAAACACCAGAAAACACTGTAAAGCATTTGGGAAGTGTATCACTTAATTAAGGTTTTCTAACCAGACTGGTCATTTTGACAGGAAGGAGAGTAAGGCTGTTGATTGGTTTTAGAACAAAATATGCATTTTACATTTTCTATAGCAACAATCAATTATGTAAAGAGAATATAACTCTCAAACAAATAGAAAAATTGACAATAATTCAATTATTTAATCTTAAATTAAATAAGCAAGAAGAAAATGGAAATTAACTGCACCGAGCAAATGACCTGGATAAAATCAGATTAAAACACTCCAAATAATTTCCACTGCTTAAATCTGTTTATTCAGAAGAAAGCACATTCCAAGTGTTTTGGTGGGTTTTTCTATAATCCTTATAAAAGGTGACTTTAAAAACTAATGAAAAATGTTCAGAAATTAGTTATGAGGCCATACTAACGAAAGTTAAATTAACCATTTCTTATGGATAATTAAACATAAGGCAGGGACAATACTAAAGTTAAATAAACCAACCAACCTGCTTAAAGTTACATCCACTTGGACTTTTGACAGAAAAAATAATATAGCTTCAATATTTACACAAAATTGGAAAATTGTAAAATAAAATTATAAAATCACCACCATTATAAATGAACCATACCAATTACCAATGAAAAAAAGATCAGCTAAATAAAAATATTTGAATCACACAATTAAGATGATGATTAAGTGATTAAAAGACTTACATACTAACAGCAACTAACATTAAAACCATACTCTTCTTTCACATAAGTGTGTGTTTATAAAAATTGAAACACAATAAGCTATAAAACAAATCGCACGTATAAGCACATACATATATATATATATATATATATATATATATATATATATATATATATACATATATATATACATATATACATATATACATTCACACGGACAGACAAAGAGTTAGAAAGAAGCATAGAACATGTTATAGTAGTATAATCAAATTAATTTAAATGAGAAGAATACTAGGTAGTGTTCCCACTCAGTCTCCCATCCAACCTTTCCTCCCTGCATATATGCTGCCAAAGTCTAGCCATGTGAGTCCACCTGATTCGTCCTTCCATGCACCCTCTCCAGTTCCCACATCTAACACAGATCTTTTGAAAAGAGCCTGAGCCTAGTCTGGAGAGTCTAGCTAGCACATCCCACAACCTCCAGACTCCAACCTGGATCTTCCCAACCCTCCCAGAATCCACAAGCTTAGGAGTGCCGCATTCAATCTGTCATCACAATCAGATCTTAGTAATCTTGCAAGAGACACTGTGAGTTCATTTGATCTTTCCCTTTATGCAATCTTCTAACCCATGCCTCAGCTATAGCCCTGGTCCCATATATAGTTCCTGGATCTAGTCTGAATAGCACTTCTTACACTCCAACAAACCTGGCTCCTGTCAAGATTATTCATACCTCCTTACACAGGCCACTGTCATGCTGAATTAAAGCATACTGTCCTATGTTATACCTCTTTATTTATATTCTATATGAGTAGTTGGCCTGATCTGCCCCTTTGTACACCCTACATAAACAGGGTATGTATTTCATATCCCATACTTGGTAAGTCAGCCAAGTCAGGATAACCCTGATAGAACTACCCACAAACCAGGCACAGACCAAGATCAATATCCAGCATGCCAACCTAGCTCCTGGTGATCATATAACACTTTGTGTAAGCCTATCCAACCTTCAGGCAGAATCTGGTTTGGGTATCTTGTTCTCTGTCATATGATGTGTCCACATTGAAAAACAAACAGACAAACAAAAAAACAAAAACAACAAAACAAAAATTCATATGCCCAGATTTCTTTGCAAAAAATACAAACAATATGAAAGATTACATTTCCCCCATATAGAAATGTCCTTTGCCAATACTTAGATGAACCCCAGGAAACAGAACTTAAAAAAATAATCATAAATTTCATCACATATTCCCAAAAAGTTTAAAGTAGACACACACACACACACACACACAAGTGAAGAGAATAAATACTAGAGTGATGCCCAAGTAAGCACAACTTGAGGCTGATTGAAATAAAAAGACAAATCTAGGTAAGTCCCAGATGCCAGGAACCCAAGAGGTTCCCAGGACCCAAGATAGATGACATTAGCTGACACACCCAACAAAAGGGAGATAAAACCAGTAGAGACCATATCCAGTGGATAAACATGGCCCCTGGTTGAGGGATGGAGCCACTTGCCCATCTCAAAAATATTAACCCAGAATTTTTCCCATCTAAAGGAAATGTAGGGACACAGAGTGGAGCAGAGACTGAAGAAAAGGCCATCCAGAGACTACCCCACCTGGGGATCCAGTCAATATACAGTCACCAAACCCAGTCATTATTGCTGATGCCAAGAAGTGCTTACTGACAGGAGCCTGGTATAGCTGTTCCCTGAGAAGCCTTGCCAGAGCCTGACCAAAACAGATTCGGATACACACAGCCAATCATTTAGACTTAGCACAGGGACCAAAGGAAGTGTTAAGGTAAGAACCGATGGAACTGAAGGGATTTTCAACCCCATAGGAAGAACAGCAATTTCCAAAGCTCCCAGAAATTGAACAACAAACCAAAGTGTATACATGAGGGACTGTCTTATCTGGCATCAATGGGAAGAAAACCCCTTGGGCCTATGGAGTCTCTATGACCCAGAATAAAGGAATGCTAGCATGCTGAGGTGGGGAGTGGGTAGTTGGGTGTGGGAATATCCCCATAGAAGCAGGGAACAGGAAGGGAATAGAGGTTTGTGGAGTGGAAAGTAGAATAACATTTGAAATGTAAATAAATAAAATAACCAAGAAAAAAGAAAAAAGAAAAGAAAACCAAATTTGATAAAGACATAGAACCATCAATGAGAATTCAAGATGAAATAAAGATAGAATTGAAAAACTCAATAGCCCAACTAGAAAACTCAAGAGAAAACCTTACAACTAAAATGAACCAATAGAAGATAGAAGAGAAGACTCAAAGATAAGGTAAAGAAACTTTTCCAAATAAGCAAATAATATGAAAAAATTTAATCCTAGGAAAGAAACATGCATAAAATGTGAGACACCATAAAAAGACCAATGTTTTTATTATAGCATTAAATGGGGAGAAAATAAATTCTCAGTCAATGGCATAAACCAGATATTCAACAAGATCATAGAAGAATATGTTCCCAAGCTCAGAAAATATATACTCATACAGATATAAGAAGTACACAAAATCCAATCAAACAAGTCTGGAAAAGAAATTCCCCATAGCATAAGATAGCTAGAACTTAAGGTGTAAAGGGCAAAGAAGTATTAAAAGCTGAAAGAAAAAATAAAATGCATAATCACATATGAGGGAAACCCATCAGAACAACCACTGGTTTTTCAATTGAAAATATGAAATTCTAAAGACCTTGGAGCAATATATTCCAAGTCCTAAATACCAGACTGCCAACCTAGACAGACTACCCAACAAAACTTTGCACCATAGCTAAAGGATAAAAAAATGTCATGACCAATACAAGCCAAAACTAACTCACATCTGGAAAACAAAACCTGTACAGAATATACAAAGCTCTTGGGCTAAAGTGAGGAATAAGCTTATTCAAAGGATTATAGAAATAAAACAAACAACTATAAACACAAAACACCCCTGGGCACAAAACAACTACCACCAGTGCCAACAATAAAACAACAATGACTATTATTGGCCCATATGTTTCTGTCATAGCTTTAGATAAGTAAACCCTCAATTCTAAAATCAAAAGGCACAGACTGGCTGAATGGATCAAGAAACCAAATTCATCTACCGGTTGTCTATAAGCAACTTACTTTAAATTATAGTCACCATCTTAAAGTGAAAGGATTGCGAGGAGCACTCCAATCAAATGGGAAGGAAGAAAGTAATGCTATCTTAATAACTAACAAAACTGACTTCAGCTACACCTGGACATCAAATCATTAATAGTCCAAGAGCTAAGACAATAGCCTTGTGGCAATTTTTGTTATTCGCAGATCATTATGTTTAATCTATACCCAATAAGAAATCTCATTCCATGTTACGCTCTGTCCTACATGTACTTCACGCTTATGGTAACTAGTGGGATTTCTATGCATGCTATCAAACCTCTAAAAGAATTAAGTACTGACAAAGTTATTCACATAATGTTATGCCAAAATGACTTTAAAAATCTGTAAATGTATCTCTCTTTTTTAAAATAAAGCAGTAAGGAATAATAGTAATAAAAAGAAGGTAAAAAAATATAGACCATACACTAAAAACATTATTTAACATAATCATGTTATATTTTTTCTAGTGATGCAGAAATAGTTCAGCGTATGCAATTCAAGAAACATAAAAATCATAAGAATTGATTTATAGAAAGAAATCTTATGATTATCTCAGTAAGTACAGAAAAAGCTTTTGACACAGTCCAATATATCTTCCTGATAAAAGTACTTGGGAGAGAAGGACTGGGCGTTAGATAACTCAACATAATAAAATCTATATATTAAAAACCCATAGCCAACATCGTCTGAAATATAAAAAAGCTTGAAGCAATATCACTGAAATCAGAAATGAAGCAATGTCTTCCATTATGCCTACTTCTTTTCAATATTTTGTTCAAAGCACTAGCTACCGCAGTAAGACTAGAGAAAGAAATTAAAGAGATACAACTATAGGAATATTAAGTGGAACTATCTCCACTTTTCAGACAATACTATTTTATATGAGATTCTAAAAATTCTACCAGAAAACTTCTACAAATAATCAAGAATTTCAGAAATGTTCTGGGATACAGAAGCAAATTACAGAAATTATTGACTTTTCTATATACCATAACCAAATACCCAGGAAAAACAATTGTGGACATATTCCCATTTATCATAGCCTTAGGAAAAGAAAATATCTAGGAGTAAATTTAACAAAGGATATGAGAGACTTTTACATGAAAACTTAAAATCTCCAGAGAAAGATTGAAAAGACACTAGAAAATAAAAGGCTATCTTATATTAGTATTGTGAAAATGACCATTATACCAAAAGTCATTTACAGATTCAATGCAATCCCAAAAAATATGTCTATCTCATTCTCTGCAGAAATAGAAAAATTGCTTGTCTTAAAATTCATATGGAACCAAAAAACAAAGAAATAAAAGGAAACAGGGTCATAGTAATAAAAAATGAGGAGTAATGGCTTTAAAAATAAAGACACATAAACCAGCTAAACAAAACAGAAGACCCAAACATGAGTCCACAGAACTACAGCCACCAAAAAATTTAAAAGGATGCCAAAAAACTACACTAGGAAAAAGATAGTATGTTTGATAATGGTGTTGGGAAGCATAATGTTCACACCTAAATGAATGAAATTCAACTTAAACCTATCACTTTAAATAAACACTAACCCTAACTGTATCGAAGACATCAATGTAAAACCTGAAACACTGACACCACTGGACGAAAACAGGAGTGCTGCCCTCCATACAGGTATAGGAAAAGACTTTATGAACAAGACTTGATTTGTCCAGAAATTAAGGCCAACCATTGACTATTGGGATCTTAAAGAACTAAAATGTTTCTGTACTAAAGAAATTACTAACCAGGTAAAACCCAAGGAATAGAAGAGTATATTTTTCTGCTAAATATCTGATCAATTTCCAGAATATATAGAGAACTGAAGAAACAAAGCGGAAAACAAATAACCTATTCAGACACGGTGGCGAAGGATATAAATGAAGAGTTCTCTAAAAGAAACATGAGTTCAAAAAGCATGTTCATCATCTAGCAATTTTAGAAAAACAAATCAAAAAAAAATTGGGATTCCATCTAACCATAACCTTCAAAACGGAAAGATCAACAAAACAAGTGACAACAAATGCTGAAGGAGTACAAAGGAACTGAACCATCATCCACTGTTGGTGAGGCTCAAATTGCTCCAGCCACTCTGGAAATCATTGTGGCCTATTCTCAGAAAGCTCAAAAAGACCTTCCATATGACCCAGCTATGCCACTCCTTAGCATATGCCCAATATACAGAGAAAGAAAAGGAGAAAGAGAGGGAGAAGGAGGGGGAGAGGAAGGGGAAGGCAGAGAAAGGGAAGACAAGACAAGAGAGAGGGAAAGGGGGAGAGGAGAGGGGAGAGGGGAGGACAAAGAAGAGGAAAGAGGGGAAGAATAGGGGAGGAGAGGGGAGAGGGGAGAGCGGAGCAGAGGGGAAAGGGGAGGAGTTAGGGTTAGGGTTAGGGTTAGGGTTAGAAAGAGGAGGAGGACAGGAAAGAGAGAGGGAAGAGGGAGTATGGAGAAAGGAGAGGGGGAGAAGAGAGGAAAGGAGAGGAGAGGACAGGAAAGAGGGGAGGACAGGGGAGAGGGGAGAAAGAAAAGGAGAGAGGAGAAGACAAGGGAGAGGGGAGAGGGGAGCAGAGGGGAAAGGAGAGGAGTGGAGGACAGGATGGAGGGGAAGGGAAGGGCAGGGTAGAGAAGAATGCAGTGGAGAGGGGAGAGGGGAGGAGAAGAGAGGAGAGGAGAGGAGAGGAGAGGAGGGGAGAGGAGAGGAGAGGAGAGGAGAGGAGAGGAGAGGAGAGGAGAGGAGAGGAGAGGAGAGGAGAGAAGAGAAGAAGAAACTTGCTCAGCCAAATTTGTTGTTGCTTTACTCACAATAGCTAGGAAACAAAGTAAACATCTTTCAACCAGCAAATGGATAATGAAATTATGGTACACATTCACAATAAAATACCACTCAGCTGCAAAATAAAATAAAATAAAATAAAATAAAATAAAATAAAATAAGAACACATGCAGATATGTGCATGGAACTAAAAAAGACTAGATTGCATAAGGTAACTCAGACCCAGAAAGACAAATATCACAGCTTCTCTCCTATCTGTAACTCCTAGTTCTGAATCTCCAGAGATGAGCATTAGAACCTGGCATAACAGCAGAAACCAGGGAGTTAAAAAGAGAACATGGGAGGGCATTAGAGAAGGAAGTAACAGTAAATAAATGATCCCAGGGGAAAATAATAAAAACAGGGGTTGGCTTTGATATAGGAGGGAAGATGGGTATCAACACAGAAAGAGAGGGAGTGAGAAGGTGAAACAACAGAAGGGATATCTGAAAAAGCCGTAAGAAATAATATTACTATTTATTTACCTAATATTATAATTACATGTAATACATAATGAAGTTTTCAACCTAGACTGACAATGCCTCCCCCAGGAATCGTCATAGACAATCTAAGAAAATTTTCAATACTGGCCTGGAAGTCCTTTATATTAAATTCGGGGTCTAGAGAAATGGCTCAGCAGTTCAAAACATTTCATGCTCTTCTAAAGGGCTTGAGTTGAGTACCCAGCACTTATTTTGGTTGGCTCAAAAACACCTGCAGTTCTAGCTCCAATGGGTCTGATGTCTTCACTGGCCTCCTGGATACCTACATGCATGTCACACACACACACACACACACACACACACACACACACACACACACACAATAGAAACAAATATTAAAAAAGAATGCTAAATTTAAATAAGTAAATGATAAATTCAAAGATAAGAAAATTAATCTCAGAAGTACCTCTTTTTCCTCTAACAAGTCTATTAAATAAGAGAAACTCTAGTTAACAACTTGTTTGTACACTATGAATGCTATTGGAAACACAAAAAACAATGAGCTCAGGATGCAGAAGCATAGAAGGTCACTTGACAATGCAGCTGGCACTGAATCAGTAGAGACATGAGGGCTAATTCAATAAATATTGCTGGCACAATGGTTATCTACTTGGAAACGATGATACTGGATTAAATCTCCCAAATAGGAGAGATGGTTCTAGATGAAATATAAACTCAAATATGAGATGGAACTAATATTTCAGGTGAGTGATAAAAATGATCTATGAAATTGAAAATTTATAAGCATAACAAATATAATGTTGAGTTTTATGGCCTGGGAAATATGTGAAACAGGGTTTCACACACATTGTTTGAGTTACAACATTTTAAATAATAAAATCTGGGAACAACCTATCCTTCAACAAGGACATAGGTAAACATGTTACTGTATAGTGAATTATAGCAAAGAAAGGAAAATATTCCACAAGACCTTTATGTACCAGATTAAAAGAACTCTGCCATGAAGACAGCAGTGACGATCGCAGTAGACAGGAGGTACAGAGCTTTGTGTCGTAAATGAATGTTTAACTTCTCAAACTATACAGTAGGTGAATGGATCTTGGGAAAAAATGGTGTACATGCTGTACACTGATACATGGACATAGTCATTCAGTTTTAAAATACTCTGCATATATACCATCAACATATTAAAGAGAGAAAAAAAACATTTATATTATATTTTATTCATAACTTGAGGTGGCTGGCTAAACTTTGTTGAACTCCCCACTTAGGATTCAGGGTTGAAGAAGTTGTGATCGCTTCATGTTCTCTGAGCATGGGATGTGACCACACCCTCATATATATTTACTGGCCAGGACCAGTTTCAGAAATGGAATCAACTTATGCAATGATTGAATTAGGATCATCAAAAAAGAAAGTGTTACCTCACATATTTAGCATTTTACCTGCCAGAGTTTGAAGATAATGCTAAGAATTATTTCTTTCTTCTTTAATTTTCATTATTATTGCTATTTATTCATCAGATCATTGGTACAGATTTAAGACACTTTAGGATGTTCCGAGTGGCACAGTCTGCATTCCACCCTAGAGTGAGATGCTTCATTAGTGTCATAGTGGCTGGAATTTAGTAGCCCTGTTGGCACAAGTACATTTGGGAATAAAAATTGTCAAGATATAAAATTACAATTATATTTTACTGAATTCTGAATTATTCATTGAACCTTCTTAACCCTTCTTTTTCTCATGACTTAAATGTTAAGAAATATTTACCAGTCTTAGAAAAATCACATTTGATAATATATATTAATATATTATGTTAAGCCAAATTGTATATATTATACACAGTATATATATATATATATATATATATATATATATATATATATATTATAATACACACATATGTATGTGTGTGTTTGCCTCTGTGTGTGTGTGTGTGTGTGTGTGTGTTAAGCTAAACTACCTATACAAATAATGCAGGGAAATATCATTTGCTTATGTTTAAAATTTCAAAGCAAACACAATTGCCTGAAATAGTGAAGTGTATTGAATTCATCTAAAGCCTACTAAATGAAGACCTAGAATTCACCTCCTTGTCATTAAAAATAAGTTATTTAAGCATTGATAAGGTAATGATGGGTGGAAATCATATTATTTTAGATAATAAAGATGAAATATTAAGGCAAGATTATAAGGTATGTAATAAGGCTTTAAGCTGGTGATGGGCTAGGGAGTGGGTTGGAAGAGTTGAAGGTATACTTCCTGCATAGTGGAGTAATGTGCAGTCATGGTACATTACATTGTATGTGATGGGCAGACTCAGGTCCTATGATGTGGTTAGCAAATGGATATAGAGGATGATGCTACACCTTACTTAGTTCTATTGTCCTGACTATTCAGTCTTCTTGTTTTTTTTTTTAATGTTCTCACACTGAAACTCTCCCAGATGATAAATCTCAAATTATTTCAAGTAGTTAAAATAGTTAGCAAAAACAAATGTCTAAGAAATTAATACTTTTAAGTTTGATCAAATATAAAATTGATGTAGCTCACTATCAATATGAATTACTCCTTTTGCAAAAAGAAAGAATAAAAAGAGAAGCCAAAAGTATCCACAGAAAACTTCACTTTATCAACAAATTCAACACAACAGACCCACCAAACCACAGGAGAGATTTTTTTTTTCTAAATACAACTTTGTTGACTTCTTTTGATTCAACACATGGATATTTATGAAGAAGAGACTTCCAATTGTCTCTTAAAAGTTGATTTCTTAAAATGATCAACATCATTCCTCATCAGGGAAATGTAAATCAAAACTGCACTGAGATTCTTTCTCACTCCAGTATTAACATAGCTAGCACCAATATATTGAACTACAAGAAATGTTGGTGAGAATAATAGATCACATTACTGGAAAAAAGAGTAACTTAGTTCAGCCACTGTGGAAAACAGCATAGGATTTCCAACAAAAATAATAGTAGACCTATTATAGGCTCTAGATATACTACCCCTGAATGTCCTCAATGGAGATGAGTATACATACCTCAGAGCTACCTGCACATCCTTATACATTGTGGCACTATTTTCAGAAGCCAATATACGGTATCAGTGTAGGTGTCCGTTTATAAACATAAAAAAATGTAGTGTATATGGAAATGATGTTCTGAGTCAGTCACAAAGGATTAGAAAATTGTGTCATTTACAAAAGAGTTTATAGAACTGGAGATCAGAACTTAAAGCAAAATGAACCAGACTCAAAAAGACAAACACATATTTCTCTCATATGCCGAACTTACATTTTTCCTTAAATGCATGTAAGTACATTAGAAAAAAAATCTAGAAAAAGAAATGAGAACAGTAAGAGGCAGGGGAGATGAAAGAGAGTACTAGAGAGTCGTTACCATCAAAGAAAGTAGTGTACATCTGTGGAAATATCAAAATCAAGACTACAACTTACTGCATAAGAGACTATGCCATGAGAAAGCCTGAATAGCATTTTCAATACATTTTGGTCAGCATGTTGTCTTTATCACATAGTAAATACATTTACTTACATACACAAAATACTCTGGGTTTCAAATATTATCGCCAATAGCTGAATGAGACCCTTGAAGAAGACATTTTTTGAATGGGTAAGTTCTATGGAGAATTCCATAACTTAGAAGAGGAAGAGGCTTAATGGCCTATCCTAGATAAAAAGTCTAGCTAGCAAGGACAAAGGAGAAAGAACAACAATTTGGGGAAGATATAAAAGAGAGAATGAGTTCCCTGGAGCTACCATGTATCCTCAGAACAGCAACATGTAAAAGCAGTATGTGGAAATTACACACTGCTGACAGGGCTGAAGCATGACAGAATCACTAAAATGGGAGGTTTGGGGTTGTTTTGTTGTTTGAATGAAACTAAACATATATCTCATGTCTTCCACTATAAGTGCATACTTGAAAAGAAGAAAACCTGCATCTGTAGAGCAGATAAATTTTTTAGTCAACATTGTGTCACTGTGATAAAATCATAAAATAATCAACATTTAAGAAACACGTATTTATCTGAGCTCATAGTTTTTGAGATTTCAGTCCCTGTCTCTTGTTTCAGTTACTTTGAGCTTGAGCAGTACAGTCTGGCAAAGCGGAAGCATATAGCAGGGGGATTCTGATCATTTTGTGATAGCTAATGTGGTAGCCTGAATAAGAATGACTGCCCCCCTCTCAGGATCATATATTTGAATGCTTGGTCATCAGGGAGTGTCACTACTTGAGAGTGAATAGGAGGTATGGCCTTTTGAAGGAAGTGCGTCACTGGGTGTGGGCTTTGAGATTTCAAAAGCCCAATCCAACCCCAGTTTCTCTCTCTCTCTCTCTCTCTCTCTCTCTCTCTCTCTCTCTCTCTCTCTCTCTCTCTCTCTCTCTCTCTCTCTCTCTCTCTCTCCTACAGATCTGGGTATAGAACCCTCAGCTACAAGCTACAATGCCTGCCTCCATGCCACTATATTAGTACCTGATAATGAGCTAAACCTTTGAAATGTAAGCAAGTGCCTATTAAATAAACTTTTAATTGTCTCTTCAGAACAATAGAACACTAAGATATCTAAGGAGAAAAATAAGAAGAAGATGCTAACAACCTAATGCTCTTCTACTAGAACCTCCCTTCTAAAGATGTCACCACTTCTCAGTAGTGACAAAGACTGGGAACTAAGGTATCAACACATAGACTTCAGGTAGTAATTCAAGAATGAAACTGTGGCATACACCAATACTTAAAGACACTTGATACACAATAGCTTAGAACTGAGTACAGCTCAAATTAGCATATCTAAGTGAAAACCAAATTCATATAGTAAATCGATAAAAAGAAGTAATAAAAGTGAAAGAACTATTGGAAGGAAAAAGCACATATAGTTCTATGGATACATCTCAAAGGCATTCTAGAAACCAGATGCAAAAGAAAACATGGGTCATATACATTTAACTCAAACTCCATAGAGATTGTTCAATCACATAGACTTGTTGCACACACACTTTAAAATAAATATGTAATACCTAAAAATAAATACTATATGATGTCATTGATATGAAACTCTAGAAAATCTATACTAATTTGTGAGAGCAGAAAACAAGGGAATAGCTTCCTGGTGATTGACTCTGGTGGATATTGACTGAAAAGGACACAGGAAGCCTTTATAGTGAACAAAGTTTAAGTTGGGGCATAAAAGTTTAAATTTGTTAAATCCCATCTTACTTACAATATGTAAATTTTTCAATGGGAATTATATTTTAAAAATAATAATAATGTATTCACACACACACAGAGGGTACTTGAGAAGAACAGTGCAATTAGGAAAAAACAACATATCTGTACTATAGGAAAACATGTCATAGTTATTGGGAATAAAACTACTCATAGCGTTTTGGGCCAGGTAAAGGGCTCCAGTTTAGTGGAGAAGAAAGCAGGCTCTTACCTATTGTGCCAAACCTGCCATCATTGCTGTATGCTATCACCCTTGACTCTTCTAATCAACTGTTTTATTTCCAACTTAAGCTTTTGAAAAAATATTATTTTACAATTCTGTGCTCTGAAATAATACATGGAGGTGTGATTATCAAACCTTCGAAAGGCTTTCATCTCCAAAGGACAGCAGGCACACACTACAGGTGTTATATTTGTTTATTCAAAAACATTCTGACACTGGGGAACACGGGGCTGAAAACAAGGTAAATGTAGAAAGCCAAGTCTCTTGAATTTAGGCTTAATATGTCAATTGTATCAGCACAGCCTTTGTAAAACTGTCTTTCTCTAAGAAACAAACATCTTCAGGAGAAAGCCTCTTGTGATAGGCTACAAGCATTCATAATTTCATTTACAAGAAACTCTAGAAAAATAAAAGCTGATCAACAGTGACCTAAGGCAGAAAGATCAGTGTTTGCCTGGCATCAGAGGCAGAGGAACCAATGACACTTGAAGTGGCAAAGCTGCTGTGTGAGTAAACAAGATCATGAAATGACTGCTGAAATTCCGCATGACTTTGACGACACTAAGAGAAGGGATTGTAACACTCTCATGACATACTGAACTCATCAGACCACATCAGAATCGTCAGGCTCAATTATGAAGGATGAATGATAAGGACACTGCTTGAGAAAGGAACACAAGAGATTTCCCCCAGTACATAGAGTCAGAACAGTAAAGAACAACACAGACCTTTGCAAGTTCTTGAGGTATCAAAACACACAAGAAAAGCAGAGGCAGGCCTAGTGATATATTAAAAATTAGAGTTGATGTGTGTAAGGTATAGAGGCAAAAATACCTGATGATAAAATGTAGGGCAGGTGGGCGGTGCCCTGGCTTTATGTTTAAATAATTGAAGCCCTGGGGAATGTAAAGTGAGACAATAGGAAGCTTCCTAGTTTCCCAGAAAAAAAAAAAAAAAAAACAGGCCTTTTCATGCAACCCACACAACAGCCCCTCCCCCTGTAAAGTGTCATTGGTCATGTAAAGCGGCATTGGTCATGACCCATGTCTCTCCTCCACAGGAGGAAGTGAGGTGGACCACAGCCAGATCTACCATGCCCCAAGTCCCGCCTCCACAGGAAAGACAAGACCACAGATCATGTAAGTTCCAGACAGAAGCAAGACCGCCCCCCAAAAAACAAGCTCTTCCCAAGACCTCAGGCCAAGCAAATAAGAAGTACCAGTTGTCAGACTCTGAACCATTTCAAAAACTGTATATAAACATATACATATATGTATGGGGGGAGGGTTGCTCAAGGAGTGAATGTTCAAGAATCATTCTGCCATCTGAGAGCATTTGTTTTAAGAGCTGTTAACACTGCCATTTGGGAAGAGAATTCCTCTTCCCTAAGCTTCTTGCACCCTGTGCCAGAGCCTCTTCCTAGCTTGGTTTAACCTGGCCTGGTACCTTGTGGCAGTGGTGGAAAAGGAAGCAAGTTGGGCCCAGCAGTGGAAGTAGCAGAACTGTTTTCTCTTTTCATTTGCCTGAGCTCTGGACCCAGAAGCAGAGGTGGTAGAAGTCACTTCCATCTCTGACCAGAGATCTGTAGGGACTTCTGGCCCACGTTCCACAGCACAGAATCCAGTGATTTCTCTGCTAGTTCATAGTGGTATGATTTATCCCTTGATGTGCCAGGTGGCCTGTCACTGGCAGTCATTAAATTAACAAACTGTGCTTTATTCATAATAGCCAGAAACTGGAAACAACCTATATGTCCCTCAACTGAAGAATGGATTTTTAAAAAAGAAGTTACATCTGCACAATGGAGTACTAGTCAGAGATTCAAAACAAAGACACCATGAAATTTACAGGCAAATGTATGGAACTTGAGAATATCACCCTGAATGTGGTAACCAAATCCCAGAAGAGTATGTATGGTACATACTCACTTATAAGTTAATATTAGCCATAAAATGCATGTACCATGCTATATTCTACAAGCCCAAAGAAGATAAACAAGAAGGAAGGTCCCAGTGAGGAAGCTTGAATCTCACTTAGAAGGTAAAATAATATAGTTGTAAGAGGTAAATAAAGGGAGGGAACTGGAAGAGAGGAAGAAGGGATGTGGAATGGGGGTCCAGGACCAGGTGTGAGGTAGGACATGAGAGAGGGATAGATGGCCATATAAATGAATGCAAATCTGCAACTGTCAGGGATGAGCAGATAGGGGAATCTCCATGACAGAGACAGAGACCTGGAATTAGGGAGGTACCCAAGACTCAATGAGAGTAATCTTAGGTGTGACTCACTACATTGTGGATATAGAACCTGAAGAGGCCACCTACTAAAGCTAGTCAGGAACCTCTGTGGAGCGATGGAAACACAAGCCCACACACAAAACTTCCAACCCAAAAGTTGTCTTGTCTCTGAGAAATGCAGGCATGGGGAATAGAGTGAAGACTGAGGGAATTGCCAATCAATAGCCAGTCCAACTTGGGACCAATCTTATGGGCAAGCACCAATCCCTAAAACTATTGAATATACTCTGTTAAGCTTGCAGACAGGAGCATGTTGTCTCCTGGGAGGCTCTGCCCAGCAGCTGACTCAGACAGACACAGATACCGACTGTCAAACCGTGGATGGAGCTTTTGGAATCTTGTGAAAGAATAAGAGGTAGAATTGCAGCTCAGAAAGAAATAGTAACTCTACAGGAAGACCAAATGAATGAATTAACCTGGGCCCTTGGAGCTCTAAGAGTCTGAACCACCAACAAAAGAACGAACATGGCTAGACCTAGGCAAACCTGTGAAGGTCCATCTTCATGTGGGTTCCAAAGAGCTGGAACTGGGGATATTCCAAAAGCTGTTGCCTGCAAATGGGATATGTTCTTCTAGCTGAGTTGTCTTGTTTGGTCTCAGTGGGAGAGGAAACGCCTAGACTTGCAGAGACTAGATGTGCCCTGTTAGAGGAATACCCAGGGGTTCCCAACCGCTCAGAGGAAAAGGCAAGGTGGATGGTGGAAGGATTGTGGGAGAGAAGGTAACTGGGAGGAGGACAGTGAGAAAGATGTAAAATGAATGAGTAAAAAATTGAAATAAATTTAATTTTAGCAAATTGTACAGATGTCTCCTGGGAAGTAGAAGTCACTAACTAGAGACCTGAGAAAATGGAATTTGATCCAGCCCTATTGATAGAAATATTTAAAAAGATAGACAGTAAAGAATGATGTGGATAGTTGAGAGAGGCTGCCCATGAGATGACACGTGATAGAAAGTAGAAATTAAAGTCTATTAGTCTTATAAGAAACCAGACTGGAATATGCTATTTCAGTTAAGGAAAAGCATGAAAATTAGCCCAGAATAATAAGAAGGACCTTGATATTAAAACGGATGCTTTAATACTTGACTACAATGAGCCAACTCTGGAGAATAACCCTTTCAAAAGTTTCTCACAGTAGAACATCTGGCTTCCTCAGTCACATCCTTAACAAAGAATGTAATTTAAGGGAAGACAGCCTTGCAGTTTGCTTCTGAGATTCAGAGGGCAAATCACCTCTGTGAAGAATTCAAGAGGATGATAGGTGGGGTGAAGAATATAGAGGGAGAAAGCAAAGACTCAGAATAGCGGGTATTTGAGTATTGTCAAGCCCCTGTCCTCAGGTGATCTCTGAGTAATGGGAAATAAAATGGTGGCCTCATAAGACAGAGAAGTATAAATGATCAACGATTGTGAAACAATAAAAGGAAAAAAGAATTGAAAAGTGATCTCATGGAGAAATATAGGCTGTTCACATGAATCTCTGTGCCCAGCTAGGCCATGTGTGTTAGGCTGCAAGCTGGTGTATATCCCGAGAGAATGCACAGTCACATCTGGGGGGCATGGGTTTGCTGAATTTGTCTTTCCTTTGTTTCTGAGAAGAATGGATTCTCTGCTTCACTGAACACAGTAGTTAAAACAAGTGAAGATTAAATGTTGACTTAGTCTAATTAAAGTATAATTCTCAGTGCAGCATTGCAAAGAAGAGAGTTGAAAAGAGAATTACTCGACATGGGTATTTGGAGTGATATACAAAAAAAATTGTATCTGCAATATATATGATGAAATTTTGTGCCAAAATATCCTTTTGAATCAGCTGTCATAAAATCATCAGTTATGACAGTTTTAGTGTAACCTACGCATTATTTCTTATGCACTGAAAGTTCTAGCAGCTGCAATTACCTGCCAAAGAAATTAAATTCCTAAAGCCCGAGGCAAGAGACACAAAATCCAAACATTTTTCCAATATTGCGTAGGTAAACATTGATATATTGTTCAAACATGTCCATGTATAAAAATATATTTAAATTTCCATCAGCATTTAAATGAATTCAAATACAATTGAGCTCAGATCTATTTAACATATTATTTAACTTGAGATGATAAATGCATTTCATTGGTAATGGGGTGGGTAGAAATATAGAGCAGGTAGCCACATTGCTTGAGAACTATGTGTTTCAATTTATAAAAATATAATCTGGTGTATCATGCATATTTTGATCTAGTCTTTAAGTTCCAGAAAGCTATTCTGTAGTAAATAAGGAGAAAATATAAACACATCAACACAAAATGCTTCAGTATCTTCCACTACTGCCGATAGTTTAAATGTCATTAAATAGGGAATGAATCATGTGAATCAAAATTCATATATAAAGTGGAATATTAGAAAACTGTTTGAAGAGATGAACCTGTTGTGTGTTAATATTTGTCAAATATATTGTTACATTAAATAAAATGAGATGGAAATGTATATACAAAATACTACACTAGATAACAAATTCAACATGGTTCAATTTAAGTTGAATTCAACTTAGGAAAAAGCCTGGAAGACAATTTTAGTTGTTAAATATGTCTGCGCTGGATTGTGTGAATGTTAACTTTATGAGTTCTGAGTTCACACTGTGGAATCAAAAGTGATGTGAGCAGAGGGCTAAGGCAGAACATATTCAAGGTTGTTAGTGTTAAGAAATCTTTGAGGTTGGGTAATGGGATGTGTCACCCTTATACATGGAAATGCCTGCTGACTGATTCAGAAACAATAAGTCCTATTGTGATTTAAATAAAGAACCCAGGAAGTGGCAGAAAACGTCATAAAGAAGTGCCATGAATGTCAAGACAGTGGCTTATTTGGAGGGAAAGAGTGATGTTGGGAGTAGAATGCTCATGCTGCAGTGTAACCAGTGCTGCAGTATAGGGAATGAGAGGCTGTCACAGCCAGTGCAAATAACGAAGACCCTGCTCTAAGAAATGCCCAGAGTTTAAGGGAAACAGGCAGAAGGTCCATGCAGTGAGGATGCTTCCATCTGTGGAAACAGTTATTGAGAATCTACCGTGGTTACTATTATCAGTTCTTAAAGGACAATTTAATACCTACATAAAACACAGTGAAAATGTAAGGGCTAGATTAGAAAGCAAGGGGAGAGAAGAAGAAAGTGGAGTGGATAAAGTACATGTAAAACAAAATGTAGTTTATGCTCATGGTAACTATTAAGTTTTCAATGCATGCTATCAAACCTTTAAAAAAATCAAGTACTGACTAAAAATATATTCATATAGTTTTATGTAAAAATTATTTTAAAATCTGAAAAAAAAGTACTGACAAAAATGTATTGTATAATTTTATGCAAAAAATGCTTAAAATCTGTACATTTATCTTTGTTTTGTAAAATAAAGTTGTTAAAAAAAAAAGAAAGTGGAGTGGAGATAAAAACTAACTGACATGGCAGTCTGTTTAACATTCCTAGTAATGTCCCACCATGATTAAAGACGGTGATGATGATGATAAGGTGTGTATCACAGGGGCAGCCTGCAGGTTACAGGGACAAGAGCAATAATAAATGACTGCTTTTAAAATGCAAATTATTGAATATGGAGCAATAGAAAGGTCAGGGTATAAACATTATCCTGAAAGCAAGTGAAGCTGGGTTCTGTCTTGGCTAGACAAATTGCCATCCTCAGTCCTGACCTCATCTGCAGTATGGTTAAGTTAGCATGGATGCTAATCTGAATATTAACCTGATGTAAACACAAAGTCTAAAACATCCAATCCTGACTAGTTGAATCAGGGTCTGCCTTTATGAGTTGCCAAAGTGATTCACAGAATAACTCACTTTGAGAAACACTGGTATATAATAGAAGTGCCCACATGACTACTCAGACTCAACAGGTAAATTAGAAATGGAATTTTAACCTAGAATGGTCTGTAACTGTTACTCCATGGAGTCTACACAAGAAAATATTGAATTACTTTTGAAGGAAAGGGAGAGAGAGAGAGAGAGAGAGAGAGAGAGAGAGAGAGAGAGAGAGAGAGAGAGAGAGAGAGAGAGAGGACACTAAGAAAATTAACCTCTAAGGACACGTTACATCAGATGTTTGGACCTGGAGATGGGATGCATTTTTCACCACTCTGTGTGAACTTCGATCGATTGGCTGGAGATGGATATAGTACTTTTAATTCAGACTGTCTAAATGCCCAAGTGATGAGCACATGGACCTTGGTATAATAGTACTCGAAGTTGGTGGCCTGGGTCGAGAGCAGGATGGAAAATTTGGTCAAATAAGCATATGAGGGATGCCGTTTGGCAAGCAGGTAGACACCACACATAAGTATTACAATATGAGGAGAAAAACGTCAGAAGCAGCACACTGTACAGATGATAGACAGTGGTCTGGTTCCCTGCATACGGGCAGCACTGAGCCACAAACCTTGCTTCCAGCTTTGAGCCACTTCCTTTCTTGGAGGAGCTTTCTTTCCTTCATTTTTTATTGGATATTCTCTGTATTTACATTTTAAATGCTATCTCCTTTCCCACCACTCCATGTCCCCCTCCTTGCCTCCACCTCCCTCTCCCAATCACCCTCTCCAACCTCAGTGCCTTGTCATTCCCCTATACTAAAAAAAAAAAAAAAAAAAAAAAAAAAAAAAAAAAAAAAAAAAAAAACAACAACAAAAAAAAACAAGCCTTTAAAAGTCCTTTCTTCCCATTGATGCCAGACTCTGCTACAAATGCAACTGGAGCCATGGGTCTCTCCATGTGTGCACATTGCCTGGTGTTCTAATCCCTGGGAGCTCTGGAGGGTTTCCTTGGTTGATAATGTTCTTTCCATGGCATTGCAAACCCTTTCAGCTCTTTCATTGCGGTCCCTGTGGTCAGCCTGACGGTTAGCTGCAAGCATCTTCATCTGTATCAGTATTTGTCTGGTAGAGACTCTGAGGAGGCATCCATATCTGGCTCCTGCCAGTAAGCATTACTTGGCATCAGAAATAATGCAAAGGTTTGATGGATGCATAAGGGATGGATCCCCAGGTAAGGCAGTCTATGGATGATCTTTTCTTCATTTCTTCAATTCCTGCTCCTCTATTTATCACTGTATTTTCTCCCTTGAGTATTTTGTCCTCTCTTCTAAAAAGGACTGTAGCATCCACATTCTGGCCTTTCTCTTTTTTGAATTTCATAAGGTCTGTGAATTGATTCTTGAGTATTCCGGGATTTTCAGGCTAATATCCACTTATCAGTAAGTGTATACCATGTTTGTTCTTTTTGTGACTGGATTACCTCACTCAGGATGAAAGCTTCTAGTTACAACCATTTGCCTACGAATTTCATGAAGTCATTGTTTTTATTGCTGAGTAATACTCTATTATGTAATTGTACCACATTTTCTGTATCTTTTCCTCTGTTGAAGGACATGTGTATTCTTTCCAGCTTCTGGCTACTATGAATAAGGCTGCTATAAATATGGTGGAGCATGTATACTTGTTATGTGCAAGAGCATCTCTTTGCTATCTGCCCAGGAGTGGTATAGCTGGGTACTCAGGTAGTACTATGTCCAATTTTCGGAGGAACATTCCACAATAGTCAGAAATAATATAAAATACCTTGGTTTGACCCTAACCAAGCAAGTAAAAAAATCTGTATGACAAGAACTTCAATTCTCTGAAGAAAGAAATTTAAGATCTCTGAATATAGAACGATCTCCCATGCTCATGGATTAGGATTAACACAGTAAAGTGGCTATCTTGCCAAAAGCAATCTACAGATTCAATGCAATCCCCATCAAAATTTCAACTCAATTTTTTATAAAGCTAGAAATAGCTATATGCAAATTCATTTGGAATAAAAAATTCAGGATATCAAAAACTATTCTCAACAATAAAAAAAAAAAAAAAACTTTCAGGGGAATTGCCATCCCTAACCTCAAGCTGTATTACAAATTAATCATGATAAAAATCCTATGGTACTGTTACAGAGAGAGGCAAGTAGATTAATGGAATAAAATCAAAGACTCAGAAATGAACCCACACACCTATGGCCACTTGATCTTTGACAGAGGAGCTAAAACATTCAATGGAAAAAAGGACAGCCTCTTCAACAAATGGTGCTGGTTCAACTGGTAGTCAGTATACAGAAGAATGAAAATTGATCCTTTCTTATCTCCATGTACAAAATCCAAGTCTAAGAAGATCAAAGACTTCCACATAAAATCAGGTACACTGAATCTAATAGAACTGAAACTGGGGAAGAACTTAGAACACATAGGAACAGGGGAAAATTTCCTAAACAGAACACCAATGGTTCATGCTCTAAGATCAAGAATTGACAAATGGGACCTTGTGAAATTGCAAAGCTTCTTCAAGGCAAAGGACACTGTAAAAAGACAAAACAGCAACCAACAGATTGGAAAAAGATCTTTACAAATCCTACATCTAATAAAGAACTAGTATCCAATATATATAAAGAATTCAAGAAAATAAACTCCAGAGAATCAAATAATCCTATTTAAAAACTGGGTACAGAGCTAAACAAAAAAATTCTCAACTGAGAAATATCAAATATTTAAGAAGCACCTAAAGAAATCAAAACAACCTTGTGATTCCACATCACACCAGTCAACATGGCTAAGATTAAAAACTCAGGTGACAGCAGATGCTGGTGAGGATGTAGAGAAAAAAGAACACACCTTCATTTTTGGTGGGATTGCAGGCTGGTAGAAGCACTCTGGAAATAATTTTGGCAGTTCCTCAGAAAATTGGACACAATACTACTACCTGAGGACTCAGCCTTCTTTCTCATTTCTTTTTTTTCAAGAAACTATCTCAAATTCTACCACAATCCATCTATTCCTTATCCATTCTTTGCTCTGAGAAGCAAGAATCTGTAAATCACACAGAGTTTGCACTGGTCTCTGAGATGCACCTGTAATGATGAGACCTGCAAGAGATAGAGTTTAGTGGGAGATTGAGTCATTACTAACCTTCTGAAGTGCTTCAAGCTAGTCTTCATAGTTGGTTAGATTTTATGAAAGTCAATCAGTTCCCATGTGAATAAATTGTTACAAGGAGTTATCTGTCTCTCTGTGTCTGTGTCTGTTTCTGTCTCTTTGTGTATGAATTCTTTGCAAGATATTTATTAATGACACAGTGCGTTCTGCCAAGGCATTCCCCCTATAACGATGATGGTCCCATGATGTTAGGTATCCAGAGTTTAAACAAATAAACTTCTTTCTCAATATTAAGTGCCCAAACTCTGATATTTTGTAGCAACAATCCAAAGACCCTAAGACAAGGAACTGCTAATTTATGAAATTATTTGTTCAACTTTAAATCATGCACCTGAGTGTGAACCAATAAGATTTGCTATAGTCAGAATACTTAGGCATCATAAATTTTATAACCACAGAATAAATAACTGTACCACTGATAATGGAACCCATGAAGGAAGGATCACTAGAACTTTTGATACTTACTGTACACTGTAATTTCTATCAAAGAAAACTCATCCCCATATTCTCTCAGATTAAAAAGAAATGAAATTGCAAAAATAATCCTAAATGTGATGCCAACTTTGTACATAATAGCGACAATTTTGGTCAGTAGAATATGCTTGATTTCAAATCTATATCGGTTCCAGTGGGGCCACAAGTATCTGCAAACCTCACCACACATGAAACGACCCCAAATTCAGGGTGGCTATGTGAGAAAAAAGAAAGCTTATCTGAGAGAAACTGCATGGGAGTAAGCACCCCAACATGTAGAGGCTATACCTAATGATCCTGTAGATATAAGAAAATCATAGCTGAGTCTTGTAAAAGCAACCTCCAACTAAGGCATGCCTGCTCTTCATGGACACATCTTTGAATCAAAGTTAACTTTCTAGGGCAAATGATCATGTGCATGGAGAAACACAAAACTTACCAGCCTTATCATCCTATCCTCTAGAGAATGCTGTGTATACAGTCATTCTGCACCTAGGCAGCCAAATGAATCAACGAACTGTCACAACACCATGTCCTTCCTCAGTTCTCGTAACTCTTCTACTTTTTCTACCACCAGTTAAGAAATAACCAGGCTATGACTAGAGACAATAATTTTTAAATAGTTAGATCGCAACATAAGATAGTAGTTAACAGAGCAGAATAGGGAATCACAGCCTGATAATGCAATATACATAGAAGCTGTTGAGGGATGTTTTTAAATCTTATTTTCTATGCTTATCTTTTGTGCCCTCTCATAGGAATACAGAATCTATTTATACATGTGTGGACATACTGCTTAATTAATTCAGCAATGGTGCTACGGGACACCGGAATCTGAGAGAACTTCCTCTCTCTCAAATCCATGTTTATCTCAGCACAGCATAATTATAAGTCTAAAAGGCAGAGGGAAAAATGTCTCCAGATTACTTGTTTTTATTACATGTACCAAAGAGCAAAGGCCATAAAATTATTTTGGTTTCGTTGACAGTTTGTTTAAATAGAAATGTCACTGTTCACCCACCAAATTGTTCACAGGGATAAGTCTGGCAGGAGGGCTCAGACATTCTAAGAAGGCCGGAGTCAGGGGTGTCAGTGATCTGACCCCACAAAGACGCCTCACTCTGCACCTCCTTGGCATTCACAAGGCTCAATCACTCAGAGCAAACTTCTGTGTAGCCATCAGGTGACATTCCCAGAATCCTTAGAGAAGTTACAAGCCAGAAGCCAAGTGGCACTTACAGGACTCAAGGTGATTGAATTCATTATTTAAGTTGCTTACAGATTATTCTAATTATACCTATCTGTACTTTGGTTCCACCAGAGTTCATAAGCAGCCTGGTTATGCTAGAGCAGCAAGTAGAAAGTGAGAGCTCTAAGTCACACTCAACTCATTTTTCAACCAAAATAATCACTGGTCTTTGCCACGTCAATTGGACTGAAATATAGAAGATTTAATGTGTTCTTAGAGGTTACTGAAATAACCAGATCATGACACAGCTAAGAGTAGTATTTTTGTCAGTGCAAAAATAGATTCAGCTAAAGGGGGATAATAAATAAATAAAATTTAAAATAAATTTGCTTTGTTATTTGGCTATCATGGATTACAATACTGAAATGAACATCAAAGGCGGAACATTTGCTTTAGTGCCCCACATACACAGAGCACGAAGTATCCACTGCAGGTTAGCACTGTTTCTCCAGTTTTGACAGAATGAACAATTGTCTGTTTAAAATATAAGTAAACATAGGTGACATGCATTTCTGTAATAGATACAAACTTCTGAGTTTTCCAAAATGTTTTCATAGAGAAGCTCAACCATCAGTAGCATTAATTCTTGTGGTAACAATTACTCCCTATTTGAACAATATGGTTACATTAAAGGCCAAGCATCTTGATAATAGGACCTGATTTCACAGTAACTCTCTTTGGCAAGCTAATACCAAACATAAATAAATAAATAAATAAATAAATAAATAAATAAATAAATAAATACCAAAGAAATTTCATTCAAGCACAATTTCACTTGGCAGAAATGTAAACTTTACATTTTGATTATTTTTCTGACTTGATATTACAGACTGGGTAGTTTGGGTTGTAATCTTTAACCAATATTCTGAAAAGAAAATGTTGTGTAGATGAGAAACACACCACTTTTAGGGAGCTTCAGTACTACCATGCTTCCATCTGACAGAGTTTTCTGGCTTCCTACCCTTGAGAATCTGAAGTGAAGATCTCTACCACAAAGAAGTCCCTTGGGTTTGGCACATCATCATTGAATATGGATGCAAACCAATGTGATGTTTAAGTTTCAATGTGCTTTCTTTTCCTTCAAATTGCTTCTTCTATCCATTTCTGACATCACATGAGTAAATACATAAGTAAATATACAGTGTCCCATCAAGATAACAAAGGGTGATTTCTCTATTTTCTGTCATCTACATCGTGGATGCATTTACAATAATATATTGTGTAACCTGACAGTCAAATACTCTGACTGTAAATGATATTAATATTTCAGTGGAAGGAAACTCACAAAGAGTATTTAAAAGAACATATGCAGAAGGTATCAGAAAAATTATTGTTTGTAGACCTCATTGGTCACATTTGTCATGCACATCAGCAGTTCCTGGCTCAAGATATTCCCTTAGAGAGATCATGGTTCCTTGGAACTCAGCACTTCAACAACTCCAACTATTGTAAAAGCCAGGTTTTCTGCCATGGTGCTCTTCTTCTTGAACAACAGCATATCTCCTTCACTTTTGAGTCTCTATCAGGAACAGTAGCATCTTCTCCAGGAAGTTAGCTCCTCTTGTCATCTAATATATTCAGGTTTCTCTTGCTTTCATCAGCCAGAACATGGGCACACATGGGATTTTAAAGAAGCACACAGGTGCCATGTGTACATTCCATGCATGAACCAGTTTCTCTGAAAATGTTTATGCAATTGGATGATCAATAGGACTCCATCATCTGAGCACCCTGTTCCTAAGTCCTAATGGAGCTTCTGAGAAACAGGGTACAGAATGAAAACATGTTGTACAAACACCACAGTGAATGACTTACCAAATTCACTTCCGATTACTGTTCCCTGTGGGAAACTCAAAAGACTCTCCCTCACTGTGTTTAACACCTGCTAGTAGAGGCAGAGATTTGATATGGGCTGAAAATATAAGTTAATGATCCTGTAAGGAACATTGATATGGTGTTTGACATGGAATGCAGCCTGGGTTTCCAAGACTTTAAAAGCAATCTTTGTTCCTGGATAGGTCCTGCCTGAAAGTTTTAGTTAAAATGTTCAATTATTGATGAACATTTTATATTATATTAACATTTTATATATATATTAAGAGCACATTTGTGCCAACAGTCTTGCATTTGTCACTTAAATAAGACACTCTATCCCTCTAGCCCTTCGTCCTCACATTTTTAAATAACTGTCATGTATAAAACTAGTACCAGGCCACCAGGAACAGCAGAGATCCAGGGACACAGGCCTGGCGAGACTGCACTGTGAGTAGCCAGGGGGCAGAGAGGACTAGGCCTAGCACACAGTAGGCGCTACCCAGTGTCCACCCAGAAAGCCCTTACAAGCAGACCAAATGCTCAAGCCATTTGCCACCCTGAACAGCGGAGATCCAGGGATGCAGGCCTGGAGAGACTGCACTGTGAGTGGCCAGGGCACAGAGAGGTCTGGGCCAAGTGTGCAGAAAGCGCCCGCTCCCCCACTGATTGGTTCAGAGGAGCAGGAACTCTGGAACAGGGACTTGTTATCCACCCAGAAAACCATCGCATGCGGACCAAACTCTCAGGCCATTTGCCACCCAAAACAGCTGAGATCTAGGAACACAGGCCTGGCAAGACTGTGTTGTAAGTAGCAGGAGAACAGAGAGGGCTAGGCCTATAGCACTATAGGCGTTTCCCTCCAGTTGATCCAGGGGAGCAGGAACTCTGCAATAGGGATTCGGTTTCCACCCGGAAGGCCCTTGTATGCAGAACAAACGCTCAAGCCATTTGCCACCCAGAAGAGCAGAGATCCAGGAACACAGGCCAGGTACACTGGAGAGATGGGAAACAATCACTAACAACAAGACCACGTATAATCACAGACAAAATGGCAAAAGGAAAGCAAAAGAACTTACACAATGGAAACAAAACAACCTGGCAACATCAGAACCCAGCTCTCCCATCACAAGAAGCAGCTGCATGCCAAACACTCCAGAAAAAGAAGACTCAGACCTGAAATCATACCTCAAGATGATAATGGAGATATTTGAGAAGAGCGTGAATAACTCACACAAGAACGGGAGAAAAACCATAAACAAATAGAAGCTTTTAAAGTATAAACATGAAAAACACTCAAAGAAATCAAAGAACTAGAGGAAAACAGAACCAAAGAGATGAAGGAATTGAAAATGGAAACAGAAACAATAAAGAAAACACTAAAAGAGACAACCCTGGAGGTGGAAAACCAAAAACAGAAATCAGGAGTCAGAGATTCAAGCATCTCCAACAGACTACAAGACATGGAAGAGAGAATCTTAGGGGCCAAAGACAACATTAAAAACATAGAAAATACAGTCAGAGAAGATGCAAAAGCCAAAAAATTCCTAACCCAAAATGTTCAGGAGATCCAGAAAACAATGAGAAGATCAAACCTAAGAATAATAGAAATAAAAGAGGGAGAAGAATATCAACTAAGAGGCACAATGAATATCTTCAACATAATCATAGAAGAAAACTTCCCTACGCTTAAGAATGAGATGACCGTGAGCATAAAACAAGCCTACAAACTACAAATAGAGTGGACCAGAAAAGAAATTCTTCCCAAAACATAATAGTCAAAATGCCAAGTGTCCAAAGCAAAGAAAGAATACTAAAATCACTAAGGGAAAAAGGTCATGTAACATATAAAGGGAGACCAATCAGAATCACACCCGACTTCTCAACAGAGACTGTGAAAGCTAGAAGATCCTGGAAAGACATCATGCAGACCCTAAGAAAACACAAGTGTCAACCCAAGCTGCTATACCCAGCAAAACTATCAATCACCATAGATGGAGAGACCAAGATATTCCAAGACAAAACTAAATTTACACAATATCTGACCACAAACCCAGCACTACAATGAATTATAGGTAGAAAACCAAATACAAGGAGGAAAAGTACACCCTAGTAAAAACAAGAAAATACCTAACCAAGAAAATCAAAAAAAGAAAGACACACAGGCACAATTCTACCACTAAATGCAAAAATAGAAGGAAATAGCAACAACTATTCCTTAATATCTGTTAACATAAATGAACTCAATTCCTCAATTAAAACGCATAGATTATGAGACTGGATACATAAAGAGAATCCAGCATTTTTCTGCCTACAGGAAACTCATCTCAGAGACAAAGACAGACACTATCTCAGAGTAAAAGGTTGGGAAAGAGCCTTTTAAGAAATAGCCTCAAAAACAAGCTGGAGTGGCCATTCCAATATGGAATAAAGTAGATTTTCAACCAAAAGTTATCAAAAAACCGAAGGAAGGACACTTTTTATTACAGGGAAAATTTGTCAGGAGGAACTCTCAATCTTTAACATATATGCTCCAAAAACAAGAGCATCAATATTCATAAAAGAAACCCTGCTAAAGCTCAAAAAAATGCATTGCACCCCACTCAATAATAGTGGGAGACCTCAACACCCCACTCTCATCAATAGACAGATCATGGAAGCACAAACTGAACAAGGACACAATAAAACTAGCAGAGGTTATGAACCAATTGGAATTAATACACATATACAGAACGTATCATGCTAAAACAAAAGAATACAACTTCTTCTCAGCACCTCATGGCAACTTCTCCAAAATTGACCATATTTGGACACAAAACAAGCCTTAATAGAAATAAGAAGATTGAAATACTCCCATGCAATCTATCAGATCACCATGTACTAAGGCTGGTCTTTAATAGCAACAAAGACAACAAAATGCCCATATACACATGGAAACTAAGCAATGCTCTATTAAACAATAGCATGGTCAAAGAAGAAATAAATATACAAATTAAAGATTTTCCAGAATTTAATGAAAATGAAAAAACAACATACTGAAACTTATGGAATGCAATGAAAACAGTACTGAAAGGAAAACTCATAGCTCTGAGTGCTTCCAAAAAAGAACTAGAGAGATCATACACTAGCAACTTGACAGAACAATTGAAAGCTCTAGGACAAAAGGAAGCATATACAGCCAAGAGGAGTACACAGCAAGAAATAATCAAACTCAGAGCAGAAATTGACCAAATAGAAACAAAAAGAACCATTCAAAGAATCAACAAAACCAAGAGCTGATTCTTTGAAAAAATTAACAAGATTGTTAACCCTTAGCCAGACTAACTAGAGAGCAAAGAGAGAGTATCCAAATTAACAAAATCAGAAATGAAAGTGGAGACATAATAACTGAAACTGAGGAAATTCAAGAAATTATCAGATCCTGCTACAAAAGCCTATACTCAACAGAGCTGGAAAATCTGGAGGAAATGGATAAATTCCTAGACAGATACCAGATACTAAGTTAAACCAGGACCTGTTAAACTATCTAAATAATCCCATAACACCTAAAGAAATAGAAGGAGTCATCAAAAGCCTCCCAACCAATAAAAGCCAAGGTCCAAATGGGTTCAATGCAGAACTATCAAACATTTATTGACGACCTAATACAAATACTCTCCAAACTATTCCACAAAATAGAGTCAGATGGAACACTACCTAACTCATTTTTTGAGGCCACAATAACCCTTGTTCCTAAACTGCACAAAGACCCTACAAGGAAAGAGAACTTCAGACCAATTATGAACATCGATGCAAAAATACTCAACAAAATCCTTGCAAACCAAATCCAAGAACACATCAACTGATCATTCACCATGATCAAGTAGGTTTCATCCCTGGGATGCAGGGATGGTTTAGTATACAAAAATCTATCAACATAATCTACCATATAAACAAACTCAAAGAAACAAACCACATGGTCATCTCACTAGATGCTGAGAAAGCATTTGATAAAATTCAACACCCCTTCATGTTAAAAGTCTTGGAAAGAACAGGAATCCAAGGCTGATACCTAAACATAATAAAAGAAATATACAGCAAACCAATAGCCAACATCAAACTTAATGATGAGAAACTTGAAGCAATCCCACTAAAATCAGGGACTCGACAAGGGTGCCCCCTCTCCCCTTACCTATTCAACATAGTACTGGAAGTCCTGGCTATAGCAATTACACAGCAAAAGGAAATCAAAGGGATACAAATTGGAAAGGAAGAAGTGAACATATCACTGTTTGCAGATGACAGGATAGTGTACTTGAGTGACCCCAAAAATTCCTCCAGAGAACTTCTACAGCTGATAAACAAGTTCAGCAAAGTGGCTGGATATAAAATTAACTCAAACAAATCAGTAGCCTTCCTCTATTCAATGGACAAACATGTGGAGAAAGAAATTAGGGGAAAAATTATCCTTCACAATAGTCACAAACAATATGAAATACCTTGGTGTGGTTCCAACTAAGCAAGTGAATGACCTGTATGACAAGCACTTCAAATCTCTGAAGAAGGAAATCAAGGAAGGTCTCAGAAAATGGAAAGATCTTCCATGCTCATGGATTGAAAGGATCAACATTGTAAAAATGGCCATCTTTCCCAGAGCAATCTACAGATGTAATGCAATCCCTATCAAAATTCCAACCCAATTCTACATTGAGTTGGAAAGAGAAATGTGCGACTTCATCTGGATTAGTAGAAAAACTAGAATAGTGAAATCCATCCTCAACAACAAGAAAACATATGCAGGAATCACCATCCCTGACCTCAAGCTATATTACAAGGAAATTGTGTTAAAAACTGCATGGTACTGGTACAGAAATAGACACATGGATCAGTGAAATAGAATAGAAGACCAAGAAATGAACCCTCACATATATGGCCAATTGATTTTTGACAAAGGAGCTGTTAACATTCAATGGAAAAAGGACAGCCTCTTCAACAAATGGTGTTGATTCAACTGGCACTCAGCATGCAGAAGAATATAAACAGACCCTTTCTTATCTCCTTATACAAAACTCAAGTGCAAGTGGATCAAAGATCTCCACATTAAACCAGGTACACTGAAACTATTAGAAGAGAAAGTAGGGAAAACCTTAGAACACATAGGCACAGGGGAAATTTCCTGAAGAGAACACCAATGGCTCGTGCTCTGAGGTCAAAGATTGATAAATGGGAGTTAATGAGATTGCAAAGTTTCTGTAAGGCCAATGGCTGAGAAGCATCTAATGAAGTGCTGGAAATCCTTAGTCATCAGGGAAATGCAAATCAAAACAACCCTGAGATTCCACCTCACACCAATCAGATTGGCCAAGATCCAAAACTCAGATGACAGCAGATGCTGGCAAGGATGCAGAGAAAGAGAAACACTTCTCCACTGTTGGTGGGGTTGTAAACTGGTACAACCACTCTGGAAATCAGTCTGGCAGTTCTTCAGTAAATTGGACATAGTACTACCTGAAGACCCAGTTATTCCACTTCTGGGCATATACCCCAGAGACACTCTAACATACAACAAAGACACATGTACCACAATGTTCGTAGCAGCTCTATTCATAATAGCCAGAAGCTGGAAAAAACCCAGATGACCTTCAGGAGAGGAATGGATACAATAATTGTGCTATATTTACACAATGGAGTACAACTCAGCAATCAGAAACAATGACTTAACCAAATTCTTAAGAAAGTAGATGCATCTAGAGAATATCATCCTGAGTGATGTAACCTAGTCACAAAATAATAGACATAATTTCCAGTCACTGATAATGGTATACTAACACCAGAAAGCTCTGAACATCCCAGAAAGAACTCACAGAGTATATAAAGCTCAAGGAAAACAAAGGACAAATAAATAAATAAATAAATAAATAAATAAATAAATAAATAAATAAATAAATAAAAAGCCTCAGTCCTTCTTAGGAAAAAAAAATAAATGTATAGCACCCTCTCAGAGTGTTTTTTACCTGGGCCTGAAATCATTAATAATCCAAGAGCAAAGTTAAAAGCCTTGTGGCAAATTTGGTTTTCACAGATCATTATACTTAATCTATTCCCAACAAGAAATCTGTTTCCATGTTATGTTCTGTACTACATGTACTTTATGCTTATGGTAACTAGTCGGATTTCTATGCATTCTATCAAACCTGTAAAAGAATTAAGTACTGACAAAAATATTCATATAATGTTATGCCAAGGTACCCTTAAAAATCTGTAAATGTAAATCATTTTTTTAGTAAAGCAGTAGGAAAAAATAAGTAGCCTATTTAAAACATAATATATATTGATTTATTTTTTGGTAAATTTTAGTAAAAAAAAAAAAAAACTACAACCTTTAAAAAGGAGGTGGCACATAAATATTTGGAGGCAAATGTCATAGAGGGCTAAGGTGTGAGAAGAGGTGGCAAAAATGCTTACATTGTTCCCCAGGGAGCACAGGATTTAGGTCAAGCCACATCAGGAGTCTACTGACTGTTCAGCTCAGATTTTATTATATACTGTGTCTTTCTTGGAGGTGGAATATTTTAGAATATTGCTACGTGCAACTTAAAATACCTACCTCCTTTTATGATTAAATTCAGCCCGTTCCGAAAAAAAAAAAAAAAAGAAAAAGAAAAAAGGAAAGAAAAAAGAAATTCAGTCTCTTCAAGCAAAGACAAAGTTAACTTTAACAAGAGAAGACAAATCAGAGAGGGAGTGTCCCATGTGGGGAAGCAAATAAACAGGGGAAGAGGAGACATTGTGCCTACACATTGAACTCCCTCATTTGCAACACAGATGCCGGTGTAAAAAGTGAGTCCAAGAGGGATTTTAATCCAGGGAGTGGTGGTTCAAGTTGACTCCTAAGAGAGTCTCTCTTTACTGGGGATGCCTCAAAGGTACAGGCACATGTATGTACAAAGGACATAACAGGGATAGAGAAAGTCTAGGTCAGTTAACTAAGAAACTGCCCAGCCGATATTTTTTTTTCAGATTATTAAAAGCATTTTAGTGTAAATATATATGAATATATTTTTTCAGTACTTGATTTTTTAAAGGTTTGATAGTATTCATTGAAATCTTACTATTTACAAAGATTATGAAGTATATGTAAAACAAAACATAACATGAAAATAGTCAAAGTTTTTTTGGTGTGTAAAGATTAAACATAATGACTTTTAACTACCAAAAATTGCCACAACTGCCCAGCGGATATTAGCGAAGGGGTTAGAATACAGCTCGAAGTGCTTAGTGGCCCTGAAAGTTCAGGGTGACAGCATCACCTGATAGAACCACATCAACCTGCTCTCAACTCAAGACATTGCTTGTACTTGGAATCATCACTTTCGCTATTTCCCTACAAGTTGAATAAGGATTGGATTGTGTGCTGTAATTCCTACTCTCACTTCAAATTTTAGAGCCCATCAGTGTTTTATTATCTCTAGATTAAAAAGGGCAGAAAACTATTACCCATACACGTGACCCCAGTGCGTACCTGGTCCTCTGTTCTCAACTAAATCAATATGAGGTTGATTAATCAACATTAGTCAGCCAGCACGATTAGATAACCTCCAAACTGTAAATTCTCCACTTATAAAGCCTAGCAAGGAAGAAGCATGCATCTCTAAGGTGTTCTTAAAAATAAGATCCGGTGAGAACCAGCATGCAAAAGTCCCACTGGTCTTCAGCTAATAGAAGATGAGCTGACTTGATATAATCATAGGACTTATTTATGCAGAGTCAAATGTATCTGTAGGATGCACTTCATCAGGGATCTCTGATCAGGACACCGAGGGTCTTTGTGAACCCACATCACCCAAAAATTTTTCAGGTTGACGAACAGAGTGAAACAGTGTTCAAAATGAGACCTGGTTCTAGGTCTTGTTTTGGCTTAGCTTAGCTGGGTTCTTAATAAAAAGTCAGCTCCTGGTCTCAAACTTTGCTATATTATCTATAAAATGAAGAATGTGCACTCTAAAGTCATTTCCAAGTTTGATGTTCTGTGCCTTGAACAATTTCCCTGAACGGTTATTTCATGGTTTAATTTTCATCAACTCTAGCAAGGTATGTTCGTAGACCTCCAGAATGTTAGGTCAACAAAGATAATGAGGTTGGGAAACAGAGCTAACATTGCCTCTTTCCTTGCTGCTCCAACCAATATTAGAGACAAGAAAATATTTCAGTAGTCAGGCAGCATGTTCTAAGGGTGTCAAGATTTACAGCACATTTCTCAGGAAAGAAAGACTTTGCTGAGAGGGGAAAAGGGAAACTGTTATTCCGTGCCCCTGGGATTAAGCAGCCTTTCATTGCACTCTGTTCCCATGGTTTGGAGCTGAAAGACAGCGAAGAGCATCTGATAGGACCCTATTATCTAGCACTAGGTCATAGCTTGCAATTCAAGAGTTCTGCCCTCTAGTGGACAAGCTTTCCAGCTGCAAGTTTCTTTTACTAGTCCAAAAAGTCCCATTCAGCATTGCTTGGATTTGTGTCCTGGTCTGAATCTTACCTGATACCTTATCAAAGGCACAACACTGGAGACTAGAGTCCCAACCCTTAAAGTTACATGAGGAGAATTGTGGGACTTGGTGAGTTTAGGTATGAGTCCCGGTTCCTATCTGTTCTGTGCTATGCTGAGTGGTTAAGTAAATGCAGTTTACATCACACAAGCTTCATAGGAGGCAGGCTGCATTGCACCTATTCATTGTGACTCCTGGACAACTGCTAGTCCACAGAACACAAAAACCAACAAGAGCAAGAAAACATGTAAGTGAACAGATACAGGTTCAGTGCAGAACTTTATCAGACATTTATTGGGGATATAACACCAATACTCGCCAAACTATTCCAAAAGATAGAATCAGATGAAATACTACCTAACTCATTTTTTGAGGCTACAATAACCTTTGTACCTAAACCACACAAAGACCCTACAAGGAAAGAGAACTTCAGACCAATCTCACTTATGAATATTGATGCAAAAATACTCAACAAAATCCTTGCAAACAGAATCCAAGAACACATCAAAACGATCATTCATCATGACAAAGTAGGCTTCATCCCTGGGATGCAGGGATGGTTTAACATAAGGAAATCCATCAACGTAATCCACCATATAAACAAACTCAAAGACCAAAATCACATGGTCATCTCACTAGACACCGAGAAAGCATTCGAAAAAATCCAACACCCCTTCATGTTAAAAGTCCTGGAAAAAACAGGAATCCAAGGCCCATACTTAAACATAATAAAAGCAATATACAGCAAACCAACAGCCAACATCAAACTTAATGGCGAGAAACTTGAAGCAATCCCACTAAAATCAGGGACTCGACAAGGCTGCCCACTCTCCCCCTACCTATTCAACATAGTACTGGAAGTCCTGGCTGGAGCAATTAGACAGCAAAGGGAGATCAAGGGGATACAAATTGGAAAGGAAGAGATAAAAACATCACTCTTTGCCGATGATATGATAGTGTACTTGAGTGACCCCAAAAATTCCACCAGAGAACTCCTACAGTTGATAAACAAGTTCAGCAAAGTGGCTGGATACAAAATTAACTCAAACAAATCAGTAGCCTTCCTATACTCAAAGGACAAACATGTGGAGAAAGAAATTAGGGAAAAGGTACCCTTCACAATCGTCACAAAAACTATGAAATACATTGGCGTGACTCTAACTAAGCAAGTGAAGGACCTGTATGACAAGAACTTCAAACCTCTAAAGAAAGAAATTGAGGAGGATCTCAGAAAATGGAAAGATCTCCCATGCTCATGGATTGGAAAAATCAACATCTTAAAAATGGCCATCCTACCAAAAGCAATCTACAGATTCAATGCAATCCCCATCAAAATTCCAACCCAGTTCTTCATGGAATTGGAAAGATCAATGTGCAATTTCATATGGGATAACAAAAGACCTTGAATAGCGAAATCTATCCTCAACAACAAAAAAACATCTGCGGGAATCACTATCCCTGACCTCAAGCTATATTACAAGGCAATTGTGCTGAAAACTGCATGGTACTGGTACAGAAATAGGCATGTGGATCAATGGAATAAAATAGAAGATCCAGAAATGAGTCCTCATGTATATGGTCACCTGATTTTTGACAAAGGAGCAGTAAACATTCAATGGAAAAAGGACAGCCTATTCAACAAATGGTGCTGGTCCAACTGGCACTCAGCATGCAAAAGAATGAAAATAGACCCTTTCTTATCTCCTTGTACAAAGCTCCAGTGTAGGTGGATGAAAGATCTCCACATTAAACCAGATACACTGAAACTATTAGATGAGAAAGTAGGGAAAACCTTAGAACACATAGGCACAGGAGAAATTTTTCTGAACAAAACACCAATGGCTCAAGCTCTAAGGTCAAAGATTAACAAATGGGACTTAATGAGATTGCAAAGTTTCTGTAAGGCTAAGGACATCGTCAAGAAAACAAAACAGCAACCAACAGAATGGGAAAAGATCTTTACCAACACCACATCAGATAGAGGCCTAATATCCAAGGTGTACAAGGAACTCAAAAAGCTAGACACCAGAGAATCAAATAACCCTGTTAAAAAATGGGGTACAGAGCTAAACAAATCATTTTCAGTTGAGGAACACCGAATGGCCGAGAAACATCTGAGGAAGTGCTGGACATCCTTAGCCATCAGGGAAATGCAAATCAAAACAACCCTGAGATTCCACCTCACACCAGTCAGATTGGCCAAGATCCAAAACTCAGATGACAGCAGATGCTGGCGAGGCTGTGGAGAAAGAGGAACACTTCTCCACTGTTGGTGGGGTTGCAAGCTAATACAACCACTCTGGAAATCTGTCTGGCGATACCTCAGAAAATTGGATATAGTACTACCTGAAGACCCAGCTATTCCACTTCTGGGCATATACCCCAGAGACACTTTAATACACAACAAAGATATATGCACCACAATGTTCATAGCGGCTCTATTTATAATAGCCAGAAGCTGGAAGGAACCCAGATGTCCCTCAGAAGATGAATGGATACAAAAATTGTGGTACATATACACAATGGAATACTACTCAGCCACCAGAAACAATGACTTGACCAAATTCTTAAGAAAATGGCTGCATCTAGAGAATATCATCCTGAGTGAGATAACTCAGTCACAAAAGAACAGACATAATATGCAGTCACTGATATTGGGATGCTAACCCCAGAGGCTTGCACTCCCCCAGAAACAACTCACAGACTGTATGAAGTCCAAGAAATAAAGAAAACAAAACAAAAAAAAAATATTTACAAAACAAGAAAACTAACTATTTGCATGTTACATTTTGCTTTACATGTACTTTAGCTCATTGTAACTATTAAGTTTTCAAGGCATACAATCAAACCTTGAAAAAAATCAAGTACTGACTAAAAATATATTCATATAGTTTTATGTAAAAATTATGTTAAAATCTGAAAAAAGTACTGACAAAAAATGTATAATTTTAAGCAAAAAATGTTTAAAATCTGTACATTTATCCTTGTTTCGTAAAATAAAGTTGTTTTATAAAAAAAAGAAAAACATTGCAAACTGTTTTCTGCACTACAATTTAATATTTACATATTTTAATAAAAGAAACTTGGATAGAGGCAAAAAAAATAATAATTCCATGACATTTCTTTGATTGTCTGTCACCTTTTACTCTTGCCCAGTGTGTTCTAAGAACGTCTAAGTAAATAGTATTAGGTGACATTTTAATATCTAACTTCAGACTCACTGCTAACTAGTTAAGTACCAAAATATGTCTTCAATGTCCCCAGACTCAAGCACGAATGTATATGCTCTCTCTCTCTCTCTCTCTCTCTCTCTCTCTCTCTCTCTCTCTCTCTCTCTCTGTCTAGCTCTCTGTCTCAGTCTCTGTCTCTCTCTCTCTTTCTCTCTTTTTCTCCCCCCTCTCTCTCTCTCTCTCTCTCTCACACACACACCCCAATAAAGTCAAATAGCTAAATAAGAAAATAAAGCCATTTATAAAACATAGTTCACTGAGACATAAAGATACAAGGTTAGCCATAAAAGAGGTACAAAGGTGTTCTTTTAACATCAGACAAACTTCGGATGGCACTCCTTACCGAAAATTTTTTCTAGATGCTATTTCTCCTTGGTAAAAATGAGTTCCATACAATTTATGAGTGGCTACATAAGGGTTATTTGTTATCCATTTTACTTCCTGTTCTGCATTATGTTACTGCCATAGATTTTTATCTTTTTTTTTACTCCTCTCAGACCCTAAGATGCACATAAGTCTAACTATATGCATACTCAACCAGCTGTTATAAGAAAGCCTTCCTCTTGTTTTCCCAGATGTGTTTATTCATTACCCAGTCCATATAATGTGTGTGTGCACACCTTTGAAATGAATAGTCTACTCAGGGGTTCCGTAAGAAGACAAGTTTGTCTTTGAGACTTAGAAAGCAAGTAGCCCATCCTCTCCAGTGATGCTGTGTACTCACGAGGGAATGCCACATGCAAGATTAGTAAGAATACTGGGCAAGGAGCAAACACCAGAGGCAGGAGTAACAATGAGATAGAGAGGCTAATGAGAGGGCTGGGATATAGTTCAGAAGCACGGTATATTCTTCTAAGACTCACATTTTATGTTTATCTATCTATGTATCTATCTATCCACTCATTCATCTATGCATCTATTTATGTGTGCGAGAGTGAATATGTGCCCACATGCTTCCACATCTGTGCATACACACAAACAAGCGAGCATACACACACACACTGAAACACAAATGTAGATGCTAGAAGACAATTTTGGAAGTTGGGTTTCTCTTTCCACCATGTGGGACAGTAAGCATCTTTTACCCACTGAACTCTCTCACCAGCCCAGTTCAGGAGCACAGTGCGTTTACTAAGAGGTAAGAGCACTAGCCATCACCCCAGTCCTTCTAGGAGCCCATGTATCTCACTCCTGCATTTTTTAACCCACTTGAAATCTCCAGAAAACTCAAAAGACTTGAGAGTTTCTCTTCTCTGAGCTTGAAGAAAATATCTGCTCATTTTTCCTGAAATGCCTTCCAGCCAGATCGAATCCCCTTGTTCCCTTCACAACATCCTGAAGCTGCCCTCACAAGAACTAATCCATTGCAAACATATATTTACTTATGTGATGATTTGTTTAGTCTTTATTTTCTCTGCTAGATGTTAACCTCTGTTCATAGAAACTGTTCTGTGTGGTTGCCATTATAGCTGATGCCTAGTACTGCATAAGTGGTGTGACTGTCAGCTGATGCTTAGTACTGCATAAGTGGTGTGATTGTCAGCTGACTAAATGAGTGGGAGAATAAGGCCACGCCCACCCAGTTTTCACCCTTTCTCACTTTCCCTGATGACCACTTATGTGAATCAAGAACCTAGTAATCGAGGAAGGCTGATAAATTACTACTTTACCTAGCTCACATGGAGCCATCCATACCTCCCGAACCAGTGTATATTCCAACAACACAGTTCCCACCAAGCAAATACACTCATGAGTTTTAGTTACAGTAGCTCACATTCAAATTTACTGTGCTTCCTCATCTGAAAACTGAACTTCTAATAACAGGCTCTATAGTTATTGTCCTGGGTTTGGTGAACCACAAAAGATATATTAATGTATAGGGAAGATGATATTTAATTCACCGTACAGTAGACACGATTAAGAGAGCTATTACATAAACAAACAAAAAACAGAATTTAATATGAGGAGTAGATTTACACTGATCAGTCTATTTCACTCCTCCTGCAGAGTAGGTTTGAGAGCAAATTCTGTATCTTTGGTGTTGTGTAACAGTTTCCTTGGAGGCTAAACATTCTATCCTTCAGGAAGCTCCTTAAGCAAAAAGAAAAACAACTCAAAATAGCTTCAGGAAGCTCCAGGTACTGAGCAGATGCCCCTCCCCACTAGAATAAGCACCACAAGCTGAGAGTCCTGCTCACATGAAGCTGACTGCTAAGAATACTCTCAGAGAAGAAATGCTATAAAGGCAGACCAGACCACCTGCCTAGAAGAAGCTACAACCAGCTAAGCTGCCTGGAAAAGGTTTAGACCAACTGAGGCACTGAGAAAGGACACTCTCCAATCTCTTAAGCTACTTGTGGAATATGTAGGTGCTCCATTTTCTCAGCTGTGTGATCTGGCACAGATGCTAGAGTGTGCTTTGGTGATACAGCTGTTTTTGAAACATTTCTGCTCCTGCAAATAACCCTCACCTATAATCCTTTAAGTAAACCCAATAAAAAGCACTGGCTCACCAAACTTGGTGGTATGGGTACTGTCTGACATAGGTACCCTATCTGCAGTGAGTAGACAGGTGTGCTGTATCTCCTCAGGAAAAGTTTTATTAAAGTGTTTGAACGATTATGTAATCATGGACTATTTAATAGAAGCCGTATTATTTTTGTTTATTATTAACCAACTGGCCTATTTATCCACCCAGAGGAAAACTCATGAAGCAACAGGACTTGTATAGGGTCTATAACCCCATATCTTTTCTTACTTTCTCCTACCACATGTCAAGTCTAAACTTTCCAATTGAGGTTCTGAGCTGTGCTGCCAGCAATCAAGACAGCAGCTAGACTGGAGACAGAGTGCTCACACGCAATCCAATTAGGAATTAAAATTCAGAAAGGGAACAGACAGATGATTGGAAAATTTTTATTTTAGCCTAGTAGAAGCCTAGGAAATACAATTTTCCTTTTAAAGACATCAAGATCAGTTTTCGCATTTTGTTGACCCACCTGTAAGAACGGTCGGGATAGTTTTAGTGCCAAAGATCATGTGCGTGAGACTGAGCCAGTGCTTCTGAAGTTGACTGCCTTCTGGGTCATCCTCTGAATGCTTTCCAAGAGCTTTTTTCCTTCACAATTTTTTCCATCTTTGAAACTAATGGTCTTTATGTTCCTTCTCTTGGAGGAAGATTCAAATTAATGAATATATACCACCTGTACTTTTGAGAATATCCAAGAAAGAAGAATATGCTATGTTACCAGAAATGTTGAGATTTCCTACTTGGGGTACCACTGAGAAAAAAATGGCTCTTCTCTTAGAATCTAGATTTTCTTAATGAGGTAATTTTAAAACAAACTCAGAATGCAAATTAAAGGCAGCTCTATTAGCATTTATAAAAAGAACATGTTCCTACAGCTGTCTGGAGGGAGGAGATGGGGCAAAGAGCTATAGCCATTGAGTTAGGTACCACAGAAGAAAGGGGCTGTAGAGAAAGGCCAGTCTCTCTGATAAAGTATATCCAGGCTTAGGCAATTATACAAAAAAAAAAAAAAAAAAAAAAAAAAAAAAAAAAAAAAAAAAAAATGGGGGGGGGGATGTTGCTTTTCTGTATCATTCAAATAGTGTACAGGCTTAGCTCAGACTCAGGGCTGCAACTCTATAAGCTACTGTACTAAGGACAGGCTTTCTGGAAAGTAAAGGTACATTAAAAGCATAATTTTCCATCCTATCTGTTTAGCATGGCTCAAAGTGGTCAGCACTCCTAAAGTGTTGTTTCTTAGCCAGATGGTTGACCTGCCCAATTGGATTAACTCGTATATGTTGTGGAACTTGGAATGTTGGAAAGGTAGATCTGCACCCAGACCAAAATTTTAGCTTTTCCTTTAATGGGCTTCTATTCAGCCCCAATCAGGCCATGTGTAACATTCCCCATTCTGAAGATGTAACCTTAAAATCCTTTAGTAGATGAGCTGAAACTGAGGAATAGATGCTATCTATCTCCCCATGAAACTATAGAGATCCAATTCTAAAGCTCTTCACCAGATAGTCTTAATGTCTACACTGGACTTTTAGTAACCTATCAGTATGGCCTCCAACCAGGGTGCTCAATTAGGGGAAGATAAGATGCCAGAGTTCTCTCTTGGAAAGGCCAGAGAATCAAGGGTACCAGAGCTGCTTCGTTCAAGCCCCTGCACCAGCTTCCTTCCAGTTCCTATCTCCCGTTTACATCATGACACACCCACAAAATATGCTCTTAATCAGAATATTTATCCATTGTGCACTGGTTTCACAGTAGTCTACAGAACAATCTGCAGAAGGAAGAGAATTATTGTCTCCCTGGAGTAAGAGAGGTAGGCTTTGTGCAGGACCCATCCCAGGCTTCTACTGATTCCATTCGCCTTGGAACACAGCTTCTTAGCCAGTTCCAGGATTAATTAGATACAGAAAAGTCTTTGTTTTTATAATCAATGGAAATGCATTTCATACAATGCATGACTTTGTCTAATTATTTGTTTTCTTTTGTTCCTGAAAACTTTTCCAGAGAGGAACAAGACAAAATAATTTATATTTAGTCTTCTGAATCTGAGGATCACTAGTCCTGGTGTTGTTGCAAAAGACAGAAATATCTAACTTCTCCTACGTTTAAGATATGGAAACCCTTCCAATCTCTTTCAACCGTTGGCACTAGATTCTTTAGATTAGAGTTTAGACTCTCTACATTGCACCAGATCGCTTTTAAGCACTGTGCATTGGTCAGAGATGCTTTGTTCCATTTGAATAACACATTAAAAACTCTCAGAAAGCTTGTACAACTTCCAGTTCTCAGACATCCATGCCATATTAAGTTAGCTTCTTTGGATGATAACTGGCATCAGCAATTACAAAGTAGAGATTGCAACATTGGGTCCTATTCTTGCTCTTAAGGCAGCCCTCACTCCTATTCTCTTTTCTTCCTTTGTCTGTGAGCATTTCCTTTTCCTGGCTGAACATGGATGGAGTTGACAAAGAAGCAAGGAGGGGGCAAGAGAATGAAGAGAACAATTAAAGTAAGGCTGTGAAGAGAGTGCACAGTTTCTTACAGTATTAGGAACAAAAATCTTGCTCCAGGTAATTTACGACAAAATACAATGGCTTCCTTTGGAATTGTGTTATTGGTAGACCAAATTTAATGGAGAAAGAACAGGTAAAAGAATTAAAACATGAATAGCTAAGTAATTGAGATTTATCTAATTATCTTGATAGTTAAAGATTTAAAACCATTATCCTTGAAGTAAAGCAGGAAATGATACAGGGAGGTGCCTGATGATGGAGAGACTCGCATCAATTTGCTATGAGTATGTCATACTTCTTTAGTCTACATTTCTATAATTTTATATTTATGTTTATAAAAGTTACATTTTGCTTAAAATGTATAACTTTCATAAATGATATCGTATATAAAATTTGTATGACTTTATAAATTATATTTTATTTAAATATATAAATACATATTAAAGATGCATTTTCTAATCAAACCAAGCAAGCATGAGGAGACAAACACTTTTACCCCCATGCATGTCCTTTCCAATGGATTAATCAAGATCACTTCAGAATGAAACCAAAACCACATGATTCTAAAAAGGGATAAATTGAACTCATGAGCTCCTCTGCATTCTGCCCATTTAAAACCATTTAACTTGTGTTTCAAAGTGAGAGTGTAGCCAGGTTCACTTCACTGAGCCTATTTGCATATTCATCTGAATGCAAAGTGCAGGATTAGAGTGAATTGCTGTTTAGCTTTCTTCTGCTCAGTTCTCTGCATGATCCAGCTCTTGCTGACAGTCACAAGATGCCCCAGGGGAAGCATTTATAAAAATGGGCTTACAAATTTGTTTATATGCAATACCCTCTTTACCACAACAACAAAAATCACCAGGATCATGAAACTACAGCAAACCTTCCCAGTAAGTCAGCCTCTCCTGCTCTGTCTCATTCTTTCCTTGTTTTGAACAGTCTTAATTTGGACTCATTACCCTGCTTAACCTTTGAAAAGTTGTTTTACATATCTATCAGGATATCAAATAGTTGTTAAGTCCCCCTACAAGCTGCCCTCTGTGTAAGGTTAAGGAACGCTCCACGGTAATGCCAACAAGTCATTCTCCTATGAGAATAAAAAATATACACATTGAAAATCTAAATATCATACAAGATCTTGCATTTGGCTCAGTTTGCCCTGCTTTGAAAGCTCTTCTAAGAGTTGTAGTCACATTGTGTCTTCCGTATGTTTGTGGGTATATGGCTGAAGATCTGGAAGTCACTCTTGAAGTATGTAATTCCACATTCCATAAGTAAATTAAATCTTCCAAAACTAGAAACATAAGGTCTGAACTTGAGTCTTATCTTCAGAAGAGCATTCATCACAGAGTCTTTGTAAAGAGTCTGACAACATATTTGCTAATTCATGAGCCTTTCTTATCTTCTCTCCATCCACTGCAATTTTGTTATTTGCCTCTGTGTATAATCATTTCTCATAATCATGTTAAACAGCATTGGGTCTATTCTAATTTAAATACATTGAAGCAACTTACTTCTTACATATTAGATTGGCCTATTTGAGAAGAATTACATTGTATACATCTATTTTATAATTTTTACTTTGTTCTACTAGATTTGTTGAATGAATACACACACACACATATATACTATATATATATTTTATTTGATTATTCTCCATCCCACCATCCCAGCTTCTGTAGTTTCATAATAAGTCTTGAATTGAGTCAATGTGAATCCAGTACTTGGTTTTTGTTTTCTAATATTGTCATGTTACTCCATGTTTTTTCATTTCTATATTATTTTATGGTTATTTTGTTCATTTCTGGACCCATTGTGATTTTTACTTGGATCAAAAATAATGTACATAGTAATTTACAGAGATTAAAAGATAAAATAAATACTGAGTTACCTAACACATGGAAATGTCTCTCAATGTATATGTCTGACTCTCATGTTTCTTCCCATGTTGTTCACCTTCTCTGTAAAGATGCTATAGGTACTCTGGTATTTTACCTCTGTGGTGGTCACTCTTGGTTGTCAAGTCCATGGGTTCTGAGCTCAATTAAAAAGATACATTTCCAAGTGGGTACCTGATGCTATTTTCTAGAAACGTCAACTTGTTGAAGGAATGTGGGTTGATGTTAAGGGGATACATGATTGGACAGTGGAGAAGTAGGTGGAAAAAGGCTAGGAAAACTGAAGAGGAGGAGAAAGAGGGATTCGAGGAGGAATCAAGATGGAGCTGCAGAAGAAGGATCCAGGTACAGGTGGTCATAATTGGCGATAGATTGAATATTTTTAAGGGTTTCTACAGGTCTTTTTCTCTCATATAGAAGGGCAGATTGTATCTTTTTCCACTGGATGCAAGCATATTGTGTAGAAGGTTTGTGGATTGAAATTTAATATGTAAACCTACTTGATAAGCTACTGGGCTTTGGAGTCATGTTTGTGCTGGGCAGTCGAGGAACAGAACAAGCTGGGACAGTCTTATTCACCCAGGACAGAAGCAACAGGGTAAACAGAGCAAACCACCTGGGAAGGGAACTGCATGAAGAGGGTGACTTGCAGATGGAGGGACAGAGTCAGTGAGCTCAGCTCTACACTAGAGCAGCACCCGTGGAGTGAGATTATGGGAGCCGATAAAAGAATAAGCCAACTTTTTAATATTAACTGCGACAGGGGAGGGTGTCCCTCAACATGTGCAACACCATTCGTGTGCAACCCAGATACAGTAGGTAGAAGGGGAAAGCAATGTAGCCACATTTCCCAGATCACCTTTCCTCCTTACAGGTGAGTGCATCAACTTTGCCATTGCTGCTGATGCTGCCATCCTTCAGCTTCTTTGGCCTTCCTACTTAGACTGAAGACCAGGTGCTCCATGGTATAAGCCAGTTTGATGAATCTCCATCAAAATGGTTACACATTCTTTCTGTCCTTTTCTCCTATTAAGCCCTGATTGATGCAGCCCCTAAACACTATATATATTTATGCTATTGAAATTGCTACTGGGTGCAACTGTACCTGAATGCAGTTGGCTTGTGGCTTTCTGAATTTCAGTGTTGCTAATTAACTAAGAACAATAGCATATTTTTGAGGATTGCATACAGTGATTATATGTGCTCTGAGTAAAAATGATGTTGTTTCCTTTGCAATCCATATGATTCTTTTCACTTCTTCCTACCTTTTCATGCTGGTAGAATCTCCATAAGGGTGCTGAACACCAACAGGAAGGACAAACATTGTTTTCCTCACAGTGTTAGCAGTAAAGCATTCAGAATTTTAACACTAGGTGAGTAGCTAGTTGGAAAATTTTGTAAGTTGCCCTTCATTAACTTCAGAAAACCTATCTTGCTTTTGAGAGCTTAATCATGAACAAAGATTTTGTTCATGTCCTTTGTCTTTACCCACAGAGGTCACCTGAATGTCCTTACTTGACAACATGACCGATCATGAGCTGATTTGGGGTTTAAGCATTCAACCCCGATGATTTGAGTTGCTTTTTTTTTTTCATCTTCATTTCAATCTTGCTGTTTGCTTACAGCTAAAATTTTTTCTTATTTTTTTACTATGACCTCAAATTGTCTAATTTTAGAATTTTTTCTCAAAAAATCTTTTTATACTATATTGTATCCCCGTTAAGAAAGGGATATGGTATAGTATCAAAGTGGGGCGCTGGGCAATATCATTGTGGTAAACATTGTAGGGTATCTTCTAGGGTATCCTTTCACAAACTGAGATGTTACAGTTTCACCCTATGTAATAATAAGGTAAGTATAGTCAGTCTGAAGGTCACATGTACAAATGTTTAGTGACATGGCCATCTCTATAAATCCTTCTTTGGCTGTACCTGTGATGTGTAGTGTGCAGCATATTTATTTTATCTTACATAAAGTGCCTTTAGTTGTCTTTCTATGACATTGTTGGGCTCATAGTATTTGAAGAGTACAGCTAAATTATAAACAGACATGAGCATTTTACTTACATCTCTTTGTGGATTTCTAGATTATTTCCTCTGTGTTCAGAAAAAAAAGAACATTCTAATATTTTAAATATCTTTAAATTTTTTAAAAAATTATTTTTGAGAATTTCATGCAATGCATTTTGGTCCTATCCAATGCTTTCATCAGTTTCTCTCAGATCTACCCTCACTTCCCTAGCCGTCCAACTTACTGTTTTCTCTCTTACATGTTTTACATGTATTCATGCATGCCTGCTTGCTTCCATACATATCATGGTTATCCAGGTACCTGCAGAGTCCAGCAGAGTGTGTTGGATCCAGTGAAACAGGTATCACAGGTAGTTTTAAAGCTACTACACTCAGATGGTAGAACCTAAACTCAGGTCCTCTACAACGGAAACAAGTGCTCTTAACCATCTCTACAGCCCCTAACTTCAGTTTTTTTAGTGGTCTGAGCCTGTTCTTTTGGCACAGTTCATCCCCCATCATGGTAAGTGATTTAATTTTACTTAATGTTAATTTAGCTGTGGTTCAGTAAAGGTGTCTAGAGATGTCAGTTTGATCAAGATTATGTCTGTCTCCCAGCTCCAGCTATTAAACACTGAAAAGGTAGAAGCTGAGAAGAGCTGACATCTTCGAGCTGTAACTGGACTGTTTTGCTTCCTCTTCCTGCTCTAAAATGTCTGGCTCCTGATGTTGTAGCTCCCTCAGCAAGCCACTTCAGTAAGGATGTTTACGTGACCATGGTGAATTGACTTTATTATGATGAAATCAACATGCAGGGTTCATATTTCTTGTTCTGGGATGCCCTGGGTCTCATACTAATAGTTACTCTAGGATTCTTGTGAGCGATTTAATCCTATAATCTTTCTCTTCCTTTTATATTTAATGCATTTGAGCCTTCAGAGGTTAGAATATTATCTTTACATTGAGGAAATTGGGTCTGCTTTTCCATGCTATTTTGAATATTGCCTTTTAATGGAATTTATTTTCTTTACTTATTTAGCAAATTTCCTAAATATATTTTGTATCATAAGTTAACCAATTTTAAATATACAATTTGATTGTTTCAACAAATGTACAAAGCCCAACAGCCATCCTCGTGTACCCATTTTATAGTGTTTATCCCATATTCCTACTCCTTACAAATAATCTTCATCTTTTTTGACCCAAACATTCATCTTCATAAGTGTTTTACTTGGTCAGTGGTTTTTAAGTTTATTCAAAATTGAGTATTTTCTTTCTTACTAACATAACAATTCATGCTTATTTGTACCATATCTTACTTAACACCAGAGGACAAATATAGTACAGTAGGTCATATAAATTGTATATATACTATGAGCGGTAGCATAGGTTTTCTATTTATCCTTGAATTTAACTGTTTGATTAACTGTGTCTTGAGATGATTACTTTGTCTCCTCTACATGAACCTCAGTGTCTTTCTTAGATTGATTTATTTATTTATTTATTTATTTATTTATTTATTTATAGCAAATTTGGAATATTGTAAAAAACATGTTTTCTTTCTTCCTTTACTTCTTCCCTCTGTGCAACTTTTCATTTCTTTAAAAATTAAGAATCTTAGAATAAATGTTTAGAATGGAATTCTATTTAAAAATTTATAATTCCATAACTGAACACTACTGGCTTTGACCCTATTTGGATGACCCTTGTCATTTAATAATTTCAGTAATAATTCTCATGTCGACTATTGTGTGATGCCATTTTGTTATTTTATTTATGAAGTTTTTCAAATCTAAGCCTTATAGATCTCAAAACAAATTTTACTTATAATGAATATAAAATATTTTGTTGTCTCCATAATGGACATACAGCATCAAGCTCTGGTATCTATTCTTTCCAACTGACTGAACTGAAAACTTGTTTAAAGGTGATTCTTAAAAAACTTTTGTGCACATAGATTTTATTATCCAATTTAAGTAGTTCCTGGCATATAATTTGAATGTTTATTTTCAGTCCTAAAGACAAGTCTTCTATATGGTTTTATATATGTCCTTTTGTATATAGCACAAATGCAGAAAACCCTAAAGCTCAAGACACATTTTTTAGGAGCCTGAATTTGACACTTCAGGTAAAGAAATATGTCAGACAAAACCTTTGTTCATATGCCATCAATAGAAGCAAGAGTATCTAACTTCAAGTCAAAACAAGAAATTTACCAAGGAAAAGTCATTAGACTTGTTTTTTTTTATTTTCATTGCTTTGCTTTGTTCTTTTTTTTTCTATTGATAGTCATCAAGATTATGAATACTTTTTTATGAAAAGATAACTTCCGAGTAACATTTAGAACTGAAGAATTCCTGCTAGAAGATTCCATAGAAACTACATGTGCAAATATTCCTGGGTCAGTAGATACAACTATTCAATATATTGATTCTGGGCTGGGAAGAAAATAATCCAGAGCCTGCATGGGAAGTCACATTCCACCAAAAGGTAGGTTCTCCTCACATCAACTGATGCCATCAAGGACAATGTTTTGGAGGATGAAATCACTGTTTCTTATTGGAGATAGATTTGGTAGAGTAGAAACTCTTGACCAAAGGAAACAAATGATCACCAAGTATCCAGAAAACTTCACAAGGACCAAGGATATCTAGTATCAGAATAAAAGAAGCAACTGTATAGTAGATTTCATCCAAGTTTTATAAAGAAATATAAATTAACAAAAAATAAAGGGAAGAACAAGTATAAGTTAGGCATTACTATAAGATAGTCTATAACTGGGGCTCCATTAAATGGAACAAGTATTTCTAGCAATGGGTGTTTATAAAGGCTTTGGGTCATAATGGGTAAACTTAGTCTTCCAAAGACAGTGGAAGAATTCAGTCATCAACATCACACGCCCCATGACAAATACTTATACAATAACAGACAGGGGTAATAGATTGAACATTGAAGAGCAATATCCACCTAAAGATAGCAATGACCATCCGTACCCACCTAATAAGTGTAGCTAAGAATTTTAGTCCTGTAATTGGCTATATTGGCTGATGTTTCCAAGAAGCAAAAATGTGATTCATGTCAAAGGTCAGACTGTCATGTTAAAATATTAAGAACATATTAAACCAACTCCTAATGATGTATCATTCTATGCATAGATTCGTGTATCTGCCTAGCCTTATCAGAAAAGCTTCTATTTGCAATAGATGGTGAAGGACATAGGGATATACAACTGGTCAAGGTGTAGAAAATAAGAGACTACATGGTGCCCAGTGTTAAATGAGGCATCTATATCACAGACCCTTCTACTGAATCTTAGGAATCTTTGTGGAGAAGGAGACAGAGAGATTATAAATGCCTGAGGTAGTGAATGAAAACAAGGGAATAGTGTTCTGCAGATACAGCAGGGCAGTCGAACCTATGAATTCACCACAGTTGAGACGGCGTGCCCAAGATGCCTAAGCCCAAGGCATATAAAATGGCATCATGGAATGGGGAGGCTGTCATGAAGCCCCACCCCTAACTAAGGAGCTCTATATAACTACTCATTCCTGAAAGAAGGAAAGGTTTTCTTTGTGGTAGCCCCTGGTGGGTTGACTACCTTCCAGTGAAGGTCACATATCTAAGAGCATGTGGGGAGCACAAATTGGACTTCTTGGGGCATTAAAAAAAAAAAAAGACATAGGTGAAGAGGTTGGAAGTGAACCTAGGATGCTTAGAGGGAGAGGGTGAATATGATCAGGATACATTGTGTGAAATCATATATTTAAAAAACTAATGAAAACTTGAAAACTAAGGGAAAATTTTAAATTAAGATTTTTCTAGGCCAGTCAAAGCATACCGCCATATTTCTCTTGGGGCTTAACAAGTTTCTCGCTTTGCCTTTACCCAAGTCTTCTTCTATCCGATCCTTAAGTATTACAAACTTTACCCCGCAAAGGGCAAAACTTGCTTGAGGGACTATACACAGTTTCACTGACCTTGAACTGAACAAATTATACAGCCCCCTAATTGACAATGTTAGTTTAAAACACACTTGGAATACATGTTGGGAAAGCTGTCAGACAAAAACAAGCTCTAAATTGCCAAATTTCAAACTGGTTCACAGTGGCGAGATTCAGGCATTCTTCTACCTCGCTGAAGAAAACGGCACACAGACTAGGTATTGAGTGCCCTCAAAGATGCCACTGTGGCCTCCTGCACATTAACACCAATGCAAATCCCATCCCCTTAGTAATCAGCTGCTGAACCTATCACTGTAAAGACCAGACATTTTGAAGCTAGAGAGATGCAGGCCATGACTTGCCAGGTTTGCCTGGTGAATTTTAGGAAAACAGACAGAATTTATTATTTTTTAAGTCTGATGTAGTGCTGCATTTCCATTCCCCTTTCAATAGCTATTTTTAGCATAAGAGAACTTTTTAACATGAAAACCCTAGGCCTTTTCTCCTGCCACCTTACCTCTTTATCATTCTAAGTCCCACCAAGCAATTTTGTTAAAAAAGAGGCAATTCACTTTTGAAAACACAGTGAAAAATCGTCTGGGTTCAATGGCTCATTCTGTGAATAACTCACACTATGTAGGCCCCCAACAAATGGCCATTTAAAGACAATTCTATATAGTCCCTAAGAATTGTGGGTAGTCAAGGAAATGCAAGAAGCTGTATTAGAATGTGTCCAGGAGATGGAAGATGCTGGATTAGAATATTCATTCCACTCTATCCAGCACCCTTAAATGATAAACAAAAAAATTCTTTACCAGCTCTCACTTCTCATGCCCTGTTCATGTGAGCTCTCCTTAGCAATAGACTGCCAAGAGACCGGAATCCCAAACACCAGTGATGACTTGTGAGTGTCTGATTATTTAAACTAGTGAAATGTCACATTTGGCACCTCGCCTGAGAGACAACTGCTGTGCTTAGCTAGTGTGTGAGCAGTTGGTGGGGCCTGCCAACAGACAAGCCAAGTCAAAAATAGTGCTCCCATCAACAGTCAAAAACACATGGCTTAACTGAAAGCCCAGAAACCGTGGCACTAACTGGGCCAAAATGATGAGCTAGAAAAGGATACAAAAAAACGAGTCTGAATAACCAGCCTGGCTTGCTAGCCTGCCTACAGGGTCTCAGTAAGACCACTGGCTTTTCTGGGCTGTTTTGAGTGTAAGTTATGTATTAATTATGCATAAATCACTCGAAACTTTAAAAACATATTGAGTCTTTAGAGAAAGATCTGTTTTCTGTGGGATATGGGTTTATTTTTAAATGTTTTATTTAATTGTACTGTCATGTCTCTTAACAGTACAAGTACACAGAATTCCTATGGTTTATCAAGCACAGTTCTGGAGGTTCCACACACTAGAGTATCACCATGACTTTTTTCCTGTGTCTGATTTTATGTCATTTAATGTAATATCTACCATTATATACATCTTGATGCAAATAATAAAAATTCCTTCTTCTTATGCTAAACATTATTCCAGTGTGTACATACAGCACATTTTCTATATCCATTCAATAGTCAGTTCTATACCTTAGTTCTTGTGAATAGCAAAGAGGGGCATGCTGCTATCTCTTTGGGATGCAGCTATGATTCCCAGAGACGGGTACAAGTTGTAAGACAGGTTTCCTTTCATCTTGTTAAAATATCATATGTATACCAGCCTGCATAATATCTATTCTAGTCTCCGCTTCTACCAACAGTATCTGAGAGTCCCACTCTCTCCACACACTAACCAGAGTGCCTCTTCTTTCTTACCAACCATACTATATGTAGGGTAAGATGACAGTCCGCCAAACCTACTGTTTCTTGTTTACACTCATAAACACAGCCATTAGCCCTTGGGAAGCTTTGAAATTACCTTCCAAATAAAACTTCCCCCTCCTCCCCAGAGAACTCACAAAAATTATCAAATAAAATGCCCTTATACTTATCTTTTCTTATCCATTTTATTTCTTGATCATCTTAAGGAGATTTTTGCATCCTACATTCTAAACAAGGGTTCTATAGTTTCACTAAATTCTTACTTCCTGGTCTTTCAGAACTTTCTAGGGAAAAAAATTATTGTTTAGTATGGTGTGAGATAGGAATGGATTCTTTATTTTCTCCAGAATGAAAACAAACGTTCAACATCTGTTTTCCCACTGCCCAGCAGTGTTGCTTCTGATGTACATCAAGATGTCATGAATCTGGTTCTTTTTCTAAGCTGCTGGTCTTGCTTCATGAGACAGTTTGCCTGCAAGCAGGAACACCAGGAAGTCTGATACTGCAGGGCACATCCTTGCAGCTTTAAACACAAGGTTCATCAGCACCTTAATCAACACTTGATCTCTGTTCTCCTCCCAATTGTAACATCAACTTGTCAGGCTTTTTTTTTAAGAAAATAAAATAAGATGAGATAAATTTTAAAACAAAATTTTTTCTTAATACAAAGAGATAGGTATCATCTGGGTATCATGATTTTCAACCTACCAGCATCTCATATTTCTCCATCATTGATATTCTCCTTGGTGCCTCTAAAAGTTCTATATTTTTCCACTAATAATCTTATTTTTGCTTATTCCCAGATATGATTTATTTTTGTACTATTGTAAAAATTGTAACTTTGTATTTAATTTTAAACAATCAATTAAATATTAATTTTAAACAATTAAGTTGTTTCTATTGTTCATAATAAGTACAAAATTAGCTAAATATATTGTGTCTCGTTCTTATTCAAATTCTAATACTAAGGTATTATTAGGGTATGTCATTTAGTCTTTGTACTAATCTGACCATAATAATTTATATGTCTAGTATGTGTGTGTTGGGAAGCATAATTTTCCCATTTTTGCTGATTTATATTAACTATACCCAAATTCCATTGAAGATGATGAAGGTAGAAATGTGTAGCTATAGCTTTATTTTTCCCTTGATTCCCAATCACCCCACATCTATTTGTTCTGATTTGTATATCTCTTGCTGCACATGAATACATTATCTCAGTGTTTTCATCAGAACTCATAAATATTATTTTATTTAGGCTTTTCCATTCAGATAAAAAATTTCTTGTTTTAATTCATGATTGATTCTAATGAATATTCTATATGTTATTGTTAAAGAAATTTACTGAGTTATTCTAAAAGTATTTTTTCCTTTCAAATTATATTTTATCTTGCAAATTTAGGCAAGATTGTGGTCATTATAATACTTAACTAATTATTTTCTTGAAATACTTTTAAAAGAACTGAAGGAATTGACCACTTTCAAAGCTGATTAAATTATTTATACACCATTACTAGCCAAACTCTCATATGATTTTTAATTTATGTCCTTTAATAATATGAAGATTAAAATAAATACAGTAGAATTTGTTTTTAAAATTTCTAAAAACTTAAAAAATTGGTTTTAAAAAACTGCTTCTGATTATTTGGGAATATTAATACCACCTTGAAATATTGTTGTTAAGCTTCAAAATACTATTTGACTCAGTCAAATCCTCAAACATTTATAGATATTTAGAAAATGAGGGAGCCTTAGAAACAGTCCAATTCAACAATCTTGCTCTATAAGCCTGGGAGATAAGATGTTGAAGCCACAGAAATGAATTCTCAGTATCACACAAAGACTGGAATCCACGTGTCCTGATTTCTTCTTCTTCTACTTGCTTAGAATTCACTTTGTCTCACCCCTGCATATTTTTCCCACTGATAAAGAAAGTTAAAAAACATGATTACATGTTATAATAGCCAGACAGACCTTCATACACAGACTTCAGACAATGCCAAATTTCTCTAACCAAGGATATCAATAATGAGGGCATGGTGGTTTCACTAGCTAATTGTATGTCAGCTTGATGTAAGCTAGAGTTAATTTGGGAAGAAAAATGTTTTAAAAAAATAAAGGACTCAATAGAATTGGCATGTAGTGAAGCCCATTGGTCATGGGTTTTTGTTAGTTTTTACTTTGTTTTATTGATGATTGATGTGGGAGGGCAATCCCTCCATTGGGCAGATGTAGGTTGATGTCAAGGTGATACATGATTGGACAGTAGAGAGTGGGTGGGAACAGAGTTTTGATAAGGAGAGAGGTGGCAGGAAGAGGCAAGATGGAAGTGGACTTGAATGTTTCTCTTGGCACATCTCTACATAGATAAGGTTGTTATTATTGCTAAGGGGTTCTATGGGTTGATTTATCTTATCTATATATTATATCTTTGTCAATTGGTTGTAAAAATTATTGTGTAGATGAATTGTGGATTGAGAATTTAACATACAAATCAGCTTGATAAGTTATTGATTGTGAAGTCCAGTTTTTACTGGGCAGTGGAGGACAGGTTGCGAAAGCAACCTAGGGTGGTCATGGACCACTCAGGACAGAAGCAGCCAGGGCAGGACAATTTTATATTTACCACAACAGGCAAATAATCCTGAGTCATACTTGAGAAAACCATGAGAATCAAGCCAGGGAGCAGCATTCCTCTATGGATTCTCCTTGGCCTGTTCCTCTAAGATTCTGTCCTGACATCCCTGGGTAAAGTAAACCCTTTTTGTCCTGCCAAGTTGCTCTTGGTCATTGTGTTTTATCACAGCAATAGAAACCCTAACTAGGACAGGTAAGTGTCTGATTGATAGTTTCAAACTACTAGAGAATCATTAGAATATATTCCATTAAGAAGTATTATAGACAGCTAGCAATCCATTGGGTCTCATGGTTCTAGTTTCACTTCTAAGAGTTTGGTAGGAGTTATGAGTGAATGAGCAATGCCACATGTCACCAAACCTAAAATGAACTTGGTGCCTATGTCAATTTGTACTCAAACTCACAAATCACCTAAAGAAGTTGTGTGTAAAGAGAATTTTTCTTAAAAAAAAAAAAAAAAAAAAAAAAAAAAAAAACAAAAACAAAAAAAAAAAAACAAAAAAAAAACTTGTATATACCATGTGTAAATTTCTGTGGGTTACCATCAATTTTGAAGGAGAATTAAGGGCATATCTGTAAGGTGAAAGCTTACTACAAACAGAGTCATCATTCAGACTTGAATTCATGTGTGTGATAATATCTGAAAACATTTTCTTCCTTGAGTTTCCTGCTTAGGTCCCTGGCCATGGTTCCTTCTACACAGTGTCGAAGCCAAGGCTACCTCCTCTCCTGTCTCTTTTTTCTCCTCTCTCTGACCCTCTCTCTGTCTCTTTTACCCGTATGAGGAATGCATTATCTCCTTCACTGTCACATTTATTTGTGTGTGTGTGTGTGTGTGTGTGTGTGTGTGGTGTTGTTCTCCAAAGCTTCATACCTGTAGTATCCTGATGAATATCTTTACACAGGTGAAGCACCAACAAATACACTTTTCTCTGATAGAGCAATGTACACCAGTTCTTTAGATGATAATGTTTTTCACCTTACTACATAGTCATCTGACTCAGCCCTGAGGATTGACTGTCCACCCAAGATGAGGGAAGCATTTACTGAGTTAGTCTGCACTTTGCTCATCTTTCCCTACTCCTCTATGTCTATTTCTCCCAATTAGGTGATTTCACTCCTTATGCAAGTGACATTGTCACCATTCCTCATCCTGTTCACGGGCAAACTGTTGGGCTGCAAAGGTAAATGCATTAGTCATTAAAAGCAAACACTCACAGTCTTGACTCTCCTATGCATGGTAGATGATAAACCCAGCTAGAGGATCAGGTAACTGCCATCAAGACTCAGGACCCTCCTGCAGGCAGCTACACCCCCAGAAAAGTCTTGCTACACTCTTCCATCTGAGCCCACAGGGAGCTTGCCACACACACTACCAGCTGTCTCAGAAGAGAACACCTGATGATCTTGGAGGGCAATAGGGTGATGCTCTCTGGGATCTGGTCCTTTCCAGCCCAGTGTGAAGGCTGGGTGACCACCATCAGAACCTGCCTGCAGACAGCTGAGCTCCACAAGGGCTCTCCCACCTGTGCCCACAGAGACAAAACAGAGTCACTGCCATCAGAACTCACTGTGGGCCTGCAAAGAGCCAAACACTCAGAAGCAATCTCCTTTCTGAGCCCACAGGCCCTCAGACCCACAAAAAAAAAAGGCTCCAGTCAGAGACAACAAGATCACCTATAATTGCAGATAACAAGATGTCAAGGGGAAAGCAAAGAACCTAAGCAAAGGAAAACATGACATCCTGGCAACATCAGAACCCAACTCTCCCACCACAGCAAGTAGTAGATTGCCAAACACACCAGAAAAACAAGACTTAGACTTGAAATTATATTTCATGATGAAGATGGAAATTTTTGAGAATCATGTAGATAACTCCCTTTAAAAGTTACAGGAGAACACAAATAAACAAATAGAAACCCTTAAAGTAAAAAACACAAAAATCACTCAAAGAACTAGAGAAAAATAAAACCAAACAGGTGAAGGAATTGAAAACAGAAATAAAAAAAATAAAGAAATCACAAATAGAGACCACCCTGAAGATAGAAAACCTAAGAAAGAAATCAGGAGACATAGATGCAAGCATCACTAACAGACAACAAGAGATGGAAGAAAGGCTCTCAGGGGCTGAAGAGAAGATAAAAAGCACAGACAAAACAGTCAGAAAAGACACAAAAACCAAAAATCTCCTAATCCAAAATGTCCAGAAGTTCCAGGACACAATGAGAAGACCAAACCTAAGGATAATAGGTTTACAAGAGGGTGAAGACTTTCAACTAAAAGGCACAGCAAATATCTTTAACAAAATCATAGAAGAAAACTACCTACCCTAAGAATGAGGTGACCAAATATATACAAGAAGCCTACAGAACTCCAAATAGATTGGACCAAAAAAAGAAACTCTTCCCGACACGTAATAGTCAAAACACAGAATATTCAAAATCAGAAAAGAATCCTAAAATCTGTAAGAGAAAAAAAACAAGTAACATATAAAGGCAGACAAATCAGAATTACATCAGACATGTCAATAGAGACAATGAAAGCTAGAAGATCCTGGACAGACATCATACAGACCCTAAGAGAACATAAATATCAGCCCAGGTTACTATATCCAGCAAAACTCTAAATTACAATACATAAAGAAACTAAGATATTCCAGGACAAAGCAAATTTACACAATATCTATCCTCAAATCCAGCCCTACAAAGGATAATAGATGAAAAATTCCAATACAAGGAAAGAAGCTCCACCCAAAGAAAAGCAAAAAAAAAAAAAAAAAAAAAAAATTATGGAAGAAAACCAAAAGAAGGAAAGCACAGAAACATAAGTCTACTTCTAACAACAAAAATAACAAGAAACGACAATCACTATTCTTAACATCTTAACATTAATGGACTCAATTCCCCAATATAAAGACATAGGCTATCAGACTGGATACATAAACAGAATCCAACATTTTGCTGCATATAGGAAACTCATCTCAGAGACAAAGACAGACACTACCTCAGAACAAAAGGCTGAGAAAAAAAATCCCTCCAAGTAAATGATCCTAGAAAACAATTTGGAGTAGCAATTCTAATATCAAATAAAATAGATATTTTACCAATAGTTATCAAGAAAGATAAGGACAATTTTTAATCATCACAGGAAAAAAATCTATCATGATGAACTCTCAATCTTGAATACCTATGCTCCAAATAGAAGAGCACCCACATTCATAAAAGAAACTATAATAAAGCTCGAAACCTATATTGCACCACACTCAATAATAGTGGGAGACTTCAACACCCTACTCTCATCAATGGACAGATCATGAAAACATAAACTGAACAAAGACAAGTAGAGGTTATGAACCAATGGGAATTAACAAACATCTACAGATTTCATCCTAAAACAAAAGAATATTTTTTTCTTCTCAGCACCTCACAGTACCTTCTCCAAAATGACCATATAGTTGGTCACAAAACAGGCTTCAACAGATACAAACAGATCAAAATACTGCCATGCATCCTGTCAGATCACCATGGACTAAGGCTTGTCTTTAATGACAACAAAAACAACAAAAAGCCCACCTAAACATGGAAGCTGAACAATTCTCTGATCAATAATAACAGGGTCAAGAAAGAAATAAAGAATAGAATTAAGGATTTTTTAGAATTTAACAAAAATGACAGCACAACACATCCCCCCCCCCCAAACTTGTGGGACCAATGAAAGCAGTACTAAGAGAAAAACTCACAGCTCTGAGTGTCTCCAAAAAGAAACTGAAAAGAGCACACACTAGCAGCTTGACAGCACACTTGAAAACTCTAGAACAAAAAGAAGCAGATACACCCAAGACAGTAAGAAATAATCAAACTCAGGACAGAAATCATCTCACTGGAGACTAAAAGAACTATACAAAGAATCAACAAACCCAAGAGCTGGTTCTTTAAGAAAATCAACAAGATCAATAAACCCTTAGCCAGACTAACTAGAAGGCACAGAGAGAGTATCCAAATTAACAAAATCAGAAATGCAAGCGGAGACATACCAACACAAACTGAAGAAATTCAAGAAATCATCAGAAAAAAGCCTATACTCAGCATAACTGAAAAATCTGGAAGAAATAGAAAAATTTCTAGACAGATAACAAGATACCAAAGCTAAATCAGGAACAAATAAACCATCTAAACATTCCCATAACACTTAGAAAAATAGAAGGAGTCATCAAAAACCTCCAAACCAAACCAAAAAGAAGAAAAAAAAAAGCCTAAAACCAGATGGGTTTAGTGGAGAATTCTATCAAACTTTTTTAGAAGACCTAATATCAGTACTCTCCAACCTATTCCATAAAATAGAAACAAAAAAAAAAAAAAAAAACACTACCCAGTTAATCTTGTAGAAAAAATTACTCTCATACCTAAGCCACACAAAGACACTAGAAAGAAAAAGAACTTCAGACCAAATTTCTTCATGAACATCAATGCAAAAGTACTCAATAAAATTTTTGCAAACAGAATCCAAAAACACATCAAAACAATCGTGCACCATAATCAAGTAGGATTTACCTCAGGGATACAGAGATGGTTCAATATATAGAAATCCATCAACATAATACACCATGTAAACAAACTGGAAGGAAAAAAAAACACATGATCATCTCACTAGATGTTGAGAATGCATTTGATAAAAAGGAATATAAGCAAACACGGAGCCAACATCAAACTAAATGGAGAGAAACTTGAAGCAATCTTATGAAAATCAGAGACTAGACAAGGCTGCTCCCTCTCCCCATACCTATTTTATATAGGACTAGAAGTACTGGTGAGAGCAATTAGACAACAAAAAAATGTCTACGGGATACACAGTGGAAAGGAAGAAGTCAAAATATCACTATTTGCAGGTGATTTAATAGTATACTTAAGTAACCCCAAAAATTCCACCAGAAAACTTTTACAGCTGATAAGCAACTTCATCAAAGTGGCTGGATATAAAATTGACTCAAACAAATTAACTGCCTTTCTCTACTCAAAGGATAAACAGGCTGAGAAAGAAATTAAAGAATTGACACCCTTCACAGTAGTCACAAAAGACTATAAAATATCTTCAGGTGACCATAACCAAGCTAGTAAAGGATCTGTATGACAAGAACTTCAAGATTCTGAAGAAGGAAATTGAAGATCTCAGAAGGTGGAAAGATCTTTTATTCTCATGGATTGGAAGGATCAACATTGTAAAAATGGCCATCTTACCAAAAGAAATCTACAGATTCTATGCAATTCCCACCGAAATTCCAACTCAATTCTTCATAGAGTTGGAAAAAGCAATTTGCAAATTCATCTGGAATAACAAAAACCTACAATAGTGAAATCTATTCTCAACAATAAAAACACTTCTGGGGGAATCAACATTCCAGATCTAAAGCTTTATTACAAAGCAATTGTGATAAAAACTGCATGGTATTGGTACAGAAATAGGCAGGTAGATCAGTGGAACAGAGTTGAAGACCCAGAAATGAACCTACACACCTATGGTCACTTGATCTTTGACAAAGGAGCTAAAAATATCCAATGAAAAAGGACAGGTTTTTCAACAAATGGTGTTGGTTCAACTGGCAGTCAGCATGCAGAAGAATGTAAATTGACCCTTTCTTATCTCCTTGTACAAAGCTCACGTCCAAGTGGAAAAAGACCTCAATGTAAAACCAGGCATGCTAAAAATATTAGAAGAGAAAGTGGGAAGAGCTTAGAACACATAGGCACAGGGGAAATTTTCCTGAACAGAACACCCATTGCTTATGCTTTAAGATCAAGAATTGACAAATGGGACCTCATGAAATTGCAAAGCTTCTGTAAGGCAAAGGACACTGTCAAGAAGACAAAACAGCAGCCAACATATTGGGAAAAGATCTTTACCAATTCTATATTTGATAGAGGACTAGTATTCAATATATACAAAGAACTCACGAAGTTAGACTCTAGAGAATCAAATAATATTATTAAAAAATTGGGTACAGAGCTAAACAAAGAATTCTCAACTGAGGTTTATTGAATGGCTGAGAAACACCTAAAGAAATGCTCAGCATCCCTAGTCATCAGGGAAATGCAAATCAAAGTAACCCTGATATTCTACCTCCCAGCAGTCTGAATGGTTAAGATAAAAACTCAGGTGACAGCAGATTCTGCTGAGGATGTGGAAAAAAAGGAACACTCCTCCAATGTTGGTGGGATTGTAAACTGGTACAATTACTCTGGAAATCTGTCTGGCAGTTCCTCAGAAAATTGAGCATAGTACTACCTAAAAACACTACTATTCCACTCCTGGGTACATACCCCAAAGAATCTCCAACATATAACAAGGATACATGCTCCACCTCTACCATGTTTATAGCAGTCTTATTTATAATAGCCAGTATCTGTAAAGAACCCAGATATCTTTCAACAGAGGAATGGATACAGAAAGTGTGGTACATTTACACAGTGGAGTACTACTCAGCTATTAGAAACAATGACTTTATGAAATGTGTAGGCAAATGAATGCAACTAGAGACTATCTTTCTGGGTGAGGTAACCCAGACACAATAGAACACACATGGTATGTACTCACTGTTAATCAGATACTAACCCCTGAAAGGTCTGGATACCCAAGAAACAATTCACAAACACTATGAAGCTCCAAAAGAAGAAAGACCAAAATGGTAATGCCTCAGTCCTTAGAAGGGAGAACAAAACACTCATGGGAGGAAATTCAAGGTCAAATATAGGAAAAGGAATTTAAGAAAAGATCATTCAGAAGCCACCTCACCCAGGGATCCATCTAATATGCAGCCACCAAATTCAAGCACTATAGCTGATGCCAAGAAGCACTTACTGGCAGAAACCAGATAGAGATGCCTCCTAAGGGACTATGTTAGAGTCATATAGATACAACTGAGCATGCCTGCAGATAACCATCAGACTGAACAGAGGGACCTCAATGAGGGTGCTAAAGAAAGGACTGAAGGAGGTGAAGGGGTTGCAACCTCGTGGGAAGAACATTATCAACCAACCAAACCCTCCAAAATGCCCATAGACTAAACCTTTGAGCACACATTGAGAGACCCATTGATCCAGTTGCAAATGTAGCTGAAGATACGAGTGTCTGGCATCAATGTGAGAAGAGGCCTTTGGTCCAGAAAGGGCATGATTTTCCAATGTAGGAAAATGCCATGTTTTCCCAATGTAGGGGAATGCCGTGGCCATAGGGTGGAAAGGGTAATTAGGAGGGAGTGCACCTATGTGAAGGCAAATGGAGAGGGAGGGGAGATACAAGTAGAGCAGGGAATAGGAATAACATCTCAAATGTAGATACAGATTATCTAATAAAAAATGAGAAAAAAAAGTGGTAGTGTGTTACAATGTGTCCCACAGAATACACTTTTGTCCACCCTTCTTTGTTTGCAAATTTCTATTGCTATCATTCACTGATCTGTTATGATGCCTCTGGTTCCGGCTACTCTGTCAATACTGGAACCTCACTGGGACTCCTCTCAGATATCTGTGACTCTCTGTCATGGAGACCTTGTAGTTTTGGATCTGTAGGACCAGGCCCTTCATATACTCCAGCAGTTCTTCCATGGGGTAAATGCAGGGGTGACACCATTCAAAGCCCTGGATCTGGAACTGAGAAGTATCCGAGCTGCTTAGTCCACCAACTGACGTGCTCTCATGTCCTCATGGCAGTCTCAAAATCCTGCAACCAGGGCCAGCTCCACACCACTATATCTATGTAAGTGAGGTGTATGGCCTGCTCTTCTGACTGTCTCAGATGGTAAGAGACAAGGCTTGTTCTTCCATGCTCATGTTCTTCCACCTGCCATAGATAGCAGGGGACAAGTAAGGGGAAAAAGGTGTTTCTCCCTTATCCTCACCACTGCCCAGCACACAAGAGAGTCAGGGCCACTTCTCCTACACCCATACCCATTGGACTGGCTCACCTGCAACTCCCACATCCAGGGCCAGCTCTACTGTTATTCTCAGGTGAGGTACAGGGCCTGCTCTTCCAAGTTCTGGAGCAGGTGAAGGTCAGGGATGGCTCTCCTGCTCTTAGGACCCTATCTCACTGCTGGTGGCAAGGGCAATGGGGAAGGGAGGGAGTCTCTTTCTTGCTGATGCCAATGTACAGAAGGCAAGAAGACTGGCTCTCCAATTCTCACAACCTCAAGGCCAGGTCACTGGTAACCCAGCCACCAGGGTCAGCTTTACTGTGCTATCCAGATGAGAAGCAGGGCCTGCTCTCTGGGTGCTCCAGCAGGTGAGGATCAGGGTCATCTCTCCTGCTCTTATAATACAAGGAACAGACATCCTGCCAGCCATAGGTGAGGAGCGAGAAGGTAAGAAAGCATCTCTCTATCACCTGCTGTTGCATGGGAGGTGTTCATGTCCTTGGGGTCATTTCACCCACTACTCTCATCACATATAGGGCCTGCTCTCCCAAATACTGCAGCTGGCTATGGACAGGGTCAGTTCTTCTTTCATTATGCCGCCAGGGGCCAGCTCTCCCAAGTAAAGGGTGAGGCCAGTTCTTCACAGGCCTCTGATACTGACATGTCTTCAGGTGGCAGCCCAGACTAATGATATCCATCTACCTGGCCTTTGGTAGTAAAAGACCCCTGCTGCTTCAGGGCTAGTGGCAGCACAAGCCCAAATGCTACCATCTACTCACATCAGGCTGTTCCTCACTACCCCCGAGTCTCCAGTTATGCCGCTCCTTATCATGCCCACACCCTTCTTTTTCTTTCTCTTACGTTTCTCTACCACTTACTTGCTTCTTCTAGTGGTGTTTGTGGACTCTGAGTGCCTGTGTCATCTCAGGAATGATCTCAGGAGTACTGTGCTCTACTTATGCATCATAGCACTGAGCAGGGGTCATCTAAGCCATAGTCTGTCCTTCCAGGCCCTTGTGGTATCAGACTAGTAGTCATCTCAGGCTACCTCCCTGTCCATGCCCCCATGACACTGACATGGTGGTAGTATTAAGCTTGTTTTCTTCAGGGAATGTTATACTACTAATTATTCTGATGTTCATAGGGCAGAACACTGAACATAGACATAGCTTCTCTCCTCTCTGCCACCTACTGATGCACATGTGACACAACAGCTGTAGGACTCAAATGAAGCCCTAACTACCTGGAGACTCCCATGAATGAGACAGAAATCAAAGATCAATACAGAAGCAAGAGATTTATTCATCCAGTGCACTGGGGTGGCTTACATCCAGAGAAGAGGTAACCCCAAGCTATCCACTAGTACAGTCTTTATACACTTTGTAATGGGTGAGCTACAGTGATGGTAATTAGGCATGCAATCATTGGTGGGTTTAGTGGACTTTTAAGTCAATTGGCTGCTGCCAACATGGGTTGCATCTCAGGACATACATTTCAAGTGCTGCCTAGATAAAGACAAGACACTTCTCCCTGGGAAGTGCTACTTGGTGCCTGGACTGTGCCCTACACTCCAGGGTTGCCACCAGATAAGGTTGAAGCACTCTTTCCTAGAGGGTGTGGGACCACAAAAGCCCTCCGGGGAGAGGGAAGCTGTAAAAAGAGTGTGGGACTGTAAAAGTCACACCTGATGCCTCTAGGAGCAGATTTTTGCCTTTCTTTTTAAACATAGTAAAGGTCTCAATCTAGTGATCTCAGTGTTTCCAGGATTCTGAAAATATATTCCTCTCATTATGTATTTCGAAATCTCATTTACAGCCTAAGCACTCAGTGGCCTATTATTGTTCTAATCTAAAGCTCTTGCATGACAATAGTCTAGTGTCCTGTTTATGTGTTACCATTTGCACACAGAATAGTGGTTACCCCTATGTTGAAAACACTCTCAATTGAAAAGATGCTAAGCAAATGATAAAGGCTTCTATAATGACCAGGTAACTAGCCTGCAGCAGAAAGTCATTTCTCACAGTTCCAAAGACTAGGAAGCTCAATAATAAGGTGATTTCAAATCTGCTGTCTGCTGAAGACTTACTCAGCAAGAACGAATGCTCTCCTTACTGTAATTGGCTGGACTAGTGAACAAGAGTGCTGGGGCTTTTTTTTTTTTGAACACAATTTCATTCCCAAAGTCTCTCCTTTCATTGTGCTTGGACCTGATCACCTTCCATGGTCTCACTTTCTATTTCATCATTTAGAGCTTTTAGAATATTAACATAGGAATGTGGAAGAGAGACACAGTCAGACTTTGGCAAGCTGACTAGGCTTACATCCAACATTGTTCATGTCTTTCTGGTGGATCTATATTGCTTCTCCCCAAAATTCAAGATGACAGATTTCATTACCTTAGCAATTTTCTTTTTCAGAGAAATATTTAATATTCATTCTTCCTGTGAAATTAGACTCTAGTCTCCTTTTCACCGGCTGTTCAGAATCAGAAAGAATTTCTCCTTCACTTCACGTGGAGAAACTTTCTGTTATAGAGGAACATAATGACATTGGAAGAAAGGTTTCTGTTGTGCTGTTAAGTGGTGTGGTGGGACAGTCGGCATCTGTGGTAGCACCACTGTCACAACAGCCCCCACTTTAAGGCCTGGGGACTGTTTTGTTACTCTGAGACCTATACCATTTGCTATGACTCTCAGCTGTGCAAATTACTTTCTTTAATAGTTGTCTTGAATTTGTCAAATTCCTCATGAAATGTTCAGATTTCTTCCTGTCTCTCAAGATTACTATTTGGTGAAAGAAAGATAGGATGGAATTCAGTAGGGAGGTGGGATGACAATGGAATGGGAAAAATCTCAGGATCCGTGAACAGAAGTGCCACACAGCTAAGTGAGCACTGGTACAGGTGATGTGTCTATAAAAATACAAAGGGGGGAGGGGATATGCTCTATGAAGGTGTGGTGAGGTAAGGGGAAAGGTGTGCCTTGGCTGGCCCATGCTGAAGCATCCCTTTCCCCTGGGGGACCAGCCACATGATGCTGTAGCATATAATAGAGTTTATTCAGGGCATGTGGAGGGGAGTCAAGAGGGTAGCAGAGGCAGAGAAACTGGGGGTGAGGGAGGAAGAGAGGGAGGAAGGCAGAGAAGGAGGGAGAGAAGGAAGAAGTCAGAGAAGGAGGGAGGGAGAGAGGGAGGGAGGGAGGGAGAGGGAGTAGAGAAGTAGAGAGCAGCCTTGAGCACATGGAGAGAGGGGGGAAAGGAAATTGGGAGAGAGGAGGGATCAAGACAGGAGCAAGAACAAGATGATGTGGGGGGGGGGCAAACAGCTTCGTTTATAGTGAATACATAGTGACATACCTGACAACATAACTTAGGTGGAGCTTAGACTATGTTAGGACACACCACGGTGGCATGCCACCCTGCCCCCAACTTTGATGATAACAACTAAACCTCTGAGACTGTAAACACACCCAGTTAAATGCTTTCTTTGCTAAGACTTGCTTTGCCCATGGTATCTCTTCAGAGTGATAAAACAGTGAGACAGACTGAATGCTTGTCCGATGATGTTGATTTGATGTGGACAAACAGCAACATCATAACACACAAAAGAAATCCATACGCCTCCCATCTTCAAGGAGTCTCCTGTTTGCAGCTTTCTTTTTGTTCTAATTTTTAAAATATCATAGATAAAATTTGGGTTTTTTTTATTAAAAAAAGACAGAGAGGGACACTTTTCACTAAGTGTCCCTTGTTTGAATTCCATGTTTGACCTCATCTTCTTCACAATGACCTGTATATTGTTAGAATTGTTGTGTCAACATCCCAGACATGGTACTCGTAGGAAAGAGCACTTCTTTGTATAGGGTTAATATCAGTGAGCTCTCTGCTGTACATGCTTTTGCTGTTTTGTAATTTAGGGATTGCTGATTAGCCAGGGGCTAGGAGGAGAAAAACAGATGTACTGAAAAGACAAGAGCAGGACTGACAAGCAAGGGCCGGCCCCCAAGCTAGTTCCAGTCACTTCTCTAAAGAACAAAAAGACTAAACTCTCCATGCTTCTTTAAAAAATAGGGGGAAGAAAGCAGAGCTAACTGAGAAATTCTCATATGATCCCCAAATCTAAAGCATCATTACAGGTCAAAATTAAGCTGAGAACTCTGTTATATGAGGGGTAAGATAAGTCTTTTATGTAGATACTCAAAGCAGCTAGAAAGGAAATCTTCAAGACTGAAGTTCCTACTTTCTTAGCCTTCTTACTCAGGAGCTTGTGACTTTGGCTTAGTTCTTTAGGTTCTTCAGGCTCTATCAGTAATTTTCCTAGAGCCCTTATTGTGTGTGTGTGTGTGTGTGTGTGTGTGTGTGTGTAAGAGAGGGGAGGAAGGGAGATAAAGAGAGACTGAGCTTGTATTCAAATCTATCTCACTGGCAGCATAAACAATCAAAATCTGTCTTCAGACATTGAGAAGTTCTGTGTTCATTTTTTGCTATGTTTAGTAATTGCAGTTCTAATTTTTGTTTGTTTTGATGGTGTATATGTGTGTAGTTTGTGAGTGTGTTTGCCTGTTCATATATGTGCAGGTGCATGGGTGCATATGAAGATTTGAGGGTGACATCAGCTGCCTTTATTGGCTACTTTCCATGTTGCGCCATCATCTCTTGGTAAATCCAAGGAACATTGTGTGAGATAGTCTGGCTAACCTGCTTGCTCTTGGGATTTCCATAGGCTGGCCGCCATACTCCCCTGGCATTTATTTAGGTCTTGGGAGTTTGAACTGCCATCCTCACATTTACACAGCAAGTGCTTTATCTACTAGGCCATCTCCCTCACCCCACTAATAAGTATTTGTGTGAAGTATGTAATATGTTCTCCTGATCCCATGATCATAGACCTATTCAATGGTAGCTTTTATCTCTACTATTTCATTTCTCTTCACATAGGTATTCAAGGTAGCTTGTCTCAACCCTTCTGTTTATCAACCATGGAAAGAAGAAACCTTGAACTATAACACCACCTGTTTCCATCCTGTCAGCAGAGACTCACAGCTACTCCTGGTTGATTTTCCATGGGTTACCAAGGAAACCATCTGTCAGGTAAATATAGTTGGTATTTGAAAAGTATTCCCTGATGGTCTATTACTCTGTTTGGTTTTAACTAGATCATTCTACTGTGGATAAGTAAAAAAAAAAAAAAAAAAAAAAAAAAAAAAAAAAAAACACATTTAAATTAACACTTCCTTAAGGAATCTGCAGTATTGCTGACACAGGAAATCAAAGGACCCTTCATGAAGTAAGCAAGACTTCAGAATCACCTAGGGTTCTCCAGTACTCAACTAAAGCTTATTGCTGAATGTCTCATTATATGTATATATAATTTTTCCCAGCCCTAACCCCTGTTTTTCTTAAAAAATATCTTGGGTCTGGAAAGCAGTTACAAGTATTGACTGTTCTTGCAGAGGACCCGGTTTTGGCTCCCTATGCCCACATGGCAGTTCACAACTGCATATAATGCACTTCTAGGAAATCTTATGCCCTCTATTGGCCTCTGTGGGCACTTGCATACAGATGGTGCACATAAATATATGCAAGCAAGCACATGATTATACAAACAAAAATAAATGAAAAAGATTTAAAAGAAGATAATAAATAAAAAACGAAACAAGAATTATCTCCGGGTTGATGAGATGACTCAGCAGATGAAGATGCTTGTTGCCAAGCTTGATAAGACTCTCAAAAGTCTCAAAGACTCTCCTCTGACCCCAACACAAATAAACATATTTTAAGAGACTATTTTAGAAATATGTCATGTATCTTCATCTGTCACCAGAGTCAGATAGTGGCAATATTTGTATTTTATTGTAGATATGGTGTTATGAAATAATAATGGCCTGGAGTTTTTAGTTCATTGGAAAGAGCTCAAAAATGGCTTAAGCACAACACTATATATCTCTAGTGGCAACAGGAACTGGGAAACATAATGTGGACTTTGGATTCAGAAATAAAAAGTAGTCAAAGAAACTTTCAGGATGCAGGACTGATTCAGACAGCTCGATGCAGAGACAATCAGAACAGAGAAAACTAATGTGCCTAGGGGCACTTCCAGCACTAGGAAAAGTCAGGCTTTCTGACTGTGGTCTTCTTCATTCATCCCCACAATGAGAAGGTTGGTCCATAGATTCTCTAATGGCCCTGCCTCTAAATTTCTAGCAACCCTAATGCTTGTAAGGGAGACAAAATCCTCTTGAATAAATTATAAAAATAATAATTAGCAGATAAAACAACAAAAGAAACAGTAAAGAAAGCTCTGTTGAAACCAGCTTCTGCAATAACATTTCAGAAGGCAAGTTGGTGGTGACAAAGTATGAGCTGCTCTTTTCAGAAAGTTTTATACAGAGAATTTAAATAAATTATCATGCTAGTTCTTTAAAGGCATAATTCAATAACAAGTTAGGATTTCTCAAGTACCCAGTATATTGTAAGCAGAAATATAAATTCAGAGATTAATACCAGGAGAAGGAAAACTGGAAATATTTGCTAATAATATAAATTTGCAAACATTTGACCCTTCCATCCACTTTAAGGAATTAATAATATCCTAATAAGGGCATGATTATTTAATGATGTTAACTTTAGCATTCTGTGCAGTGGAGGAAAACAGAAAACAATCATAGTCACCAACAGGTAAAGGATTCAACAAATAGCAGCATAATGATTCGACAATAATTCATCAGAAAGACCAAAAGGCAGAGTCTATACATACAGACAAAAACATTGCTCCAAAATGTTAAGAAAAAAATTAGGTTACCACACTGAAAACCAATTAAATCATATTATGATATATTATACATGATATATGATATATGGTAGATATGATATATAATGATATATAATTATGTAATCTCTGAAGGAAAAGTATATCAAACAAAAATGTTTTTCATGTTTCTACTTTAAAGAATATGAGGTTGAAGGAGAAAGTAATTCCTGTTATTTCGTCATCGATAATTTATTCTGTAGTCTAAAGATGGATATATTGGCAAGAAAATTACTCTCAGGTCAGTACTTCTCATTATACAACCTCCACCAAGAACTTGTACTTGGTTTCAAATACATAGTTTCTCAATCATTTCCTTATAAAAGGCACCCCACAGACCACCACAGTTGTTACCTATTCTGGCTCAGATCACTGTAAATTGGCCTGTATTCCAACTAGTTTCCTATACCTACTCTGACTATGATTGCATTTTTTACTAATCTCACTGTGACTGGCCTGGAACTCACTATATAGAACAGGCTGGCCTTGGGGTCAGTTGACACCCCCTGATCTACTCGACCTCTGCTTCCCGAATGCTGGGATTAAAAGTGAGTGCAGCCAAGGCTGGCTTCCACCCTATTATTGAGATTGGATCTTTCACTGAATCCAGAGGCTGCCAGATCTTCCTGTTTTAGCCTTCTGAATAGAGGGATCATAAGCACTACCACCATGCTCAGCTTTGACATGGGTGCCAGGGACCCAAACTGAGCAACTACTCTTCTGACTAATCCATCTCTTCACCCCTCACCCCCACTTTGACTGAGCCACTGAGCTCAGCATCCACACTTCCGTGTTCTAATTCTATAATCTAGACATTTGTGTGCCTTTGTTGGATCCCACCACTGAAGTGGCTCGTTCAGCACTCAACAATGAAAACAAAAGCTCTTTACAAAAGCACCCAAATCCTCTGCCTGTGCCTTCTCTCCTGCTCTAGACTCCTTCCAAAACATGGCTCCATTAACTATTAATCTAGGGTCCATCTAAAAGGCTTTCTATTCTCAAAAGTCTACATGAGCATAAAGAATAATTCCCATGTCTTCCTATTCTCCCACTTAACCTGCCATTTTACTAAGATCAGCTAAGCCTTGCTTCCTTGACCTAGCAAGAGCTGGCCTCCCTTTCCTAGCTGCATGAACAACCTTTGTACATCTGTTTTAGCACTTAACATCCCATAGTGTGATTTTCAGTTTAGTTGTCTCCCTCCCCAGATGAAATTTCTTGGGACCAGGGAACCTTCCAGCAACAAGAGAAATAATACATAAGACAGAACAGTTTTCTAATAAGCGCTTGCTAGATAAATGGTAAGTAAATTTGAATGCCCAAAATATTTTAATATAATTAGTTTGGGAGTTGGTTTTTTTTCTCTCTTTTCTGCCTAAAGTGTCTTTTAAATTTTAATCATAAAATGAATACCCTGCTCACTGTCTGGAATGAAGTTTCTAGCTTTATCCTTTTAAATGTTTTATGTTTATAAAATATTTCTTGTCATCAGTCTAATCAATATTTATTCAGTGGCACATGTGTGAAGGTCTTTGGAGGATCCAGGCTGTGAAGAATCAATGAACTTGATATCCTCTGTGAGGGTCAGCCACACTCTCAGCTATGGGAGGGCTTACTTGTGTTAAGGGATCAGAGACAACAGGGTAAGTGGAGCATCCTCAGAGATGTCATTTCAACAAACTGCATTTCAAAAATCGACAAGGAACAGAAAAAAATATCATATAACCAACTGAAACACGTAAACTTGATTTTATGTCCTCAGTGTTTCTTATCTCACAGTGCAAGACAGAACAGAATGACTCACTGCAGATTTCACACAGTCTCACCTTGACACTCAAGCCCAAGGCACCCTGTAAACATCACAAGCAGGGGAGGTGATGAAAAAGGAAGATGACTGAGCCAAAATTCCAACAAATTATAAATATAAATAGGAAAAGCTGGCAGAGAGAAGATAGTTTGAATCATGCTCCAAACTCACATAGACTCCGGGTGAGTAGTTTATTTCTTCTCAACCACTGAGGTGATATCATGCAAAGGTTTATGGGAGAGAGAACATCAGAGTGTATTACTCTTCAGTGTGCATTGCCTGATATCAAAGAGGATCTGTTATGTATGGAAGACCCATGTCTCTAATGAACTAGAACTTGGGAAGAAGAATCCACTTTGGAAGCCAAGAACAGCCTCACTGACACAGAATCTGTGAGCCCATTGATAGCAGCTGATCTGACCTGCAGGTCTCTAACTTTGTTTTTATTTTGGAAGGAAAAAAGGAAGGGAGAGAGGGATGCAAGAAGGCAAGGACAGAGGGAGGGAGTGAAGGAAGGAGGAAAAGAGGGAAAGAGAGAAGGGTTTAGAGGGAGAAAGGGGAAAGGGAAGAATGGAAAGAATTAAATAAGTAACGAAGTATTTGGACTTAAGGTGAAATCTCCTAGATTCCAGGTACAAAGGATAAAAGTAGAAAAATTGAGGACTTTTTCCCAGTAGGCTTTCCTAATTCACTTGGATAAGAAAATAGTAAGAATTCAAAGGCATAATGACCAAAATAAATATTACTAGTTTTTAAAAATAATGTACCAAAATCAGTGTATATGTGCTCATTTATTAATTCTCAAATATTTATTGGATAGCTACAATGAAGCAGATACTGTTTTAGCTTATTGGCAGAATTTTATATATACACATTTATATGTACATGTATATGTATGTACATATACACATAGTTGTGCATGTATGTGTGCATATATATGTGTGTGTGTGTGACATGTGTATGTGTGTGTGTTTTAAGACCCTGCCTCCATTGAGCTTACATTATAATAAAGCCTCACACTCAATCCCATAAGTAAAATTTATGACATTCCAGGTAAGATAAACAGTATTGAGAAAGAAAATGGACATCAGCAGTAGAGCCTACCATTTAAAATACATTGGTTTGAAGTCTTTGGTTATATTTCACTGAAACCTGAAAGGGATGAGCCACAGAAATGTCTGAGAAAACAAGAACATAGTCACAGGGACATCTGAGAGATAAAATTTCCAGAAGAAAGGAGCACCATTGCCAAGTCCCTAAAGAAGTAAAGGGCACAGGGCTCCCAAAGGGCAAGGATGAGAGGCAGTGAACTGGAGCCCAGTGAAGAAGAATGAGCTAGTATGTTACAGAGCTTGCATACAGATAAATCATGCCAGAGTCATGCACACCAGGAATGAGCTACCATTGCAGTGTTTCAGATAAGGGGGTTCAGAAACTGACAGGATACAGAGTCTGTCACAGTCCTGCAGAGGCTGCAGGGCACATTGTCATACATGCAGGTAAGATAACAGTATCGAGATACATGTAATAAATACAGTGCTCCAAAAACCCAGAACAAAACAAAAACCTCCAAGCTACTTGAAAGTGAATATTTATATTAATCAGATGATTACGACTTGTCGTTCAAGTCTGTAACTGCAAAATGTGAATATAAGGAAAACCACAAATACAGGTGACATGCTCAGTTGTTTAGCCATAACTACTACGGAATTTGTATATTTTCTTGAAAGAACCATGAGTCAGGGAGAAACTTTTAAACACTGCAAGGTCATTTCTGATATTAAGAAATGGTGGTTAGGCTAATAGTAAAACAATGACTCAAACCGAGTCATCGTCCAAAGGGAAATGCTAAAACACTTCGGTTAGAAGATGGGGTTTGGTACAGAGCTAAATAAAGAATTCTCAACTGAGGAATATCGCATGGCTGAAAAGCACCCAAAGAAATGTTAGACATCCTTAGTCATCAGGGAAATGCAAATCAAAACAACCCTGAGATTCCAACTCACACCAGTCAGAATGGCTAAGATCAAAATCTCAGGTGACAGCAGATGCTATTGAGGATGTGGGAAAAATAGGAACACTCCTCCATTGTTGATGGGATTACAAACTGGTACAGTCACTCTGGAAATAAGTCTGGTGGTTCCTCAGAAAATTGGACATAGTACTACCTGAGGACCCAGCTATACCACTCCTGGGCATATACACAAAATATGTTCCAACATATAACAAGAACATAGCAGCCTTACTTATAATTGCCAGAAGCTTAAAAGAACCCAGATGTCCTTCAACAAAGAAATAGATATAGAAAATGTGGTGCATTTATACAATGGAGTACTAATCAGCTAGTAACAACAATGACTTTATGAAATCCTTAGGCAAATGGATGGAACTAGAAAATATCATCCTGAGAGAGGTCACCCAGTTACAAAAGAACACACATGGTACGCACTCACTGATAAGTGGATACTAGTCCAAAAGCTTAGAATACCTAAGAAACAATACACAGACCTTGGGAAGCTCAAAAAGAAGAAAGACCAAAATGTAGATGCTTCAGTTCTTAGAAGGGAGAACAAAATACTTTCAGGAGGAAATACAGGGACAAATAGTGGAGCAAGGACTGAAGAAAAGATCATCCAGAAACTCCCTCACACATATGCACCCATCTCATATGCAGTCACCAAACCCAGTCACTATTGCTATTGCCAAGAAGTGTTTATTGGCAGGAGCCTAAATAAATGCCTCCTCATAGGCTCTGCCAGAGCCTTAATGATACAGATGAGGATGCTTGTAGTCAATCAATAGACTAAGAACAGGGACCCCAATGGAGGAGCTAGAAAAAGGGAAGAAGGAGCTAAAATATGTTGCAACCCCATGGGAAGAAGAACATTATCAACTAACCAAACTCTACAGAGCTCCCAGGAACTAAAACACCAGCCATTGAGTACACATGGAGAGACCCATGGCTTCAGCAGCAAATGCAGTAGAGGATGGCATTCTCTGGCACCAATAAGAGGAGAGGCCTTTGGTCCATTGACAGCTTGATTTCCCAGTGTAGGGGAATTCCAAGGCACTGAGATGGGAGAGGGTGGTTGGGAGTGAGAGCATCTTCATGGAAGCAAGAAGAGGGAGGGGCATGGAGAGAGGAAGGGAATAGCATTTGAAATGTAAATACAGAGAATATCCAATAACATGATTTAAAAAATGACGGGGTTTATTTCTGAGTGACAGCCTACAAAGTTTCCCTTGTTACTGTGTCTGGTATTTGAAAATTTGCGTAAAACAAAATTTAAAAGTAGAGTGCATTTGATCATTTTATACAATGGAAGCCAGCCTACTTTGAGAGAAATAGACCATACGCATTTTCAACTTGATACAAAGGTATATTATCACTTTTAAAGAAAATGTCTGTCAATTCCTATATTTGATAGGTAAACCTTTGAATGTCTATTTTAAGCTACCCAGTATGCTACAGTAGATAATGAGTGTTCTGAACTCTCAGTCCAGAGCTGGGCATGTTTGGTTTTTCTTTGCTATTGAATGATTTTATGGCCCAGGGCTACTGACATAAGGATTAAAGAATTCAGTTTCTTCCTTTAGAAAATAAGTCAATGAAACCAGATGGCCAGTACAGTTTCTCCCAAACCTATGACATATCTGCATAATGGATGATATGCATTAATTCTGATTTTGATCTCTGCCCTAAAGCAAAAATATGTTACTACAGGGTAGTGAAGAAGGGAGCAAGTTGGAATCTTAAGTGATCCAATGAGCTGTCTGAGAATTGGGTAACTCTATCATTTCAATCCTAGATTCCCCCATGAGTAAACGTAGAAAATAATTCTACTTGGCAGGAGTTTCCTAACTTTTCTGCAAAGGGTCAGATAGAAACGATTTTCTGTATTTCTGGCCAAGAGAAGTCTTTATGTCATCTCATCTCTGTTGTCAAGTAATAGCAGCCTTGTAAATTTGTAATATAAACAGTAGGTGTGACTCTTTCAAAACTGCTTATTTACACACACACACACACACACACACACACTAACATCAATTTTTTTCATAGTCCATCAATACAAACTCTTTAGCATGTCAAACATTAATATAAAGATCTCAATGTAATCAGATAATAAGATAGAAATGTGAAGATCATATTCATCTGTTTCATGGTCCTTTTATTTACAGGCTCTAATAGCCTTGTGACAAAAGTGACCAATGCTGATGTTTAATATCATCTAGTATTATATGCTAAATCTAGACTCTCTCCATTCTAGCCTCACCCTCCTTCAGCAGGTCATATCTGGGTTGTTGTATAGGCCTTGGATTTCTTGCCCTGTTGGGATCCACTCTTCATACACCAGAGACAGAAGGCCTCCAAGTAAGGAACTCAGAGCAAGTTAATGTCTGCTTCAAAGGTCTGGCTTCAGAAACCCTTCACCATTGCCTTGATCACCTGATATAATCTGCATCTGCCTTTTGTCTAATTTCACCTGCAAGCACATCTTCCCATGCTCAGAGTACAAAACATGCTTCCCGTGCCTCCAACTTGCTACAACATTCCTATCTCAGGATATCTACCACAATGACCCACCCCCTCTGCCAGGATGCCTACTTGACAGTTCATTTGTGGATGCCCAACATTGATCTATCATTTCAAGTATCACCTCCTCAAAGCAGGGTTTTGTGAAATAGGCTTTTTCTCTCTGTGTATTATTTCTGCTTTGTCTTGATTCTTTTTACCATTTAGAATGAAAAATACTTGTTTTCTGATATATTTAGTATCTTCTAACCTTAATTATATTGTGATTTCTTCAAGGGCCAAGATTTTTATCTTTACAACCCCCATAGCCACTATCTGAAAGAGCACTTAGTATTTAAGAGATACTCACTGAATATCTGTTGAACAAGTGAATAAATTATTCTTCAATTGTTTATGTGTTAAAGTTCATGGGTTTTTTTTCTAGAAAATGCGAACCTGGGTGTATAACTGTTTTAGTTACTGTAGTCAGACTTTATAAGAAATAATCACCTAGAGATGCAGAGGTTCTGATGTGTATTTTATTTCAAACAGAAGTTCTGGGCAGATGGACAGATTGACAGGCAATGAGCAACCATAGTTACTCAGGTACTAATTGCAGAAGCTCCTACACCATTAGCAAACTGGTTGTTAAATTGTTCAGGAGTAGCCATATTCTATCATACGAAACTATCAGAGAACACTTAAGCCAAAACAGAAGCAAAGAAAACTTCCAGCAGTGTATTTAGGGAACAAGCTTGGAAGTGGCACATGTCAAACATCTTCACTTGTATTTCATGGGCTAGAGCTCAGCCATTCGGCAAACAAAAGAAAGGATATCGGGATACACAGTTCTTACCTAGGACAAGCTTGCTTAGTGATAACTGATCGAATGGAAGCCTAGACCTTCGTGAGAGAGCAAAACCATCCTTCCAGGGTCCCCCATTCCTCATCTACTCACCCCTTTCAGTATCTTAACACAGTTAGCTGCAGCAACCATGTCATAGAATAACTACATCTACACAGGCTGGACTCAGAAGTTCCATCTTTCAAAATTCAAACCTGAAGATGAGAACCAAACTGTCAGATAGAAGCTTTAGCTTCAGAGCTTATTCTTAAGGGATTTGCCTCTTCTGTCCATAAACTCAAGAGCTGTCTGAGCCTTATAAACTATGCTATACCTGACTTCCTCTAAAACCACTTCAAAACTCTGCTCCAGTCACCAGCGTTTCTCCTCCACTTGTCATCTTTCTCTGACTAGCTTAGAGGTTTTCCATGTGGTTCTCTGGGTTCATCACTGTACAACCATGATGTGTGTTCCTGTAATGTCCTTCAAATCTCCTCTAAGAGCTGTAATGTAGCTCAGTGATTGCCTTGCATGCACAAGGCTCAATCCTTAGTACCACAAAAAAAAAAAAAAAAAAAAAAAAAAAAAAAAAAAAAAAAAGAAAGAAAGAAAAGAAAAAAATATCTAGGTGTCTAGCTTGGTAAGAAAATGTTTGCCTAGAATATTGAGGACACCGAGTTCAATTCACACACACTCACACACTATAGATAGATAGACGATAGATAGATAGATAGATAGATAGATAAATAGATAGATAGATAGATAGATAGATAGATAGATAGATAGATATAGATATAGACAGATATAGATAGAAAGATATAGATACATAGATATCTATATCTATAATGTGTGAAAGTTTTATATACATGAGAAGCATATATATGAGAAAATTATAGTGAAAATTAATTCATACTAAAAATCAACCACAAAATAACTACTATATATGCATATATCACCAAAATTTTAAGTAATGAGTCTGAGTGATAATGTAAATTTCTAATAGTAACTTCTTTATTATTTGTATATTATAATATTCTACACATACTTCACAAATAAATTTAAATGCAATTCCATTGGCCTCCATATGACTACAAAGCCCCAGGGTATTGGTTTTTTCCATGCTCACTGCACAACCCGAATTCTCATTTGAAATTCTCTCACTTTTGCTAAGAGAAGAAAGCAGCTTTGTTAATTCTGCACGCTGCAGCTTCCTTTTAATCTTGTAACATGCTTGCCTGGTAACAAGCTTTACTATAAAGAATGACTTTTATAGCTGTAAAACCCAACATAAGATCGGGCCATTGAGCAAGGCTTCATCCTGTCTCATTACTATCACTAATGGGATCCTATCTATACATGAACAATCCAAGGATCTCATTTTGAAAAGTAGCTTCAACCTTCTTTCTCCAATTTTCTCAAAACTGCTATAAAGAAGCAAGACTGAAAACTTTAGTTAGCTTTTCTTTTGCCCTTCACTTAAGGGACTATGTCTGTTTCTGAATACAGAAGATGAAGATAAAGGGTTTTTTTTTTTTTTTTAAGGGTGAATATCGACCATTCAGATAATTGTCCTCTGAGAAACAGTTTGAATTCTCTATAACACTTGATGCCACTTAGTCTCATGAGAAGCAACTAATGACAATGACATTGGAAGCTGTCCTCTCCATTTCTTTCCAGACATTACAAGAAGCAGGTGAAGGAGTCTCCAATTTGGAAATGAATTAGTCTTTCTCGTCTTCCCAAACCAGCAGAAGCAGGCCTTTGTTACTCTGCCTGCACTGAAGAGTCTCCATAGTTAACACAAAAGATACATCATGCTGGTATCTCTGAAGTTGACCCCTCTGACTTTAACCTCTCTGGAAACCCAAATATTTGTCAGAAAATACTGCCTTGCACACTCTCAGACCATCGGAGCAAAAGAACAAACTTCTGCTCCAGGCTGCCTTGCCTGTCTTGTCAACATTGCTGTGACAAACCGCTGTGCCCAAAAGCAAGATGGGAAGGAAAGGATTTATTTTACTCACATTTTCAAGTACCAGTTCATCATCAATAGCTGTGAGGGCAAGAACTCACACAGGGCAGAAACCTGGAGGCAGGAGCTGTTGTAGAAGCCATCGATGGGTGCTGCTTACTCCTCATGGCTTGAGCAATTAGCTTTCTTATAAAACCCAGAGCTGTCAATTCTGGCATGGCACCACCCACAATTAATCACTAACTAAGAAAATGCCCTAAAGATGGATCTCATGAAAACAACTTCTCAGTTGAATCACCCCTAACACTGATGACTCTAGCTTTTGTCAAGATGACATAAACTTCTTCAAAATATGGATCTAAGGGAGCCTCAAGAAATCTGTGGATTCTGTCTTTATAAGACACCTGCAGTTACACACACACACACACACACACACACACACACACACACACACACACATGGGGACTCACATGCATGTACATATACCACATATAGAGGCAATCTGTTCTTTCAGGGATTTCACAAACTTCTTAGAGCCCCATAAATCCCAACGTTTATCAAGAATCCAAAATGAGAAAAAGAAATAACTCCAGTAGGCAAAGCCTTGATCAGCCTTGATCAAGAGTGTGAGAAACTGGCTCCAGGCTGCAGTTCCTCAAGGAACCAACTCCACTACTCTTTTCCTAAACTCACAGTACACAGCCCTACGCTTCATTCCTCCTCTTGTGCCTCTAGGAACTTCATGCAGTCTCACCTTCATTCTTCACCCTAACTTACTCTCTTCTCCTCCGACGTCTCTTACATCGCATCTCCCGCTTAGAGACAGCTGTATGCCCTTGGCTGTCTCTTCCAACATCTGATTTAGGAATTTGGTTTTGTTCTAATATCACAGACCACATACTCCAAACTGTTCTCCTCTGTGTTCACTCAGTCAAGTCTATTTTTTCCAGAGCATTTAAATTCCTTCTATTATATTTCTCTTGGTGAATTGCAATCACTCCATCTGTACTAACACGGATTAGTGCCTGGGTATAGCAAAACCTTCTCAGATAAAAGCTATCTATCTTCTCAGTTTTTACACCACAGCTTTACTGTGCAATGCTGTGCGATGCAGCGCAATGTTGACTGATGTTTGAGTCCCCAAGCATGATTCAACCTGTCAACTCTAAAGCAATATAAGGTGAAAGTTTTCCAGACTGAACCAGATTTTCCACACAGACTCCAACATATTCCTTCTTTAAGAGCGATTATGTAGGAAGACTATGCATCGAAGTTTCTTTGTGAGCTATGGGAAGAGCTTGCTCAAGTATACATAAGCACAGAAACACAATGACAGACTTGGAATGAGAGAAGCGTCAGCAGGAAAGTTTTCAGTAGTCAGTGGGCTTGTTTGAACAAAGAAGGAGATACTAACACAATATAAAGCCTAAGAACTTGGCCTAGAATCACTTCTCACCTATACCCTGCACATCTAACCAACCAAGAAGAGTGATCTATCATTTTATGGCCATAAGTTTAGAACAGTTCTGGGTCTCGTTTCTGTTTAATTGTAATCACATTGTGAAGTAGATATTGCTTTTCCATTTCAAGGATTAAAAAAAAAAGTGGACATGAATTGTAAAGCTGAAGATGGTCAGTAGAAAGTATTTTGAATCTTGGAATGGTCTTTCTGAAGTGAGACTCTATGCCCTGTTGATCTGTCTCCTGTTCTGTAGACTCGTTGCTTATGGGCATGTGTGTGTAAATGTGTGTGTATGTGTATGTTTCCAGTGTTTCAATTTGTGTTTTTTATTACTCACATTTCTCTTTCCAGTCCACTCCTTACCTGTCTTCCCCGGTGTGTAACTTGTGTCATCTTGCTTTTTGATGACTTATTAAAAGCATCAGTTCATTCTATCATCCCATCCCCCTACTAGCTCTGGTCTGCTCTAACCAGGCTCTGGGTATTATCTTATCAGTTTGCTCTCAGGTTTTCCCAGTATCCTCTTTGCCATTGGATGTAGCTTTCAGTCACCTCTGGATACCTTTTCTTCTTGTTGGCCCTCAGATGTAAAGGTTACTGCAGGTGACCCCAAGGTCCTATGTTGGCCCTCTTGGTTCTATCAGCTCTGATAGCACCCCTGAAAATATTCCCTCCACCAAACGCTCCTATGTTGTGTGTGTGTGTGTGTGTGTGTGTGTGTGTGTGTGTGTGTTCACATGTGTGCATGAATGGAGGGCTGTTGCAGTAAATATTAAATAGATGGCTTAACCTTTTATCCTTTGTTCTGCCCCCACCCTCGGAGCCAGCTGGCACTATGGGAATCTCTACCTTGACCTACGTGGCCTCTAAGAATTCTGCCATGGTTCATTCTACCACCCCTTGACTGCTTCTGTCCCAGGTGGATATGACGGTTCGGCATGTTGTTTTCCCCTTGGTGTGTTGTAGTCAACCTTGGACACACTCATCTTAACTCTGTGGCAGGTGTTATGCATTCCATTGATTTATGAATGTTAATCTGCATCTATACATACTACTAAATTTATTATTAAGTAGCTTGCCAGCACACATCTTGAGAGCATATAGGCGTATCATTAGAGATAAGTAACTTAGGCTATACTTTTGATTCCCAAACTTTTATGTCCCAAAGCTATTCCTCTCTAGTAGTCCACTGTGTAAGCTACTGTCTCCAAAATACATTAACTAATGTATATGGATGTTACTGGGCAACTTGTCTTACTTCTGACTTTAACAAAAGTATTCAAATGGCTCTTAATTTAGAACTCCACAGCTTTGAGGTGAGTAGTATATATTCTATTAATGTAAAAGACCTAAAAATATCTATAAGTAGTATATATTCTATTAATGTAAAAGACCTAATAATCTAACACTTAGAAGGATGAGGGCTATAGTCTGATTTGTAGTAATTTATTGACAGGAATTCCTAAACAAAACCAAAATGTGAGACGCATGCTTGTTGAAACCAACCCCAAAGAAATAACCTGAAGTGTACCAATTATATACAAAGACATCTGGACTGGGAAAATGACAGCAAGTCATTAGGCCCTGGAGCCATAGACAGAAGCTGCAGCAGGGACGGGACAGATGACACATTATTAAGACATTCGTTAAGGAAATTTCTGAAAGCATTTATTAAAGAAAAAACAAGTGTGCATAATACACAAAAGACAAACATTTTAAAAGTGTGCTCAGGAAAACAAAAATTTGAATAATACTACTGCTTTAGCCAGTTCAACTATGACAATCTGTCCTATACATTTACAACTTGGCTTAATGATATAAGTAAACAGCAGACCTCATTAGGCAGTGGAGAACTTGATATCAATGAGCTGGCCAAGAACATATATCATTCTTTAAAGTCACAGCCCATTTCAGATTTGACAAAAAAGATAGATTTGAGCAAAACTGAACCTCACTGTGACTTGGTCAGTTAAGTCCACAAACAATCTGAACTGGTGCTTTGTTAACCAGTCATCAAAAGGTGTAATAGGCATAGTCTTGCTGGTGAGGCTTTCTTACATTCCTCTGGAAAAATCTTTAAAAAAGCATATGTTTTGCTTTGGTGCACACACACACACACACACACACACATACACAGACTTTGGGGTAGAAAATTGCCAAGTCTTACTCTACTACCTCAAACACTTGATCATACCTCTACTTATTCGGCTTTGTCCTTCTCTCAGTGCATCCACCATATTGTTGGTTTGGAGATGAGTACCTTGTTATGTTCATCTCCATGGTCATGTTTATCTTGGAGAAGTATTTTATCATGGTAACAAAATGGTAATCTAGCATCTGTTGAGATATGAACTACTGTGGTGAAATAATGACTTAGGAAATATTTGTCTCAAAATTTACCTGTATATAGATTTTCAAGCTCCATTCAAAGCCACCATGGTCTGGCTTAACGTCCAGATAAAGGCAGTAGAATGATGTTTTATCTAATTATTAGCTCTTGCATTGCATTTGAGTAAATTTCTTTTTCTTTTCTTTGCTCTGGGTTCCATTTAATTTATAACTGTTTGTAACTGTATAATGAAAATCTTTCCATTTAAAGAGGAGTTAAAAAATAATTACCTCATCAAAATAGCCTGTTCAATGGTCTGTCATTCTTCAGTTCATGTCTATCATTTTTCTTTATACCAGAATCTTCAAAGATTTTTTTTTTGCAGTAAAAGCTTCTATTTAGGTCCTCTGCTCCAATTCATCCTCACAAGGCTCTCAATATTGGCAGCTTTCCTTTCATTATCTCTCTACTGACTACTTCTATGAATTAGTTGGTACTTTTTATATTAACAACCTGACAGCTCTTTCATTATGTAATACTTTGATGATAAGAATATAAATTTGATTAGATGCTAATGGACAAATCAGTACCACCGGTGCATATCCGAATCTCCTTACAGGAACCATGACACTATGGATGTGATTGATCTGGGGAGAAGCGTTCAGCCACGGAGCCCAAAATTTTAGGTATCTAATAGTTGATGAAAACATAGGGCATTTGTATATTATCTACAGTATATTTTCAAACTCATAATTACTCTGTTTTTCATATAGTCTTGATTATGAGAGGCTATTGTTACAACACACAAAAACAGAACTTGAAGTTGTTAGAGGTTGAGCAGCTGCTTTCTCTTCATCATTTAAAAATAGCAGAGAAGACATTGCCTAAAGTCAAATCAAGTTAGACAGACAGTAACACCTGTTTCCAAGAAGTAAATTCATTTTAAATGTTAATAATAATGTCATCCTACAATTGTGTCTATAGAAAGCAAGAAATTGAGGTCATCGGCCATTAATATGTTAATGTTCTTTCTTCCAAGCAACCTTGCACGTGTTGAATTTGCCTGGTTGAAATTAAACTCACACATATAACACCCTCTATCTGTTTCTTTTCAAATAGAATATGGACTTTGCAAGCATCACTTTAAAGGTCTCCATGGTTATACATTTGGGATCATCCTCTCTTTGCCGTTAACCATTCCTCAGGAGTTTTGTGTGTGCATTTGTAGAATAGTCTTGGCACATAAGGTGCTGTAGCATTTCATTCCCTTCCTCAGGTGATCTTTCATCTATGGATAAAAAAAAAAAGTATTTTCTTATGTTCTTGGCTTATCTTGTAAGATTGCCTTCCAAGAAATTACATCATTTATATCCCCATGAGCATTATGTGAGAAAATACTCTTGTAAAATTGACTTTTTCACATTTTCTTCTAAACTTAGATAAGCTTATAGTTTCATATAATTTTATTTATTCTTTGACAATTGCACATACACACACATTATTATTATGATTATTATTATTATTATTATTATTATTATTATTATTATTATTATTATTTCCTATAACCAGCCCCTAACCTTCTCTCACCTCCACTGTATGCACTTGGTTTCCCAGTAAGTCTCCTTCTTACTTTGTTGTCTTTTTGTCTGTGTGAGCTACTGAGTTTAATACTCATGACTACCAATATAATTGAGTGGAAGGATACATGGAGCATGAGCAGCTAGCCAGTAACTACACCACTGAAGCAAATGACTACCTCTCTTACTGCAGCCGTTAGCATCCAATGGCCATGCACAGAGAGGTGGGCCTCTTAAATCTCTCTCTTTTATGATAGAAAGATGGTGAACCCAGTCTCACACAGATTTTATAAAGGTAACCACAAATTTAGCAATTGCCACAGCCACTAGGACTGCTAAAGTCCAATGGCCCTGTCATGTTCAGTAGACAGCACTTAAATTAAACTGTTATTTCTTCATAAGACATTTTCTATAATTTTTAGCTATTTAACCCCTTGAGTTTCCATTTTTACACACTATTTGTAAACTGTTAATTTGACATTTCACTGTGTGATAACCTAACCATGTAATTTTACAGTGTGTGCATATCCTATATTAAACATTTCAATCCTTTATCTAAATAGTTGTTGCCAATAATTTCTGAGTTTTAGGATACTTAGTGAAATTTCTTAGTTTTGTTTTGTTTTAATTCAGACCAACATATTTTGAAAACACTCAGTTGTAGAAAATAAAATCATTTTTAGTCTTCAAAAGTGGAGGGAATATGAAATAGGTATTTTACTGGTCATTTGTAATTTTTAAAAGTTTTTCATTCAATATATTGTTTTCAAAATTCCACTGAAAATATCCTTTGTCATGTATAGAACAATTTCTGATTACCCCATTAGTAACTGACACTAGCTTTCAAATAGTCTCAGTATTGTTTATGAATGGGTCACCCACTCTAAGCTTTGGTGTGTCCCCAATCCTCTAACAATCCTTTGTATTAAAGAATTTGTATTCTATTTATTTACACCATTTTTAATTTAATACCATTTTACAACTTGATTTGTTATATTATAAATTTAATACTTTAGGAATTTATCCCTTGATTAATACTTTTATTGCTAAATGTTCTTGAGCTCTTAGAAATTATTTGTTCAAAATTAGGTTTAGAACTTTAAAGAAAATTATAAAATACATAATTTGAAGATACTGTGTTTTTTATTTAGGAATTCTTTATGTATGTTCATAGGTTTTTATGTGATTCTTTAAGTGATACAGGTAATATACATTTTTTCTTTAATATAGAGGAAAATCATTATTTGTAAAGTCAGGGAGAACAAAACAGAATACTCACATGAAAAGGTTCTTAAATCTGGATCTCAAAGATCCCTAATTTGACCTTCAACTGACAACAAATGTGTCATACTCCACCCTCAAAGAGCTCCACTAAGGCACCACACCAATGCAGAGCATCTGGATGGAAACTGCTATTAAGGGAGTGATGAAGTAGCACCAGCATCCACACGGGCAAACCTGGATGCTAGTCATGAGCCTTCACCCTGATATTGTTACAATAAATTTATCCCTAAATTATTTCAATGCCATCACTATAAAAAGCAACAAAGTTCATTTATTTTGTAAAACCAAAATCTGGCTTATTTGTCAGACAGAAGTAGAAAATATCTGTACTCACTGAAATTACCTTTAATATAAAGAACACTTACAGGACTCGTGTTGCTGGATTTCACATGGGTATAGAAAGAGAGATCATTGTCTGCACATGTCTCTTTTCACAAAACTTTCCATGTACTCTGTCATTATTTCTTTTGAGCACTTTATCTATTATCAATTTCTAGGAACATGAAAGAGGTTTAATTTGTTCCCAAATGCTCTACACTTCGTTTGGCTTTAAAAAATAATTTTGGATGTTATTATGATTTTTTTTTCAAATTTTAAAGCTATGTTAGCTATCATTTAAATTTAAGTTGTTGAAGTTCTGATTAAGGGTAATGTGTTCAGGGCAGTTCTCAAAGCTTCCTTTTTAGCAGCTTCATTTTAAGTTATAATGACTCATGACACATCCATTAAGCAGATGATGGGATAGAGACAGCAGTGTGTCTGAACCCATGACCATGAGCCACGAAGGCAGACGTTGAATTCCTTCATATTGGAGACCAGTGTTTGATCCAGGCATCATCTTTACTCATGTTGCAGGGTGAAATAAATGTAAACACTTGGATTTCATGATGACCACATGTCTTTCACATTAAGGAGCTTTTCCATCAACATGATTTTTGTAAGGAACTTGGAAGTGAATGCACCACTTCTTTATATCCCTGCATCACTCTTATCAAATGTTGTGTTCAATGTCACCACCAAATAACACTGAACATCCCCAAAAATGAGTTTTGTTTCTATTTCAGATGTAAACCAACAAAACACTGAAGGAAATTTCTATTTTCCCAAAGAATATATAACGGTACTTTTAAATGTGCATATCCAGAGCACAATGCTCAAGTACAGAGTGTTGGCTTACAAAAATGGATCTCTTATTTAATCCAGATTTGCTCAGTTGCAGCTTTAGAAGGTTTTTTTCTTAGCTATTTAGCACCTTAATATTTTTGTAGATCTCTAAATGAAAACTTAGAAAAGGAACTTTTGAACAATTTAAGCTTTATACACTTAAGTTTTTAAAACACTGTTCAAATGAAATATTTTTTAATTATTAGTGTTACATATCATGAACATGAGTTTTCAAATAACCCTGCCCCCCTAAAAGGTAAATGACAAGAAGCTATTCTCTTTGAAGTACATAAAAGTCCAGCAGGATTCTTTTTCTTTATGCTAAAAGCATTAGTCTTTTCTTTCACTTGGTGGGGAAGCTACTGCACAAATGCAGAGCTCGTTGCTAGGAGGTTGAAGGCTCCTGGAGGCCTCAGAACACTGTGATAAGAGTAGGCAGCATGGTCCTGTGGGCCAGAAAGGGGCAGAGGGAGTGCCTTCAGCCATGCAACTAGGAGTGCATGCAGTATTTTTAGTCTAATGCCCAGGGGAGAAGGAAGACCACGGCTGATTTGAGCTTGGCTGAATGCTTTCAAATGATGAGTTAGACAAACTTAGAGTTATGAAATATTATTTACTTGTCTTCTGGATATTCAAATATTGTTTGACCACACAAGGATGAGCAAAGCAAATTTTAGTGCTCTTGTATTTATTTCATGAAATTTGAGTTCAAGGTGCATGACTGTGTTTCATATCTTCTGTCTTCATGAACAACAACATCCTCATATGATGTTCATCATAAGGATGCCTGAAAACCTCTATCTGGAAGGCAGAAATTGTGAATCTGAAGTCAGGAAGAAATTACCATAGCACGATAGTTTACAGCAGGGTCATAAAAATCCATGTAAATTAATGTTCCAGGTAACTAGATACATTTTTCTCATTCATTTCTATTACTTTCTTACTGAAAAAGCATGATTGAAATAAAAACTTAAGTATTTCACAGGAATGAAAAATTGCATTTAAGAGAAAATATTACACAGTAATCTCTATTAAAATATAGTGTCATTTTATACAGAAACAATAGTTCTTTCATTGTGGGAAGAACTCTGTCCTAAAAGAAAGAGATTCTGGGTTCAAACGTTAACCTTGTGGAGATCCGTGACATTATTTAATTCTGCCTTCCTTATTTATGACATAAATACATCACTGTCCTAAAAATATATTTTAAAAAGTTCTGTAAAATTTTGGGTTTTATGATGTGTTAATTTATAATGTTAAGGATCAAGTTTATATTAAAAAAAAAAGTTCAAAACTCTTTTAAGAAATTATTACTTGAGATACCAGTGTTCATATTGGCCAAGTGTCCTTCTGTCTACAGATAAAATAACTTCAAAGAAGAAATGCAAGGATCTGTTAAGGGTTTTTAATCTATCTATTACTATAATTAAGTCATTAAATGTGTATATTATGACTATAATAACTAATATAAATATCCACATTCATGCCCAGAGAGAAAAAGAAAGAACATATCATACATACTATGAACAGAACAAGATATGACCCTTGTCCTGTGGCACTACATTCCAAAGGTGAATGAAAATACTAAATAATCAAATCACCAGACAAAGAAACCTCGGTGACATGATGCAACAATTTCCAGCCTGAGATAGCAAAAAAGATTTGTTGAACCCTTTAAAACTCTATTCACTGTGTGTTTAAATGCTGATTCAAGATCTAACCAAGCCTTATATAACACAGGATGAACAGGCTAGAGAGAGAGAGAGAGAGAGAGAGAGAGAGAGAGAGAGAGAGAGAGAGAGAGAGAGAAGAAGAAGAAGACTTGTTTGGTTTTCATGCAAAATCCTGTGTCTGAATGAAGTACAGACAATACACAGGAGGCAAAGGAGCTGGGGGCTTTAGGAATAAGAAAGTGTGTACATGGATGAGACATCATCAGGCAGAATTCTAAAATCTCTGTGGGTGATGGAAAAGCCAAAGAAGAGATCAGAAAACAGGTTCAGTCATCATGAGAGATTAATTCAAGACTGTGCATGTAAGATGGAACTGTGTGTTCACCTTGGCAAAAAAATGAGTGGACCAAAATGATCAATTGGTCTGTCAGAGAAGAACAGAATCACCTAACTAGTCCCAGAAACAGTGCTGAATGGGAGTTGTCCCAGGAGCATCTGTTTTCTGACATAGTCTGTGCTCTCAACTAAATATTGGATTCCCTTGGCCCACAAGAAGCTATGAGTCCAGGAGAACTGATTAAAGAGGGTGGGAAGAGCATACTGTAGCTACAACTCCCTTCTACAGACTACAGTGCGCATGCTGTGCCTATGGGCCATGTCAGAGACAGCCCCTCAACTCCCACTTCATGTGTCTGAAAAATGTCCTGAAGGGTCATTGGGTTTCTGACTCCCTCCATAAGTTTCCTTCAAGAATTTCCTCTTTGTTTCTTAGATTTATGACTACAGGGGGTCTCTTGTGAGAGCTTTACTAGACTACTAATTCTGGGAGTGGTCATTTACAAAAAGAAACCAATTAGTATATAACTTTTAAAGATAACTGTCTGTATAGCAACATTCTTGAGCAGTGTTGTGGGGAATACTTGCAGTGCTCTCAATGGCCTGGTGACAGGAGACCTGACTGCTTGCTCTGCCTTCTTGCTCTTTGACCAAGCCCATGCCATGACCCTTTACAAGAAATGAGATTAGGTCAGAATGGCTGGGAACCTAAGGCAGATACTACTGTGATTATTCCAAAACCAGCAGAAAGGTCTCAGAGAAACTGGTCACATAAAAAGGTATGGTTAACCTGTTGGAGGAGTGCTTTTATGTTGGGTAATGAGTGGATAGTGGAAATTGACCTCACAATTTAACTTAGTGAAGATGAAGAGAATCATTAAGACAGAGAAAGCTAAATAAAATAGCTACTAAATAAAACAGCTAAGAGCGTAAGGGGATAGAAACACAAAGAAATACATTTAAAAACAAAATCAAAGCCAAGGCACAGAAAATAAAATTCATTTAGGTCACAATATGGCTAGACAGAAGAGAAGGGACTATTTTAAATGAACAAATTAAACCATGTAAGTAGAGTCTCAAGTCATAATTAACGTTTAAGTTTAAATTAAACATATCAATCATGCACTGATTGTGACTCTTCTACTCAATTAAACCCAGGTAGATGCTGTGTGGACTTCTGCCCACTATGGAAATGTTGCAGAGATGAACAGAAAAACCCATCAGAAAATGTAACACCGTAATTACACAGTAACACATGTGCACTTGAAATAAGATATTGATCACCAGATGATGCACATTTGTTATGCACTGATGCATTTCCATGTTCAATGATGTGGTGATAGATCTGGGGTAATTATATAAAAATTGACAGCACACTCATTACTGTTTGTGATTATTTCAAAACATTGGCATTTCTGTGAATTATGGTGTGTCATCTTGTGTGTACACAAATGTTAAATCATCTCTGGTGACTATTGATCATTAGCAAGCATATGCTCAGGGGAGGTACCTCGAAGACTTTCAATTAAAGGGAATGAATTTGCTGTTAGGCTGTGCAATTAGTTTGACGGACATACTGAAGTTCATCTTGGGTCCGTCTATAAAATACTATTGAAATGAACTACATAAGCACACAATGATTATGAATATTTTCAGGACAGGAATAGTCTCTGGGAGCAGAGCCAAGTACCTGCCATCTGGAAGAGGTGGGTGAATATGTCCTCCCTGCACCTATCAACTGAGAGAGTTCTGTAATCCCAACTTCTAGGCTGGTTGTCAACTACCCTGGCTGAAGAAGGGAAAGAAGGGTGGAATGCAGGGAATGCTGTCCTTTTGACTATGACTCAAGTGTCACCCACAGCTTCAAATATTCAGATATAGACAATTCCCATTTTGAGTTATTTGGTTAGAAACTTACCTGACTTTGTTTGTTAGAGTGGGGAAGCTTGGGAGTGCTTTAAGATAAGGCTATTATGGTAGGACTTTTATTGTAGAATCCTAATAACATTGTAAGAAGAAAGAAGACACAATGAGGGAAACACATCCCACATACATACACACTCATAAACACAGATTCTCATTAATTCTTCCCCCCCCCCCCCCCACACACACACACACACATACATACATACACACTCCCTGCCATGCCTTGACAAATCTGTCCTATGGTGTCCTACACCTTTTCGGTCAACATTTTGCCAGCAAGGAGCTAAATACTTGCCCCTGCAGAACCATGAGGGAAAATAAAGCCGTTTCTATAACTTCCCCAGTCTGTGCTACTTTATTTCTGAGAACATTTAAAAGGCTAATACAAAAACATTAAAAAACCCACATGTAGGTCTGAGCAAAGAAAAGCTGCCAACAATAAAGAAAGGTTCATCAGGCCACAGCAGAAGAAAGACAAAGAACCAAATGCAAGAACGAATGTTGTGTTGGGTGTTAATTTTACTTAACATTTAAAGAGTCTCTATTAAGGGCCAGACACATTGACCTTGGTCAAAATCACAGGATTCTCTAAAATGTGCTGTGATGCCTTTTCCATCAATTTACATCTCCACCACTGCTCAGCTCCAACCCTCAATCCCCACTTCCTGAACTATTTTAAAGGTTTCTGTCCATTTCCCACGGCACTTTTTCAGCTCCTTTTTAATTGAACAACTTTATTTTTAAAAAAATATAAATGGACAGATTTTAAGCATTTTTGCATAAAAGTATACAAATACATTTTTGTCAGTACTTGATTTTTTTAAAGGTTTGATAGTGTGCATTAAAATCTTACTAGTTACAATGGGCATAAAATACATGTAAAACAAGATGGAACTTGGAAATAGTCATAGTTTTCTTGGTGTGTAAAGATTAAGCATAATGGTTTTTCATCATTTTTTGGCCTTTGTTTTTTCTTGAACTTCATATAGTTTGTGAGTTGTTTCTGGGGTGTTCAGAGCTTTCTGGGGTTAGTGTTCAATTATCAGTGACTGCATATTATGTCTGTTCTTTTGTGACTGGGTTATCTCACTCAGGATGATATTCTCTAGATGTATCCATTTTCTTAAGAATTTTATAAAGTCATTGTTTCTGATAGTTGAGTAGAACTCCATTGTGTAAATATACCACAATTTTTGTATCCATTCATCTACTGAATGACATCTGAGTTCATTCCAGCTTCTGGCTATTATAAATAGGGCTACTATGAACATTGTGGTGCATGTGTCTTTGTTGTATGTTGGAGCTTCTCTGGGGTATATGCCCAGAAGTGGAATAAGTGGGTCTTCAGATAGTACTCTGTCCAATTTTCTGAGTAAAGGTTGGGACAAAACCTTTTTCAGCTCTTGTGTCTTCTGTGTACCAATGCCAGATCCATAGCCTTAAGACTATCTTTGAAAATGTTGCTCTAATTTCAAAAACTCTCTATTATCTACAAGAAAAATTCAGTTTGATTAAATCATAACTCTAATTGGTTGTAGCAACCATAAAATAGTGTATACCCTATATCAAATGAGGACTATGTCCCTCCCTCACTCTCCCTCTACCTTCACCCCCTCTCTTCCTACTTTTCTCCCTACCCTTTCCCCTCCTCTTACTTCCCACCTCTCTCTGGTGAATTTTCCTAACATTTGATGTCACTAAGTCTAGTATCCAAAGCAAACTGGCTCTTGGGAAGATATTGACAGCACTTCCAACATAACATTCAGGAACACATGTTACAATAGAATATAGCCCCTGCCTTAGTTTGAATACTATTCCAAATTTTACAAATAGCTCACTCAAAAGTCTTTTAAATTTTTCTTAATGTGCATATTATATCTAGAGCTTACTTCCATAGTAATAGGATTATCACATATATACAAGCTACACCTTTTAGATTTTAGAAGGTGCAGGACAGTCTATACCTCCCTAGGCAGTCAGAGCTTCCTGTGAAACACTGAACCTCAGACATAATAATCATTCAGTAGATAAGGGTTAGAGGAGAATATGAATGGTGAAGAATTGTCTTTGCTCTAGTCATTCAAATTTGACAGTACCAGCGTCATGGTCTACTTTCCTGCATCTGTGAAAACTAAGACAATAAACTCACCTGCTTATGTGCTGCCAAGCATGTCCTGGTTATAGCTGTGGAAGGGATCACTCTTTATAACCCAGACTCCATTCTACTCCAACAATATCTGAGTCTTCATGGTCAGCATTAGATTTATGCCACCTCACAGTGACCCTACAAAATTTTAGTCACTCTAAACAAAAGTTTCTGTCTTGATTGTGGACCTTTGTCCTGTGAGATAAGTATCTGTTGTGGCCTTACAGAAGGAGCAGGCAGGCTCTCTGCTCCCTTGTGACATCATCCAGGATGAAGACATAGTTTCTCTATAGAAGAGAGGTGTTTTTTTTTTTATGGCACAACAGAAGTTAAGAGATCATCACCTGCACAAAGATGCCTGAATCTACTTTCTAGAAATGGTTAATGTCATATGCAGCCATTTGCAAACTAAGTCACATGGGCCAAGATTGACTCATCTATTTTTTAAAAAAAGGCTTAAAACTCACAAAATAATAGTTTGGATGTACAGTACTCTCATGGGACCAAAGTACAGACATCTGGAACAAAGATGTATTCTAGAAAACTGACCAAAACAACTGATTATCTCAAACACACTTTGAGGATGTCATCCATATTTATCTAATGCAAAAGGTTCTGGAAACATGCTAAATACTCAGTGAAGGTCTAGTTTGTGTTTTCTTTAGCAATGAAGTTTCCAACAAATCTTGAGTAAAATTTGCTATTATTTCTTATATGTTTCTCTTTTCTTTTATCTTGGACTATTAGGCTGTTATTGTATAGAATTACTGTAGATTGGAGGGGCTGCATCCTGAGTTTCACAGGACAACTATGAATGAGAGACTCAAGAACTATTCTTTTGAATACAAGAATTCAGGTCTGCTGCATATGTAGCAAATGATGGCCTTATAGAGCATCAGTGAGAGGAGAGGCCCTTGGTCCTGTGAAGGCTCAATGCCCTAGTTTAGGGGAATGTCAGGGTAGGGTGGTGGGGGGAAGTGGGCGGGTGGGTGGGTAAGCACTCTAAAAGAGGCAGGGGAGAGGATGATGGAACAAGGGAAACCAGAAAAGAGGATAACATTTGAAATTTAAGTAAAGAAAGTATCCAATTTTTAAAATCTGTTAAGTTTAAAAAGAGAATTCAAGTCTATTCATAAGAATGTAAAAGGCTTCCCAGATAACCAATCAGAATGTTACTGCAAGGACACAGCAATGTTGTCAGTGAAGGGGTATGATAATAAAAGCAGTCAAGAGATGCTGCCGTAGGAGCCAGAAAGAGCAGGGACTACCAAAATTCTCTCCTTGGGACTTGATCTAATGGTGTTGGTTCAGTAGCATTACATTTGCATATATGATAATTTTTCCAGTCCACTGAGATTTAGACTCATATTATTTAGGGTCAAGTTAGAAGGTGAGCCAACTAGATCCTGGAACCTTTGACTCATCAGGAGAGCCAAAATGCCACTGAGTCCCATGAGAGATGGGATGCCGAACCTCCAGCACTCTGCTTCTGGTGTAACTTTTAATACCTGGCAAATGTTAAGTGCCCCAGCTCCTTTCAAAGTCAAGAGCTGTAATTAAATGTAAAAAGAGAACACCACTCACATATGCCACCGAGGCTGCTATTCTGTCATCTATGAGAGCCATGTGCCAAGTCTTGCTCCCCAGAGAGTCTCTCTCAGAACCAGCTGGAGTTCTACAACCAGATAGATCATAGCAGACTGCTGCTACAAGAATAAATTATTCCTTTTATTCTATAAATGTATATGGCACCCAGAGCTGTTCACATCACAAAGCTATGGTACAAAATAAATGTCAATCTTAAATAAAATGATATTTATATCACATATAAAACAACTTGCTTTGAAATAAAAAGAGGTTATAAATTCTCTTAGTGAGCATTTAGCTTCAACTAGAACAAATATTTGAGGACTCCATGTTGGAAGTACTACCTGGATGCTCATATGTCTCCATAAGAGCTAGATCCCATTCTGGAGAAATTTTTGCACATGCTACAGAAAATTCCATGTCATTTTATTTTTGTATGTCCTTGTTGTCTACAGGTTCAGTATCTCTTAAGACCCAAAAAGGAAAATCTGCTGTTGGCTCCTTTCGGGAGCACAACCTTCCATACCTGCCAAGCCTTGATGGAAAGGCCAGTACAGCCAAGTCTCCACTAAGCTGCCAGAAACCAGTTCCAACGAGACTGACATTTGTGTAGAGGGCACCTGTACCTGATGTCATAGTCTTATTATCTATACTGAATTCCTTGTCTCTTGTCCTAAGAAAAATCATTGGCAAGTGTCTTCTGCTACTGCAAGAGGCTCTGGCATGTATGCTGAGACCCCCGTTAGTAGTTAAACCCGTGTTGTATTTGTTTCGTATTCTACTGCTCTCCTGTCTCTGCAATCCTTGGGAAGATCTGGCTAGGTGAAGACTGGGGATAGATAACATGTTTTACAGGCACTCCATTCAATCCCTGCATCTGTCTGTATGCTTCCACTGGATAAAGCTTTGCCCAGCCTATGAAAGCAAGGGCATGAGGTTCTGATCCAGGTCAAGGAAGGGATAATTAAGATTCTGTGGAATACCGCAGCTGGAGGTACAGGTTCCACACATGGATGTTTGGCATTGAGTCTGTTTCCTCCCTCTAGTAAGATGCTAAACTAGATTGTGGAAAACCACTCCTTAGAAAATTGTGGGGAAAATATTAGTATGAAACTTTTTGAGTGGAAACAGGCTTCAGTGCAAAACTGTTTAGGGGAATGTATTTTCTTTCTGATCTCTGGTATACAAAGAATATCATAAACACATTCATGGGAGACAATGGACAAGGAAATTTCAGATACAATTCTGCCTGAACTCCTCACACCAGCATTGCTGATATGGTAAATCAAGAATATGCAACATGTTAGTGTGCGGTCTCTATTCACCAATGTGACATGTAGTAGCTCTGTTCGGGAAAAATAGGGGTTTCTCAAAGAGAGATAGAATTAGGTACCAAGGGCATGTAATCAACAACTCCATGGATAAAAGCACACAATCACCCAAGTCTAAAGGAATAAGTTTTTGGTCAGCCAGTATTATAAACAGTACTAAGTCATTGATGGCTTCCATGAGCTGATGACTTAGCTGCTGTCTAGCTCCTCATTGGGGTTCCTGTCCAATTCATCATCCATCCTTAACACCCAATCCCAACTTTCCCATCCACTCGTAGCTCTTTTCTTCTTTTTAGACTAGTTACTACCACAGTATCAACTTCATTTCCATTAAGTACATATGAAACTAAAACCAAGGAGGACCATAGCAGGAGCACCAGAGGAGTATCCTGAAGACACTGCAACAAGTAACACCTTTAGGAAACTTGTCCATCCCAAACCCAGCTCACAGGATGCCCTTTAATATATATTCAAAAAGACTGTGCATTCTTTCTATGTTAAAACAGCAATCACCATGGTCACCTATTTGCCTCGGTCCATTTGACCAGTTTCTAAAAGAGAGAGCCCCGTACAAATCATATCTGTGTAGAACAATGCTAGGATCAACATGATTTCAATAAATAAGGTCTGGTTGACACTTCAGATGCTTCTGTATTTAGCAATGGGAAATGAAAATGTCCAACCTAAATGTCATGTACAAATTATACTAGGCAGATAGAAGAGATGAAAAATTGTAATTATTATGGATGAAAAAAATGCCCTGCACTGCTCTCTCACCATTTGAAAGGCATCGAAAATATATTTATGAGATACATTAAAGAGCTTTATTTTTTAGTGTCCAACTCTAAGTGGACCATTTCCCGTGTTCCCTAGGGTATATTTTTTATAACATTATCAATTTATTATAAAGGTCAATATTTTTCTCTCCTTTAAATTCTTTGAAGTGTTTTTTTAAAAGACCAGTTTCTAGTGTATTTAAAATTCTAACAGACCATTACAAAATTACCAGGAAAGTTCTATGGGATTAAAAATAACATAACATTTGAGGCAACACGAATCTGGGTTGCAGCAAAATATCATTAACAAAAGGTCAGCCCCAGAAAACAAAGAACAAAGGTTAAAAAATCATCAGGCATCTTGGCAACTCTGGAGTCCTCTGTGCTTATTCAATTCATCCTTTCAGAGGCCCAGGTCCGCTGCATCCTTCCTGCAGCTAGGACAAGTTTGGCTTTCTCCATGCTTTCATGACAATCAGCATACCCTTATCTAACTTGTATGTCAAAGAGAGCTTGGTATGTTCTAATACCATACCTTAGATATTGATCTTGAAGAAAAAAAATGTTAAATGAATAAATGAATGTGTTTAGGTTCCTAAGATTTATACAAAATTAAAATTTTCCATGCATTGGGAAGCTTATTTGTAAGATACCAATAAACTTAATGTTGAGGGTCAGATCTACTGAGGTTTTCCCGAAGACAATGGTGTTTGAGGAAGGAACATAGTTTCTTTTCAAAACCACAAATATGCCTGGCAGAGACAATGATGACCTGCAACCAGGACTTTTGGGATGCTCCTGCCTTGGATCCAGAGAAGCTGATACTACCTACTATACAGCGCTGTAGTTATCATTCTTGAGGCAGCTGTGTGCTTAGCTTGCGATGCTCTTCAGATGCTCTATGTGCCTTTCATCATCATTGCCTGGTTGTTTGGCTTCTTGCTGACTTCATTCTATAGTATGAGAGTTTCTGCTGACTTCATCCCATTTTCTGACTGAAAATAGTATATAAGACACTGTGCTCCTTAATAAACTTGTTTGCATGAACCATAGTGTGTACAGACCTCCAGATTCCAAACATTCTTCTCTATCTTTTTTCCTCTTTATATTTTTCTCTCTTGGGACCCTACTACTGCTGAGGGTCAAACTGGTCTGATAGTTTTGTCATTGAGTTTTCTGAATAGGCCTGCCATTTTGTTATCAAGAAAGCAAGCACTGAGTTTTCATCCCACACTGCATCCTTAGACCTTTTCCGAAAATGGCTCCTGCTCAAGTTAAAGAATATTTTATTAGGTATATGTTCCCGAGGATAGAGCTATGTCTGCAAGTAACCTAGCTTAGGCTGTTCTTTCTTCTTGGCAAGTTTTCTTTTAATGAGACACTGTGTGTGGATGGATCCTCTTGAAGACAACCTGCCCAAAAGTCAGTGGAAATCTTACACCTCTGTGAGCGGCTCTCTCTTCTATGAAACAAGGAGATTCCCTGGTATCCTTAGAATGAAGAGAATATTAAGATGTTCATATATTTTGAAAACATGGGTAAGTCTGTTTCTAGTCTAAACTAGTGCACACTTTGAGACTAAATGCTTAGCTATTAACACAATTTGCTTGTCTTAGATTTGGCCTCAGTCTTCCCAAAGAACTGATTTTTGCTTTCATAATGGGATTTGTATTTACTCCTGGTGTTTTACCATCCATCTCTTCATATAACAAAGTCTATTTACACTTTGATATTAAATGTATCCATATTACCTTTGGAAGTTTACCATCACCAGTGTTATCCATATAAACCAAAGACACAGTTAAACATGAAACAATTAAATATTATTTACCATGCTGACTGTGGTACTTATATTGTATACTATTCCCTTTCTTCCTTTCTTTCTTTTGTTTCCCTTTCTTTCTTTCTTTCTTTTTTCCTTTTTGACAGGGACATAGCTCAGTGAGTAAGGCACAAGCGCCTACCAAGCCTAATGACATGAGCTCGACCACTGAGACTCACATTGAAAAAGGAGAGAACCTCCCACTAGTTGTTCTCTAATACACACACATACACACACACACACACACACACACACACACACACACACACAAACATGCACACAATGTCATAGAAAGAGAAATACTTAAGAAATGAAGAAAATGCTCTTGCTCTCTCTCTCTCTCTCTCTCTCTCTCTCTCTCTCTCTCTCTCTCTCTCTCTCTCTCTCTTGCTCTTGCTCCCTTGCTCTCCCCCCGTTTTGCCCCTTCTCTCCCCCTTTCCTCCTCCCCTCTCTCCACGTGCTCATGGCCGGCCTCTACTCTTCTACTCCTCTATTCCTCTCTTTTCTCTCTCTCTCTGCCCCTACTACACTCTTAACTCCCCCATGACCTGAACAAACTTTATTCTGTACTAGAAAGAAAAAAAAAAGGAAGGAAGGAAAGAAGGAAGGAAGGAAGGAAGGAAGGAAGGAAGAAAGGAAGGAAGGAAGGAAGGGGGGGGAATAAAATTATCACTTTAGCACCAGGAGGTTTTACAATTAGTTATAGGACAATCTTGAGGTTGTAGCCTCACTTTAAAGAGTCAGAAGTGATGCACATTGAGCTTTTCTAGCATATACACATCAACCTTGACTGTGATGAGCTCTTTGTAGAAACACCTGACACATCTATCTCAGCAAAAGACAATAAACAATTATTTTTCAACCTCTGCTTGAGACAGCAAAGTTTTTCTAAATAATTTCTGAATGATTACCACCTGGAGATTAACCAGTTAGGAAGATACTGATGGTAATAGCTCAATCACTAAGGAAATCTGTACAAAAAGAGCCTCCTGGGTATCTGCACAGCTGAGGCCATCTTGCCACTGAAAAAAATTGATTTGTGTAGGGAGGCCCCCCAGCCACCTTTCATCCAGTGTTGGGAAAATGTGAAATACACCTAATCAATTAGGTTCCCAAGGGAAAATAACTGCAGCAAAATAGCATCATTTTTTTTCTCTGTTCTCTGAGGCCAACAATTGTACCTTTTACTTGTCATCTAATCTAATCCCCAGTCAGTCAAATGGCTCAGCAAATAAATGTGCTTGCCACTGAGCCTGCCAACATGAGTTCGATCCCAGGGACAGGATCAAGGATACGGGTTAAATTCCATGACAGAAAATCATATTTTAAGAGTTACTAAAATAAAATAGGGTGTTCTGAAATATTTTTGAGATGGTAAAATATCCTACATACATGGAGGACTTAAATTAATTACATAATAACCTCCTATCAAATGGGTATTACCCCACATTTCACACATGCAGACAAAACACCCCTGTACATAAAATAAGAATAAACACGTCTTTAAAAAATAAAATAATCGCAGGGAATGAAGTTCATATTTAGGAAACTGAGTATGTCATATTCATATGGCCAATTTAATCAAGCACTCTGCAAAGAAGTCTGGAAATGTGGATTTTAGCTAGGGAAGATCATGCTCACTTCAATAAATGAATTTTTGACTATATTCTTATTTTGAGATATTTTGAAGAAGATTTAATTTCCTACAGGAAACTGAATTGAGTGGCTGTCGATGCCGTGCAAGTATCCATAAGAGATGTTTATTGTTTCATCTTCCACTTGATTTTTTTTTACTGCACATGACTAACACACATCTGCTGGACTGCCAAGCAGTAATTTATCAATAATGTTATATACCAATTTATTATATGACTTAACAGATGAAGCAATATGTTGAGTTATGTTTATGTAAAATAATCAAATTTTCATTATTTCTTTGAATAGAGTTCTATGTAAACTATTGCATAAGAAATTATGAGATATTATTAACTGTAATAATGCCTATGGTAATTCTTTAGCTTTGAACGCTACACAGAAACAGAAATCACCAGGTTTATTTTTCTTTTAATGATGCACCAAAAACACATACAAATACTATCTACATGGACATAAATATTAGCACCTTATTAGGTATATATAAAGCATAACCCAGCTGACTTATACAAGTCACCTTCTACACTTTTTGAGAACTCTCATTTCCTTTATTTTAAAATTACACATTAAAATACCAAACTACTAAGTGCCTTAGATTTTTTGACACCCAGGTCTTAGGTGTTTAAATGTTTTTATTTAGTACTCAATAAGCTTGAAGGTAGAACATAAGCACGCAGCCTTACCTAATTAAACAGGTAGGGCGTGTGATTAGCAGTTTCTTTTCTCTGTGACAGATATCTGAGCGAAACAATTTGAGAGGAGGAAAAACCTGTCTGATCTCAAGACATCAGATAGGTTTCAGTCCGAGGTTAGGCAGCTCCACATTTTGGTCTCAGAGTAAAAGAGAACATCAAGGCATCAGGAGCCCGTGGTTGAGACTTCTCTCCTCTTACTGCGCAGGAAGCAGGTAGAGCGTGCCTGCCCTGGCAGTTTTCCCCATTTCCTTTTTTATTCCCAACCCAGCCTATGCGATGAGGCCCCTTCACTCTGTGTGTGTTTTCTCTCTAGCCAATCTTGTCTGGAAACGACCGCACAGACATACCTAAAGGCGAGTCTTACTCCTGTGCATGGCTAAGTCTAATCAAGTTACAAGAAAAAGAACCTTTTCCTCTTACTTTGGTATATGGGCACTGGCTGAAGAGTTCTGTCACTGAGTCACGCTTCCAGGTTTCATCCTCCATGTCCTTACAACCGAGGGCTTTTAACCAAACAAAGCTGTTTCCAAGGTATCTGAGGCTTATGGATTGCCTGGAGTCATGATTCCCCCTCTGGATATGACAATTATTTCCATCACATCCAATCGAGGAATGTAACATAGAAGCAAAATTGCTTCTAAATTAGTGGCTTTTAAAAGTTTCCTGGGGAGTTGTTAGGCAACTCTGGGGGGGGGGGGGTGGGAGTGAGGGAACCACTGCAAATAAATCAAGTTTGCTGTCAAGATACACAGCGGATTACTAAATTACTGAAAAGAACCCACAGTGATGTTTACACTAACAGCCATAGCTGTTAGATCCAAGCACCTTTGCTCTCCGAATTAGAACACGTGGCTTAGTTGGCAGCAAAGTTCCCCTAAAGCGAACCCATCTGACTCGTTCCTTTATAGAAATCACCATAGTCCTGGGAGAAGCCTCATTCTGAACTGCTTTAAAATGCATGTTTTCCATCTTGGCTCTTTACAGAAGTCTGACAAATCACTTGCATATGCCTCCTCATATTGAACACACCTCCTGTGCTGTTTCTCTACCTTACGGTTGTGAAGGCAAAATATTCTTTTCTACAATGTACCTAAGTGTTCAGAGTGGGTGGTCTTTAGTAGTTCTCAACTGGCGTTATTTAGAGATGGGAACTGCTGAGCCATTTGCCATCATTATATTGAAGGGACGTGTACGAGGTCTGTCTGAGCCCACGTTGCAGACAAGGCCTTGTCACGGCTGGTACCACATCTACATGAAAGGAAGTGTGCAACTTCATATTCTGCCATTGTAATAAATAGTAGCAGTGGCTGTTTGCAGAAAGAGAGTCTGGAGACGTTAATGCTGAAAGACCCACTCCGAGCTAAGTCAAACTGATCAATCAACATGTTCCTCAGAAAATGAGAGTGGTGAAAAATAAATTGCTAAGCAAATCCACCAAAGAACCTTGGTTTATCAAGCTGAGAGGGCGGAGTCTAACATCATGTCTCCATCTCGAAGGACAGAAATGGTTCCTCCCAACAGCCAAACGAGAAGATACATGAAGCTGATGGCGATTGCTAAATGCTAGAAGGTTTGTGCGATTGCTGTCTCTTATATAGTGATGAGAGCAGCAGTCATCATTTTTATGGGTTAATAATTAGCAGGAATACGTCTGAGCATGAGTTAACCTGATTTAAACATTACAAAATATCCATATATAAAATATCACACTGGCATTTTGCTAATGTACAACTTCATGTTTTCAGGCTTCAGCTAAAATATTACCATACATTTAAAAATAATGTTTATGGTGATAGATTACCCCCAAAGTAAAACAAGACTCCGTCAGAGTGGCAGGTATATAAAAAAAAGGAAGCAAATCTTCAGCATTGAACTTCAACGCAAGCCTTGACTGAGGAAGGACTTGGTGTCCTGGGTGCTGAGAACGGCACCTGGCACAGACCGGTACACAGTTCCCACGGGCAGAACAGTACTGACCACTTCCACTTAGACCTACAAGTCAGACGGATGCCCGTTTTCTTTAAAGTGGAGCTCTCGGCTCCACTGAAGCCCACGGGTGGAAACTCGAAGGCATTGTTTTTTCCTGTTTCATTGCATTTGTTGTTCTCAGTTGGTGAGTTGGTGCACAAGGCGAGGGCATCCCCTCCACCCACTGCTTCTGCTGCCCCCTCCCCTACTGCCCCCTCCCCTGCCCCCAGTAGCCCCTCCTCCATGTCACAAGAGTGCTGTCACCTTACTTTTCTTTTATTACCCTTGCCTTACTTAGGATCCTTTCTTCCCATTTCATGGTTCCCTTTCTACTTCCATCACACACACACCACACACACACACACACACACACACACACACGAATGTTTTTGCTATTTATTAAACTATTTTAAAACAAACAAAAAATAACTACAGTTCCCCCTTCCACTTCCTTCATTAGAGGTCAAGAAAGACACTTGTAGTGACAGTGAGGTGAGTCCATCCCCAGCATTGTATTCCTAGGGGCCAACCAGGTTAATGACAAAACAACCCTGGCTTGGCCCCACTGTCAAAAAGGAAATTTTGCTACAGTGCCTCAAATTCTCTCTGCCAACCCTCTCTTTAGGGTAGTGCAAGCCAACAACCTCCCATTGCTATTACCGAACATTAAATCACAGAATGGACACTTCATTAACCAGAAGGCTAGTCACCCAGGGAGAGACCAAATCCTTCACTGGTATCCACAAATAATCCCTTTCCTAATCTTTGATGGGCATCTCCCTGGAATCCTTTTTAAAGATTGCCTACTGTGAATTAGCTTTGTGAGCTAGAAAATTCAGGAGAGGACACTCTGAATCCATTCAATGTGACATCAGGGGGCTCTTCTCAGTTAAGAGCCTTTCCCTGTCCACATGTTTTAAGCACCCATGATCAATCTGATCTCCCAACCCAGAGCAGGGAGGAAGTCTATTTTTTTATGTGGTCTGGTAAGCAAACTTGCATGATGACATTAGAGGCAGCTACGGATGCTCTTAAGTGATATATTTTTATAATCCCTTATCCAATGTGTTTTTAGCCAATTCTAAGCAGAAAGGAGGAAAAAGCTGATTACACATAGCCAGTAGCTGGAATCATTTAAGCTAAATTAATAGGGTCTATAAATAACCGTGTCCTTCCTCTGAAGAGAGAGTGATGGTAAGGTTAGTTAGCAATTGGGAATGGCCTATTTCTCTCATCAGGTCTAGTACAACAGAAGGAAGGCTCAATCAGTCTCCAGGCAACTGTAACAACCCGGTGCACTGTGTTGCTTGCAGAATGGGTGCAATGAAGGCCTGTTAACTAAAATTCAGAGACAATCCCTCTGCCAGCATGAGTGTCAGCTCCTCTTGCTGTTGTTACCAACTCCATATTAACTTGATCTCCTGTGGTTTATTTTGTCATTCAATTAGATGTTAGGCTTGGTGCATTGAAGTTACTGATTTTTTACTTTCAATTCGTAGGTAAACCATAAAATAAAAACCACTTCTTCCAGAATTTTTTGATGAATATTCCTGATATCCTTGAGTCTGACATCATTGATTGCAAGGAGTCTCATTATTTTTATCTACAAATACAAAACAAAACAAAACAAGCAGACAACATGGACCCTTAATGTATAATACAGTGTGGTCCTATTACTTAGAATTTTATTCTGTAAAAATTGAGGAGGCTATATGCAATGCATTTACACACACTTTATTCATCCATTACTGTTGAATACACACTGAACAAAAACACACATGGATTACATGAATGATAGAGAATCTTGAAATTCTCTCATGTTTTAGTTTGATTCTCTTAGGCTCAGTTGTTAATGGTTGTAAATTAATTCTATAGCAAGAAATAAGACTCAGAGGTTTTCTGTCTCAGTTTCTTGGTTGCTATCTCCCAAGTCATATGTGGGCTACTCTCTAAATACCCCAGGTGTTTTACTCTAGATTCAATGAATACATTAATCAGTGGGGTTCATTACAGCTTAAGAAAAATTTAATTTTATTGGAGTTTGGTAAGATGTCATTGCAGGAGCAGGGTTGATAGTGAGAATGAATAACTGAAACAAACTTGGATCCCAATTGACTTTTATGACATTTTGATCCCATTTCTGACAGAAGCAACCTAATGAAAGAAAGATTTATTTGGTTCATGGTTTCAGGGGTCTCATTCTACCACAATGGGAAAGTAGGGAAGCATTCAGAAAGGAATCACATGGACGAAGTTCTTCACATCATAACAAAGGTTCTTCACAGAGCAAGACACAGAGATTATGCCACAACTGGTATCAGGTTACAACCTACAAGTCCCACCCCTGTGATGGACATCCATCTGATGTGCCCCACCTCCTGAAGATCCCATAGTCACCTATAATAGCTGTATCAGTTGAGGGACAGGGTGAACCTGTAGGGGAATTTTGCATTTCAAACCATAACTGATCCTAATCACTTTGTTCCAGCATCATGAAGTCACCAGGTGCCTCCAGGATGTGATGGAAATGGTCAGAATACAGCACTCAATACTTGGCTCAGGAAATGGGAGTGGGATCTTGGGTAGCGTGCCTGCAACATTGGTTTTGCTTATGAGTCCAACCCATCATCAGACAGCAAACATTCATAGGATCCTCAATGCAAGCCTAAGCTTTCCTGCTTCTTCCAAATCTGACATACATCTACCATGCATGGAAACTACAGATGGTTGTCCCACAGCTCCATGACAATTATCTTTGTTTACAAATTCTTCTGAAGTTCTAAGGGTAAATAGACTGATATTGCATGTAGTCAAATATTTACTCTCTCCCATTATTCTTTAACAAAAGTGTTGTTAGGTCAAGCCATTGCAGCAGAATGTGCTGTACCACCTTGATTATTGAGCACTACTTTTGAAAATACTTAAAATTACAAATTTTTCAGAATTTTCATGGCAAGTGTCCCAAAACTTTAAATTTGCATGACAATAGTTCTAGATCTTCCATGATGGGACAGATGTGGCTGATATTAATAGGAATTAAGGTTATTTATCCACACAGCTGAAAACTGCCCTGGTTTAACTCTGAAAGACTTTGATGGGTATCCTTTTATTTGGTTATTTATTCAAGAAATGACACAGCATTGAAAAATTAAGAGCTTTGTAATTTTTTCCTCACTCAGCCCAGAAACTAGGCTACTGTCCCCCAAAATTCCAGTCAGAAATACCCACTGTTTTTGTCTGTTGGTTTGATTATAAGAAATGATTCTTTCTACATCCAGTGTTTCTGCAAATCACTGGTGCTGTGTTGAATGTAGGACGAAGCTGTAGCCTTCTGAAAAGATTCTTGGACACAGTATAGAGTAGGCTGGCGTTGCTGGGAATTGAGCACCTGCTCACCGTGACAACTAAGGAATCATGAGTTATCTGTTCTGTTTTCCCAATCCTCTGTCACTTGATGTTAATTTGTTAAGGTCTAAGTCACTATTGTCACACAGTTTTGGTCCAAGTCAAACTCTCATGCTTGCTGCTAGCTTGATCCATCCTTACTGGATATACAAGCCATTCTTAGCCTTAGTTACCTCTTTGAATTCTTGGTAGCTTTTCATAGAATTATACCCCCTTTGGTTTTCTATGTTCTGTTTTGTTAAGATGAATTCGCCTAAAGTAATTGACTTCTCAGTTACTTCATTTATCTTTTAGCAAATATTATTTAAATATGATTAAAAAAAAACATCCTATAGAGATAGAAAAGATAGATCACTAGTGAAATGCTTGTAGTGCAAACATAAGAACCTGAGTTCAATCCACGATACCCACATAAAGTCCAATCATGGTGCCCCATGATACTAATTCCCTCTCTGGTCAGGCAAAGACAAATAAATTTCAGGGGTTTAAGTGGCCAAAAACCCTAGCCTACTTGATGATTTCCAGACCAATGGAAAAAAAAAAAAAAACCTGTCTTAAAAAAATAAGGGTGAAAAAAAACTGAGGTTGACCTTTGGCCTCTATAAAGACATGCATACAGTAAAAATCTTTTTATTTAATATTTATTTTTAATAATAATAGGTACAAAAGCTAGAGGATGAGCTCTGTGATTGGCAGACAGTTAAACTTATACAAGAATGAGATGCTACCACAGAGTAGACATCACTGGACATATCCTCAATGATCCTAGTGTGGGTATGCACCAGCTCAGCAGAGACCTAGATATCAAAAACTATTGACCTTAGAAAATGAAAGGTTGACCCCTAAGTAAGCTGACAGAATCCCAGTAAGACAAGAGATGCCAGCAGTCGATTTAGAAGTCAGTTTTAGCAAAGATAATGTATTCCCAACATGCTGAAATACTAGTAAGTAAGAAAAGGTATGTTTTCCCTTTGCAAGAAAATAAAAGCCTTCAAAGTAGATATGAGATGTAAACTCATCAATCTCAGGAATATGTGAAGTCAAATTAGAAAGTCCTTGACATGTTTTTGCACCAAGGAAGATTTTCCCCCCAGCAATCATACTATGCCTCTATTGCTGGAGAGTACTGAAGAGCCTGTTGCCACATCCCTGGGATTAATGGCCAACTGCTGTGTTCTGCATGCCAAGGCTTATAGTCAAGAAATTAAATGTCTTGACAAAGGGGACAGGACATCATAAATATGTTCCCAGAGTAAATACTCACACTGAGAACTCAAAGCTAAATCCTGCAAGGCTGCCTGGGTCTTAGTTTTATCCTTCCACTACCTGCTCTCTTTCTTAAAGTAGGGCATAGGCATTTATTATTTTAGCTTATGTGCACCCTGTAATTCCACCATGAAAAATATTAGGTAATGGTATTTTAAGAGTCAAAGCTGGTGCTAACAAGATGATCTATTTCGTGCCCCCAATAGAAGCTAATGAATCGCTGGGAATTCATTGTGGCAGAAAGATAGTGGCTTCTGGCAATTACAGTGATGAGCAGAAACCCTCACAAGTAGGTACTTTAAAGCAATTATTTTCCATTTGGTTCTGAAAAAGCCCCTGAGTACAACTAAGCTTTGATTACCTGGCATCTGAAAATATACATTCTCAGAGGGGGTATTTGCGGTGATGATTTTCATGGAAGGAAAGTAAACAGCTACTGTTTGTGAAGGCTCAGTTGTGAGCCTCTTCAAAGTTTAAAATATGAATTGTGTGAAAGATAGAGCCTTGTCTTAATGGACTGGCGTGTGATGGCATTATGCTTCCAACAGCAAAGAACTGAGAATGTACTGGGTCCTTTAGGACCAGAAAGCTGTTTCAGATGCATTTCTCTAGAACAAACCTCAATAAATTAAGAAGCCAGTGTTACATTTTTGCTAACAGACTCTCCTGTTCCATACTTTGACCTAGGTTTATGGAAAATAAGGATGTCAAATGGTGGCAAATATGAAAGGGTCCCCTTGCACCAGCTCTGAGTCTCTCAAGATGGGAGGTCAAAGACCATCTGAAGAGAAAACCAAAGGGGAGAATAATTAATTTATTTTTCCAGTATACAAAGATTGGGGACCCAATTAAGGATTCTTGTGCCCCTTTCAGCCTAATTTAAGCCCCTTAGTGCTTAGTGAAAAATCAGAAGGCTACATTTTAAAACTAAGGAATACAAATCAAGTCCATGTCAAAGGCTATAAGAAAAAGAAATCCAAACTTAAAATTTAGCTTATAACTTCAGGTCTAGAAATGACAGGCACCAATACAGAGAGGTACAGCAAGTTTCTCCTCCTTTAAGAGTGATCATGTGTGTGTGTGTGTGTGTGTGTGTGTGTGTGTGTGTGTGTGTGTGAGTGTTTCCTCCTACCAGGAAAAGTAATTTTTAAAAAACAAATCTAACAGTGTAACAGAGCTGATGTAGTTGTGGGACGACAAAGTAAAGACAAACAAAGGTGGGTATGCCATGAATCATGCAGCTAGAAATTTCCAAAGATAGAATTGCTGTGTTTATGTCTGGTAGGAGTAGGACAGTTCAACAGAATACCATCCCGTATCGCCATACAGAAATAGGCCACTTGCCTAAGTTCCCATGGCTAACACAGTCTAGGACTTGGCCAACTGGTTTGGGTGTATCTACCCCCCTTTTCTTTTCTCCCTCCAATATTTTTCACTTAGCTAGCCCTCCACATACCTCTCAAACCCAAGGCCTCTTTCATTCACCGTTATTGTCACAAATATGTACAAATGCATACATGTCACCTGAAATGTGATATGTTCTACCTAAACACCTTTAAAAGTAGTTAGATTTCTGACCTCTTCTCTTATAGAAATCTAGCTATTTCTCTTTTCTGAAGATATTTATATTTAAGCTTCATTGAACAATGTAGTAAAGTATATACTTGTATTGCCTTATGATCCTGCATCATTTTAAGCGTTTGAAAATGAGTTTGTATCTGTGTGTTTTTATGTATTTTAAAATACATAAAAATTAAAATAATGAATATTTAAATTTTTCTTAAATAAGTGATATGCATACACTAAAAGCGTACAATGTTAAGAAAATTAAACATTTTTCTCAAAAGTTTTTATTCATTTGGCGACAGGACTGGTTGGTGAATATTCTCTCTCAAGGAATAATGGCCCCAGTGGTTGCTTACCTCTTGGACAGTATTTAATAAGGCTGATTGGCTGGCATTTGGCTCCTACCTAGAAACTCTAATGAGGAAAATGCTGTTGGGGCTTTGAGGGAATAACAAGAGATACTTGGATATGTAAGAATTGATCAGCATGCTTAAATAATTTTTTTAGAAAAAAAATATGTCCAACCTTTCTAGAAAATAAAAGATTGGGAGAGATTAAGGGGGGTTGGAAAGAGAAAGTGGAGAAGAGCAAGGGAAGAAAGAGAAAGAGAAGAGGGATAGAGAAGAAAAAGAGAGAGGAATGATATATGGTTTGATCAAATAACAAACAAAATATTCATTTGCTCTCTTGAGAGTTTCAACGTAGAAATTTTAGTGATGGAGGAGATCTCTGAAGAACTATAGAAAGCAACCCCTCCACTGCTTTCCTTCTCAATTTTGGTTCAGAAGAAACTAGATACCATCCAACAAGGGAATGAACACACACACCACATTCACACACACCACATCCACACACACACACACACACACACACACACACACACACACACACATCAATTTTTATCATTTCCACGCTCCTCCGCAACCAGAGATGCACAAACTTCAGTAACTAGGGAGCTGCCCCTGGTGATACTGAGATACCAACCTAGACATAAAGCCTTCAACCTACAATCTATGTTGCCTGCAAGATTTTCTGGGCAATGGAGGTGCAGAAGTTATGGGAGTGTCCAGCCAATGACTGTTCTAATTTCAGCACTAATCCACAAGAGTGAGCTCATGCCCAACACAGCCTGGATTAAACAATAAATAAAACCAAGCAGGAATGCTGGTACACACCTTTAATCTTAGCATTTAGGAGGCAGAGGCAACCTGGTCTTTGAGTTTGAGGCCAGCCTGGTCTACGAAGTAATGTCCCCGGAGATCTGGGATCATCTGTGTATTATCATATCAGCTTTGTTTTCCATGGGTCTTCTGGTTACAACTAAAGACATGGTGCTTGCCAGGAAGCATGTTACTGACTGAAATATCTCCCTAGTTCATCCTTGATACTCTTTACATGAGAACCCCACACAAAATACTTTGAAACCAACATGCCAGTATCTATGCTCAAAACTGCTCACAGTCTAAACCTTCAGAGAAAAATTTTATTATGAGGTCAAGACTTGTTGAGTGTAATGTGTGGACACTTATTTGACTGTAAACAAAGGTTACCCTGGAAGTAAAATTGGATATACAATTTTCCTTTTGTGTTTTTCTGATTTATGGATTATTATCCACTGGACTCTCAGAACAGCCCTTTCCTAGTCTGTCCTTAATAGCTTCCTTTTTGCAGAAGGGATCTACAATGCCCTAAAATAAATCTATATATACATAAGCTTTTGAAATAACTAACATAACAAGGATATACAGAGGAATATATACAGGATATATAGATTTAAATATGAGATATAGAGGAGAAAGCAAACTATAACAATTCATCCCATTTTTCTTCCTATATCCACAGAAACAAAAATTTCAGCTTGTTTAATACTCCAGATTCTCAGAAAAAAGTAAAGCAGTTGTGAGGGCAAAGAGACATAGATCCAGTAAGTCAAGAAGAAGGAGGACAGCATGAGATCTTGCACAAGGATGGGACATCACACTCCAGACAAAAACTTCCTACCAAGTGCAAACAAAACCAAAGACACAACAATTAAGTCTAATCCAATAAAAGTGGTTGTTCAGAGGTGAGATTGGCATGAAAGACTTACTTAACTGTGTATTCTCCACTCCCTGATACAGGTAAAAGACTGCCCCAAGGGCTGAGTGGAAAACACGGTGTCTTCCAGTCTTCCATGTCAAGGCTTTAGCCAAGTGCTGGTTGGTAGACAGTTTGAGGTTAATAATTTATAAAAACTGGATGGAAGCAGCATTATTCTCTGTAAGAGATGCTCACGCTCAGCACCACTTCCGTAAGCCCTGAGACTAATGCGAACGGTCCAAGGACCACATCTTGAGAGCCATGGCCCAGGCAGGATGAATACCTCATATTCACAACTGGAACTTCCACCATCTCCTGTATGCCCCCAAACACTATTGATTTCTTTCTAAGTTTTAAGTCAATAAAGTTGCATTAGCCAGACAACAAGACATATGTTTCTAACTGTATCCTATGAAAATGCTGATCAGTTGGAGTTCCTCAAAGTAAAATGCCTCCTTCCCAGAAGCAAGTTAATGTCTGTTTAAACCTTGGCAACATAAATTATAAACGTTTCAAGAATGTTGTCCATTCTCTAGATTGGGAAAAAAAAAAACAATAACTCCTTGGCATTTCATAATTTCAAAACTTTAAAAACCAAATCCCCAATGCAACCCACTTTATTCAAAAATATCACGTTCATTCACTTTCAAGTACCACTATTATGTTAATGTATATTTTAAAAATCGATTAAACTGAATCTAAACATCTCAAGAGAGAAAGAAGTTTGCTCTTTTATCATGTGAACTACAAAACCAAAGCCCTTAGTAAATGCACCTCTCATGCTGTGCTGGGAACATGCTGTCCAAGTAAACTGCTTAAATGTCGTCCAGACAAGTGCAAATCTAGTGTGTGGTTTGGAGGAGTGAATGTTTGAAAGTCTAATACCCCCAGATTAATGGCTGACTGTACTTACATACAGTGGTATTATTGTGCCAAGGGAGATGCTAACCAGATGAACTTAGAAAATAACATAGAAAACCTGCTGGAGAATTTCAAGGACTCAAATGGAATGTATAACCCACTCTCCTAACTTAATTTAAAAAAAAAAAGTTCAACTGTGAAAAATTAGTTTACATATTTTCCAAAAGGATGTCATTGTCGTGTTTTGACAGAGCAATGAGAATTAGATGAATCCAAACTGTTTAGTAACTTGAATAACACCCAGCTACCAAAGTACTCCCAACAGGTCTGAAAAAGTAAAAATGCTTGCTCACCAAAGACAGCCATCCTAATGAAAGGATAACGGTCAGCCCAATTAAATCTGTCAAGCGTTTCATGCTGCTGTAGTCAAAACTCCACTCTCAGCAAAGCATCCTCTCCCCGGCGCATCTGCTCTCTGGCCTGCTTTGCCTGACTTACTGTCTAAGTCACCTTTGCCAGGTTTATCTTCTACTTAATACCCAAGCAGCTTCTGAGTTCCCTTTGGACACAATGTACGGTAGAGAAGGATCAGCATTATTTATATGACACATGTGTGGACCGAATAAATCTTCAAAAAATAATTGCAAACTTAATAAATGCCACTGCAGGAAACAAAAACATGGAACTATGTGGGGTGTGGAGGCTAAATTAAATACAGAAGATTTAACACAAACACGTTTTTGTTCATCTTGCTTAAATAAAAATCTGTCAAAACTGTTATAATCTAGGAGTATAAATGATCATTCCTTCCACACCCAAATATGCATTTAATATGAATTTCTTGATTTTGTAGATGTTGATATGTCACAGGTATCCTTACAGTATAAATATGTAAAGACAAAATATATAAAATAAGTTCACAAAATGTTATATGAACATGAAAAAATATGCTACAAAATATATTTAGATCGCTAAGTAAGAAACAACTGAGGGCCAAAGCTCACTGGGGGAATTTTCCTGAAGGAAGTGACTTTTCTGGCCGGTGGGAACCAGTTATTTTGCAACAGATCATGCTAAATTGGTGGGGACACTAGAAAAGCTGAAGCAATTGATATACGAGTCCATGAGATGCTGTGTGCACAAGAAAGAAGCCGCTTTTCTGCACTGTGCAAGAAAATGTAGAACATAAATGTAGAGAATAAAGAACACGATTTTAGAAGCACTTGTGGCTGCAAAACCTCTGGTCTGCAAAGAAAACGGTCTGGACAGTGCACTGGTCTTCTTACCTTCACAGCTGTCAACAGCTGTGTGTCCCATGTCCTTAGCCAGAAACTGGCCCCAGCAATTAACCACTGGCTCCCGCCGTTCTTTGTCTTTGTAAAAGTCGAGAGATGCAATGTATATGAATAGAAGGATGTGAGTGTAACAGGCAGAGTGCTGCTGTGAGCTAGGGTTTCATATACTGTGTGAGTGTGCACTGGCCAGTGTCCCCTGACTCAGCAGCACACAGACCCGTCTGTCGCAGTTTGCTTGCCTGCTGGTGTGACAAAATACCCTGACAAGAAAAAGGAGGAAACACATTCTTTTTAGCTCCAGTTTAAGAGTAAAGGCAACAGGAACCTGGAGTGACTGTTCCAATCAGCAGAGCCAGATTGAGCAATGATCCCACAGATGCCAGTGTTCTGCCTGCTTTTTAGTCCAAGATTTCCTACCAGAGAAACGTTCCTCGCCACAAGTCCAAAGGATAATAACACATCAACTAGCATGCTCAAAGTAACCCCTTAGAGGTGTGCCTAGGTGACTTCAGAGTTTCCCAAACTGACAACTCTAATCACTCACACCCTCACAACACATATTGGATGGGCCCCAAATCATGACTTAAAACTCAGATCTAATGTCTTCTTAAGATGGATTTTATTTTTAATTGTGTGTATTGAGAGAGGGTATGCACATTTGTGAGAACAAGAACCTTTGGTGTCCAGAAGAGAATTGGAATCCCTGAAGCCAGAGCTACAGGACTTCACTTGAGAGCTCTGTGAGAACCGTAAGCGCTCCACCGCTGATCCGTTTCCCCAACGCCAGCTCCGGCTTCTTATAAATACTGAGGACTTATCACTCTCATGATGTAGGAATACGTTTTCCAAAATTTGAATTTCCCTTTGGAGCACCAGTTTCCTTTTAGCTGCAATCAACGCTGTCGGCTGCTCACTCCAGAGTATCAGGCTTGCTTGTTCATCTTGATAAAACGCGACTAAATACTGAAATCTGAACACAGGAGCCATTTCAAGGAATACCGTGTATGCTTCCAGGAAAAGTTTGGCGAGCTCAGCTTGTCACTCATTGGCACAGTCTTGGTGACAAGACTGGACTGTTTTATGTAACACGTCCTAAGCGACACTGGCTTTGTGTTTCTAATATTTGGTGACAACAAAGAATGCTACAGCTCCGAGCTCAGTTTGCTGCCACTGGCAAGAGGCCAGCCCTTTGTCAACCACTGGCATTACACTTTCATGACAAAGGTCAACACAGTGGCAGAGGCGAATGCTACTGGATGGTGATGAGGAAAAGTATTTTTACCTTGTCCGTGTGCTGAGAGGGTCTCCGATGTCTCCAGAACTCTGTGGTCCACACCTACGCTAACATTTCTCTGTCATATCAACTGTTCACTGCCAGAGTCCCTTCCCAGGCCCTTGATTTTATTGGAAGTCATGCTGGATCACCACTAATCCTCCCAGACAGTGACTGTTACATTTAAATTCCTTCTTACCTTACAAAGCAACATTATCCTTCCCCCCAAAAAGTAAGCCATGGAGTGTTATTTATATTTTTTATAAAGAAATATGAGCCATTTTCCCAGCTTCTAAGGGGAGTTTGTTTCTGTTTTTTTTTAACTATTTTTAAAAGGCTTATTTATTTTTATCTATATGAGTACACTGTAGCTGTCTTCAGACACACACCAGAAGAGGGCATTGGGATCACATTACAGATGTTTGTGAGCCACCATGTGGTTGCTGAGAATTGAACTCAGGACCTCTGGAAGAGCAGTCAGTGCTCTTAACCGCTGAGCCATCTCTCCAGCTCCCACTATTCTTGTGAATATAAGTTTATGTCTCCTTCTTATTCCTTCTGGACTCATAACACGCACAGAAACAAGATGTTCTTCAACACCAAAGTCTGTGTGCAAATGCCCATCTTAGATGAACACTGAGGCAATGAGAGAAGAAAATATGAGAGAGGAGTGTGGGGGCTTGATAATCACAAGGTGCCTGGAGAGGGGCGCAAACAGTTTTTTCATGAGTGACCTTTTAGGAAAATCCAGTGAAGTATACGTATTTAAACCTTCTTATATCATCAACAAGTTCTACACAGAAGGAAAATTAGCCAATGAAGAATACATTTGACCACTAACAGATCTTCTCAAACACCTACTTAATAGAAATTCAGCTGTACTTTTTATGTGATGTAAAAAGTCACTTTATACATCCACTGTGGTTTGAATTATTCTTTCTCTCAGATGTTTCATGCCAAGGCTAAGACATTTTACTTTCATACAACTCCCCCTGTTCTGAGATTCGTTGTCTGTAACACACTGATCCTCGTGGGAATGTGTAGAGAAAACACTGGGATGGCGGGAGTATTAAAAAAAAAAAGTGGGAAATAGGATAAAATAACCCAGTGAAGCAGATAGTGTCACTCTGTGGGTGAAAGATGAGAAATTAAGATAAATAGATTAGGTAGATAGATAGATAGATAGATAGATAGATAGATAGATACATAGATACATAGATACATAGATACATAGATATAGATGATAGATAAATAGATAGTTTTCAAATAGATGTATATCAAATTATATATATATATATATATATATATATATATATATATATATATATATATATATATTCTTTTATAATGGGAGATAGAAAAGTAGTAGAAGACCCAGATGAGAAAGGAAGTAAAGAAAGTGGAAAGACTAGTTGGGTCCAGAAACCATAATTAGGAAACATTATGTAGCAAAAGAATTTATTTTTAGTAAAAGGGGAAAAAAAGAAATGGAAAAAAGATGATATTCAGCCCTTCCCACCCCAAATAAGATTGTTGTGTGTAGGGTTTTTCTTACTTTTGCAAGTTCACATAAGCCATTGATTTACTAGCAGAAACTAATCTCCAATTTCAGGTATAAACCTAACCTATGCCGACACACACCATCTAGCATGCTAGCAGGGAGTGTGTCAAATAAGTTCTTGTCATACCTCTCTTCCAAATGCCCTCTGCACTTACTCTTTCTTGCAGTTAAGGAATTCTACATGCTTGAATGTGACTTGTAGAAGTGTAATAACCTTTGTTCATTTTGGTTTGGTTTGGTTTTTCCCTCAAGCCTAGGCTGTTTCAAACTCTCTGTGTTCTGATTATATAAACTTCTGATCCTCCTGCCTGCCATTCTCAAGAGTTAGTGTGGGTTACAGGTGTATGCCACCATACTTGGTTCTATGTGTTTCTGGGGATAGCCCAGAGATTTATCCATATTGGACATATGTTCTACCAATAGTGCCACACTCCCAGACCCAACACCTTTGTTCTTAAAACTGTCTTCACGTTGACTTTCCACAATTCATTAATTTTAATATAAAAGAGAAAGGGTCAGTGATCACTTGTGAGTTAATTATGAGATTCAGTTCCTTCTGTCACAATTAAGACGCCTCTTTATTCTTATTTTACCAAAGCCAGGGCCAGCTCCTCTATGGAAAGAAGCGAGAATCTAGATGAGAAGGGCGGCTTGTGTTTGCTCAGGAAAAACAGCATGGGGACTAAACGTTACTGGATGTCCTCCTCCATTAGGAGCAATCACAGTGTCGGGGACAGAGGTGATGACTGCACCCTACTTGACTTGCCCTGCGCTCTTCAGTCACCAGACCCCTTTGAAGAATGGGGAGATGTGTCACCCTTTTTTCCTCTTCTGGGGCAGGGTCATATCCAGGTCTGGGAGGTTGAGTCCTTCTAAGTAATCCTCACCTAGACTGTCAATAATGCAGTCATGGTCCACTCCTTCCTACTAATAACCACTCAAGTCAGCACATTATTGTCCTTAGATTAATTATATTTGGGGGCCTCTTTAAATTATGGCACCCTTCTCAGGGATCAACTTTATTCTGTAGATTCTACATCTGACTTATATCAGCGTTCTATCTTGTTATGATAGAACCTCTCAAAACCCCCTATCAGCATTTGTCAGTGCTGCTTCAGAGCATAGGAAATATTTTTCCTAACAATTAGCAACTCACAAGCTTTTCTTTCTTCTTAAGTTCTAAACTCTTTAATGCCAGAAACTGATGTTAAGTTGGGTTATCTCTTTATATCAAAATCCCTCCTATGGGCAGTAAATCGGAGGCAGTTACAAAGGATTAGTTAATACACGGCAATAAATATTTGATAAATGTTAAATGTCAGAACATTGGATTGGTATCAGCCCTGGGTTGTGTTATGTTGTAGAAAAAAAATGAAATGTAAAATAGTAGATATTGTTTATTTCTTGAAATTGAGATAAACCAGAAAAAGAGAAATTAGTGAAAAGATTATTGAAACTGTGGTATGTAAAATATCACAGGCTTGAGGAAGGAGAGTACAATGCAAAAGTACCCAAGTAAGCCACATGGGGAGGACAAATCACAGGGGACTTGTTTCCCTCATATGAACACAAAGGGGACAGGAATCTGTGGACTTTTGATATTTATATTTATAAGCTTATAATCATATTTCCCCTTCCCTTTCCTCCCACAAACCCCTTCTACATACTCTCTCCACACTCACCTTCCTACTCACGTCCTCTTTCTTCACTAATGAATTTTTATACATATATGTACATACACACAAACACACACTCTCACACACAACACACACACACACTCTCTCTCTCTCTCTCTCTCTCTCTCTCACACACACACACACACACACACACACACATTCCTAAATATGTCCTGTACTGTCTTATAATGTTACTTGTAAGCATGTTTTTGAGATAATAAGAATATGGTTGCAGTTGATCAGCTGTTGTATTTCATTATTAGAAAAGATAAACATCTGAGAACTTGATTTGCAATCCAGTTGAACATTTATAAATCATACAGTATAGAAGAAACATCTTAGACTACCCATGTTTGTATTTAATGAAGAAAATATGATAAAATGTAAATGTTTAAATATATTCTAGTATAACATATGTTATATATGTATATAATATATATATATATATATATATATATATATATATATATATATATACATATAACCTCTAGAAGAGCCTGATACACTATAAAACATATTTATCTGTCTACTGATTAGTTGTTGTATTTTTATTTGTTCATATGGTTTGAAATGTCTTTGGTGTCTGTATGATTTTGAGATAGGACTGGGGTCAATTAGGATATCTGTTACAATTACATCTATCCTAATGGCAAATGATGAGTCTCTTTCACTTCTTTGCTCAATAACACATCAGACAAACACAGAGCAAGAACCTCTTCTAATTTATAAGTAACAATGTAGATCCAATCCATTATTACATCTTACATCTTCTCCTTTGCAGCTGTGAGTGCTACAAACTGAACCATGGATTATTCCTTGAGGTAAAGACCCAGGATGCTGCAAGGACACATCAGAGGTGCACCTGCAGATACTAATAGAAAAGGAAAATGTAGCATTTACTTTTCAAAAGTGATTTGTTGGTTTGTTCCTCTTAAGTTGAAAGTAATACTCAAGGAACTCAGTGGAGGGTTACAGCCCTCACTAACAAGATCTTTCTTTGTATTCCTATGGACACCATCTCTTGCAAAGTATCTACAACTGATGCTTTCCAAGTGATGGAGTCTCTTGCTGCTACTAACTATGACTACATAGCCACGTGACCATGCCATCTGACCTTCTTCTCTGCTCATCTTTTCTCCTTTGGTCAATCTTTCTTCCACGTAGTCACTTAGATTTCCACTGCCTCTAAAATGGCTACCTACCTACTTTTAAGACATCAAACATCTGTCATGTACAAATGTGTGCATGTCCTCATGTATATTACTGTCTCTGTGTGTGCTCCAAAAGAGGCCATGTAAGTCATTGCTTTTCTATCAGTTATTAATTGGGGAAGAGTTTCCTTGACTTGACCATAATTTGAACTGCTTCTTTTCTATCAGATTCCATATGACTTTCTGAAACACTGTGTACTTCAAGATCTATAAAATATTTATCCCCCACTGCATTATGAAAATATTTATTTCATATATCCAGAAATATGTATAAAATGTCTTCCTAGAATTTTTCATTAAATATGTTTCTCACCATCAACAATTAAAATTTTAAATTATTACATTTATCTATTTACCTATATATTTATCTATTTATTTATTTGTTCATTCATTTATGGTAAGGAACATACTACAATACACATGTGGAAGTCAGAGGACAGCTTATAGGAGTTGGTTCTCTCCTTCCACCATGTGGGTCCTAGAGACTGGACTTAGGTCATCAGGCTTGGCAGCAAGCACCTTTACCCACTGTAAAACCAGCTCAGAAGTTTCACTATTGAAGGGAGCTATTTCCTTCTTAAACTGCTACATATATAGTTGCATAACCATATTGGTTTGTGCTACAAATAAGTATGACTTTGCAGATCAAAATCCTATCCACCACATGACTATAAGCAATCAAGAACTGTCAACACGTTCAAGCAATGGAGATAAGTAATTCCCCAGACCTGACATAAAAGCGTTCATTACTTAAAGTATATCACACTTAGAAGAGTCTCACTTGTAAAACTCAAGTACCAAGGTCTAGTGTAGGAAATGAAGATGTAAACAACAAAGAACACTCTATCCACTAAAATTATTTAAACAGCATCAGAAGTGAAAGGTAAATTTTGTAAATTGACCACTGGTCATTTCCTAGGTAAGATGGGTCCTGAACAGCATGGCATGTAAGATATAATAATTCCTGTAATGCATGTGAATCTAAAGAAAAGACAGAGTAATGTTTTTATTTACAAGGCAAAACTCAAGGTATCTGTATACCTTTAGAAGGTATCTGAAGGTTGCACTTCTTAGGACCCTTTGGGTGTTTTCTAAAATCACTCCATCACTCTAGAACTGAGATGAAACATGGGAAGCCTCCTGCCTGCCTCCTGCATTTATCTTTTGCTTGAATCACCTTCCTCCAAATCTCTTTACATTTTAAAATCTATTCCAATGCGATTATATAAATCCAATCTGACTTCATTCTTCAGTCTAAAGAGATTACGCTTACCATAAAGAATATTCCTGTGAGAAATTCCAAATGCTTTAAATTTAACTCAATCACTAAATTGTCATGAGCTTTAAGAAAGGTATAATCCCATGGAACTAAATTTATACATGAATCCTTCCCATGTTTCCAAAAGATTAAATACAGGAAAATTACAAAAAAAAAAAAAAACAGTTATTTAAGTTGAAGATACTAGACAAGAAATTTTATTGGCATCAAAGCTATCATTTAAAAATGGTCCCCTGAGAACTGGGAACCTAAGCCAAAGAGACATAGTTAGTATGAAAAAGAATTGAGGACAGCATGTCTCATTGATAGTAAGCTCTTCCTGACATCTACAGGGACCACAAACACATGGGATAATGTTGTTTAGTGGAATCAGGAAGACACAAAACAAACAAACAAGAACTTAGAGAAACTTACAGTGAGTTAAGGATGTGTGATTTGCTGTACAGAAAACGAACTTAGGATGACAATGAGAAGTCACTGTATTCCTGTTTTATTTAAATGAAAATACTGAGCTACTTACTTTTTAAAAAGTTGTATATAATCCTACAACTCAAAGTTAATCATCGTTTACACAAATTCATCTTTCTGGGACCACACTTAACATAAAATTTTGAAATCAGAAGGTTTCTGTTTACATACTTCTTTAGAAATAAATATGTTTATGTAAAAATAAATATATAGAAAGTCTTCATCATTAGCCACATAGTAATTATTTACCCAGATCCACTATCATTCACTTAGCATTTCAGAAAACTCAATTACTGCCAATATTATACTACTAAAAGCAAACATTACATTATAAAGCTGCATGCAATGTTGTATTTCCATAGATTTCTATTATGACAATTTCTAATATACAGTTTCTGAATGATCAGGGAATATGCACCTTATTAAATCCTGCCCTATTATTAGGCTGCTAACAAGAACTATTAAACCACTTAGGCCTCTCCCATGAGCTTCTCATATTATTGTCAACAGCCATAGGTTAATAGGACTTTATTACTTTACACATACCTGAGGTAACCAATTTAATAATGGTAAAGTGTTATTTTGATCATGGTTTCCAAGACTTTTTGTTCACTTTCCATGCTTCTCCAGCCTGTGGCACATAATGGCAGAAGTATGTGGTAGAGGACGCCAATTTACCTCATCTTACCCAAGAAAAAAAATGAGGAGCTTTAGTGACCAGGCACTCGATGTCCCCTTTAGATGTCCCCTTTAAAGATATCCTTATGAGGTGGGATTTGTTGTAGTAAATATTAATTGGAGATTTGTACTTACCTTTAATCATTTAGTTTCCAAATAAAAGATACAAAACCATTCTAATTATGATAAACCTTAGAAGCACTAGCGCTGGGCAGATATCAGCCCTCGGCTATTTTGTCTACTTCCCTGTCAATAAGCCTGAGCTATAACTTGTCATGATCCTCCTGGGATGTTCCTACTCCAACTGGCCAACCTTCATGCCCATGCAGTCATGACCACCTAGGCCATGGCATCTTCTTCTGGTCTCTCTCCCTCTCCATGTAGTCTCTCCCTCAAACACCCTGCTTGAAAACTGAGGCCCCATCTACCTTTCTTCTACCCAGCTACGGGCTGTAGGCATCTTTATTCAGCCAAATAGTTTTAAATTAAAGAATGAGATTACATAGCATCATTTGATATACATGAGGATATAAAGAGCCAGTATTTAGCAATACAGTACATAACAAAATCTAAACAGAGACTTCCTTTTACCAGGCCCCACTTTTTTTTAAAGGTGTAGCCTCCATAGTGTTGGGGCTGGAAATGCATCTTCTAACAAAGAAACCTTTAGAAGATGTTCAAACATACCAAGACAAATAGGCATTGACACTCTCTTTTGCATTATATTGGGTATTTTATGTATTTACATTTCAAATTTTTTCAAATTTTATGGTCCTCCCCTTTCCGATTCCCTCTCCCCCCACTTCTATGAAGATGCTTCCCCACCCACCCATCCATTCCCACCTCAATACCCTGACATTCCCCTACAATGAGGAAACAAACCTTCAGAGGACCAAGAGCTCCTCTTTACCAATCCTACATTCGATCGAAGGCTAATATCTAATATATCCCCCAGTTTCTGTGAGAGTGCTTCCTCACCAACCCCCTCCCACCTCTCTCCCCTGTCATTCCCTTACACTGGGGCATTCAAGCCCTGACAGAACCAAGGTCCTCTCCTTTCAATGACACCAGACAATGCCATCCTCTGCTACCTATGTGGCTGGAGTCATGGATCTGTCCATGAGTACTGCTTGAAAGGCGCTTTAGTTCCTCAAGATCTGGGGGATCTGGTTGGTTGTTAATGTTTTTTGTATGGGGTTGTAAACTTCTTCAGCTCCTTCGGTGTTTTCTCCAACTTCACCATTGAGGACCCTGTTCTCAGGCCAATGGTTGGCTGTGAGCATCCGCCTCTGTATTTGTCATGATCTGGCAGAGCCTCTTGGAAGTCAGCTATATCAGGCTCCTGTCAGCCTGCAGTTCTTGGCATTTTGGTTAGACTTCTATCAACACTGAGTGGCCCTGCTTGAGGGTTTCCAAATTCTTTTCACTGATACCTTGTTGGAACTAGAGCACCAGGACAATCACTTCAGACTGTTCCTCCTTTATGTTTTCTGGAATATTACCTCAGTTACCGGGATGTTAAAAGCTCTTCAACCATATCACCTGCCCAAGAAAGAATCTGTGAGAATGTGTATGAGTTCACAGACACAACCTCAATCTCAGTTTCATATTAGGACCTGAAGGTTAAACGACTATCGCAGAAGAGTGACTTGTCCTTTGGAAAGGACCGCATCTCCTCACCAAACTGGCAATTATTTTTTTCCAGTAGGACACCCTTTCCCTTTAGAACACTTCTATTTATTAATATGCTAGTGTTCTGTGGAATCACATCATTAAAGGGACAAAATATGATGTAGTAAAAATAAGAGGGAACTAAACAAGTGCTTAAAAATGTAATTCTACATAAAAAATATTGTAGAGCTAAATTACATTTAGGCCTTCCCAAAAGTTCATTAAGAAATCTAATTAACAGAACAAGTTCTTCTTTATGTGTAACTTGTCTTATTGATTATCTTAATGCATTTAATTAGCAAGCAACAACATGGGTAGTGGTGTTGCCTGTGAGCGATCAAAGCAACAGTTTTTGATGACATGTTTTCTTGCAAGCCCAGCAACCCAGAAAGAACTTAGACTAAGAAGAACTATAAGGTGCAACAGAATAGCTGGGGCTACGTTTCTGTAGTTAATTGAGGTAAGCACACACAGAGATGTATGATTTCAGGAATAGTTAAGGCCACATTGCCAAGTGCTGCTCCCCATTGCCACAACCTCAGATCCACTGACATATCATCTCACACCATTCCTCAGTGTGAAACATCACATTTAGATAAGGCAGCTGTGGTGGGAACAGAGGTGAGTAACAAGAAAAGGAATAAAACATGGCTCTGCCGGACTACTGCAGAAGTAAGGAAAAGGGAGACTCGTTCATTCAAATAGCAATAGGGACCGAGGCCTGTCATTAGTAGAAATGATGGTGTGATTATTTGTTGTAATTGTTAATATTGATTGTCGAGATGATCAGAAACTGACTTCTAGGCATGTCCGTGATTTGATTTCTAGCCTGGGTTGGAATGAGAAGACCCACTCTAATATCATGGCACCAAATCCTGGGCCGGGCTCCTGTACTTAATAACAGAAAAAGCAAACTCACCAACAGCATCCCTTACACTCTGCATCTTCACTGCAGATGAAATGGGACCAGCTACTTCAGGCTCCTACTGTCATGCCTACCCCATCATTATGAACTGTGCCCTAACTCCTTAAACCACAGTAAACCTTTACTTTCTTAACTTGTGTTTCTTTTTATTTTTTTCAGGAGCTCCATCACAGTAATTATGGGAGTAACTAATGCATCTTCTGAACTGTTAGAACCTCTTCATCTAGGGAGAACTTGTGATCACACCTTCATTTCTCATTGGTTTAACATCTATTTGTGCAAAGAAAACATATCAAGTTCCACCTCTGACCAGAAGCATCTCAATTACTAAAAAAAAAAAAAAAAAAAAAAAAAAAAAAAAAATCCAAGTTGAAGTTCCAAATTCTCAAACTTTGCAACAAGCACCTGCTGTTTATTTTACACAGCATTATGATGCTACATTCACAACTTGGTATAGAAAAGAAAATCATGAAATATAACAAAAAGAAAAGACTGTTCAATATATTGAGTATCATTTTAAAACAAAGTCATTAAAGTCATTGATTGGTTCCCTTCATGGATCCCTGAATTCACATTTGTTATCATATCTGAACTACAAACACCAAGTGCATATTTTTTTAATTGAACAACTTTGTTTCAGAAAACAAAGATATGTGTACAGACTTTAAGTTTTTTTGCATGAAATTATATGAATATATTTTTCTCAGTACTTGATTTTTTAAGCTTTGATAGTATGCATTAAAATCTAACTAGTTACAATGAACATAAAGTATATGTAAAACAAGATGTAACTTGGAAATAGTCAAAGTTTTCTTGGTGTGTAAAGATTAAGCATAATGGTTTTTGATTTTCTTTCTTTTTTTGGCCTTTGTTTTTTTTTTTTTTTTTTTTTTTTTTTTTTTTTTTTTTTTTTTTTTTTTTTTATTTCATATAGTCTGTGAGTTGTTTCTGGGGTGTTCTGAGCTTTCTGGGATTAGTATCCAATTATCAGTGACTGCATATTATGTCTGTTCTTTTGTGACTGGGTTACCTCACTCAGGATAATATTCTTTAGATTCATCCATTTTCTTAAGAATTTCATAAAGTCATTGTTTCTGATAGCTGAGTAGAACTCCATTGTGTAAATATTCCACAATTTTTGTATCCATTTATCTACTGAAGGACATCTGGGTTCTTTCCAGCTTCTGGCTACTATAAATAGAGCTGCTATGAACATTGTAGTGCATATGACTTTGTTGTATGTTGGAGCATCTCTGGGGTATATGCCCAGAAGTGGAATAACTGGGTATTCAGGTAGTACTATGTCCAATTTTCTGAGGAATCACCAGACTGATTTCCAGAGTGGTTGTACCAGTTTACAACCCCACCAACAGTGGAGAAATGTTCCTCGCCAGCATCTGTTGTCATCTGAGTTTTGGATCTTGGCCAATCTGACTGGTGTGAGGTGGAATCTCAAGGTTGTTTTGATTTGCATTTTCCTGATGGATAATGATGTTGAGCACTTCCTTAGATGCTTCTCAGCCATTCGATATTCCTCAATTGAGAACTTTTTGTTTAACTCTGTACCCCATTTTTAATAGGGTAGTATGATTCTCTGGTGTTTAAATGCTTGAGTTCTTTGTATACCTTGGATATTAGGCCTCTATCAGATGTGGGGTTGGTAAAGATCTTTTCCCAATCTATTGGCTGCCGTTTTGTTTTGTTGAAAGTGCCCTTAGCCTTACGAAAGTTTTGCAATCTCCTTAAGTCCCATTTGTTGATATTTAACCTTAGAGCACGAGCCATTGGTGTTCTGTTCAGGAAATTTTCTCCTGTGCCTATGTGTTCTAAGATTTTTCCCTACTTTCTCTACTAATAGTTTCAGTGTATCTGGTTTAATGTGGAGATTTTTGATCCACTTGTACTTGAGCTTTGTACAAGGAGATAAGAAAGGGTATATTTTCATTCTTCTGCATGCTGAGTGCCAGCTGGACCAACACCATTCGTTGAAGAGGCTGTGTTTTCCACTAAATGTTTACAGCTCTTTTGTCAAAAATCAAGTGACAACATATGTTAGGGAGCATTTCTGGATCTTCTACTCTATTCTATTGATTCTGCCTATCTCTGTACAAGTACCATGCAGTTTTTAGCACAATTGACTTATGATATAGCTTGAGGTAAGGGATGGTGATTCCTGCAGATGTTTTCTTGTTATTGAGGATGGATTTCACTATTCTGGTTTTTTGTAATTCCAGATGAAATTGCACATTGCTCTTTCCAACTCTATGAAGAATTGGGTTGTAATTTTGATAGGAATTGCATTGAATCTGTAGATTGCTTTTGGCAAGATGGCTATTTTTACAATGTTGATCCTTCTAATCCATGAGCATGGGAGATCTTTCCATTTTCTGAGAATTTCCTTACTTTTCTTCTTTAGAGATTTGTAGTTCTTGTTATACAGGTCTTTCACTTGCTTAGTTAGAGTCACACCAAGGTATTTCATATTGTTTGTGACAATTGTGAAGGGTAACTTTTCCCTAATTTCTTTCTCCTCATATTTCTCCTTTGGGTAGAGGAAAGCTACTGATTTTTTTTAGTTGATTTTATATCCAGCCACTTTGCTGAACTTGTTTATCAGCTGTAGAAGTTCTCTGGTTTAATTTTTGGCATCACTTACATACACATTCATGTCATCTGCAAACAGTGATATATTTACTTCTTCCTTTCCAATTTGTATCCCTTTGATTTCCTTTTGCTGTCTAATATCTGTGGCCAGGACTTCCAGTACTATGTGAAATACGTAGGGGAAGAGTGGGCAGCCTTGTCTAGTTCCTGACTTAAGTGGGATTGCTTCAGGTTTCTCACTGTTAAGTTTGATGTTGGTTATTGGTTTGCTGTATATTGCTTTTATTATGTTTAGCTATGGGCCTTGGATTCTTGTTCTTTCCAAGACTTTTAACATGAAGTGGTGTTGAATGCTTTCTCATCATCTAGTGAGATGACATTTGATTTTTTTTTTTTTTTGAGTTTGTTTATAAGGTGGATTATGTTTATGGATTTCCATATATTAAACCATCCCTGCATCCCAGGGAGGAAGCCTACTTGATCATGATGAATGATCATTTTGATGTGTTCTTCAGTTCAGTTTGCAAGGATTTTGTTGAGTATTTTTGTATCAGTCTTCATAAGTGAGATTGGTCTGAAGTTCCCTTTCCTTGTAGGGTCTTTGTGTGGTTTAGGAACAAGGGTTATTGTGGCCTCAAAAAATGAGTTAGGTAGTGTTCCATCTATCTCTATTTTGTAGAATAGTTTGGAGATTATTGGTATTAGGCCGTCAATAAATGTCTGATAAAATTCTACACTGAACCCATCTGGACCTGGGCTTTTTTTGGTTGGGAGATTTATGATGACTGCTTCTATTTCTTTATGTGTTATGGGATTATTTAGATGGTTTACCGGGTCCTGGTTTAACCCTGACTTCTCTGCACCCCAGCTACTCTCAGCACAGTCTCACCAGGCCTGCATCCCTGGATCTTCGCTGTTCTCGGTGGCAGATGGCCTGAGCACCTGTTCTGCATACCGGTCCTCGGGGTGAAAATGGTGTCCCTATGGCAGAGTTCCTGCCCCCCTGAACCAATGGGGGGTTCAGTTTTCAGGCACTTGACCCAGACCTCTCTGTTCTCCGGCTACTTGCAGTGCAGTCTCACCAGGCCTGTGTCCCTGGATCTCCACTGTTCCTGGTGGCAGATGGTATGAGCACTTGTTCTACACACAAGGACCCTTCGGGTGGAAACTGAATCCCTAAGGCAGAGTTCCTGCTACCCTGAACCATTGGGGAGGGCATGCTGTTCACGCTCTTGACCCAGTCTTTTCTGCGCCCCAGCTACTTGTAGCCCAGTCTCACCAGGCCTGCATACCTCACACAAAGTGCTTATAAATATACATTGATTCCAGAAGGGACGAAAACAACAAAAACTTTATAAACAAGCAAACATGAGTCAGTATTACTATCAAGGCCACATGAATATAAGCCCCTGTCTAGATCCTAACATATCTGCCTTTCTTTACTGGCTTACTCTTTTCTCTGATAGACTGTATTAGCTACTTCTCTGTAGTTAGGATAAAATGTCATGACCAGAAGTAAGTTAAAGAAGGGTTTACTTGGCTTATGGATCCAGTGGGCTAGATGTTCCTTGTTAGCAAGAGAAATGGCAGAAAGCAAGTGGAGAAGGAAGCACCATCAACTGGTACCAAATTATTCAAGTACATGAACCTAATGTGGAATTATTTTTTTATATATAATTTAAACCACTACAATAGCTTTGTGAATTATATTGTAGAAAGATTTTAATGTAAGATGCCTGTTTGCTGACTAATGTGACACAGAGGAAGTGACTTCCTCTTTCTAAGGCTTCACTTATTTAAAGTCAGCCTCTCAAATGGCTCTTGAGAGTTCATGGATTAATTTAGTCATTAGAGCAGACATGTACCTGTTTTCTCATTATCACAGAACTCTTAATGTATGAGTCTATGACAAAAATTCAAATTAAATGCTAATTCCTTACTTCTAAAAAATAGATGACTCAGCCCGACACATTAGACACATTATAGGTTATCAAGGTAACCTAGGTGCTGGTCTGCTCTCAAGGAAGAGGTGAATTTTTTTAAGAAGGAATTTGCAAATTTGTCTGCTCCTAACTTACACTTTTTGCTCTGATTTTCTATAGTTTAGAAACATACTTTTAAATTTCAGCAATGGCAATAGGGTAAGCCCTAAACCCTCAACATGGCCTCCAAAAAAATTGGAGGTAAAAGAGAAAAGTCTGCAAAACTAAAATTCTTATCTTGATAAGACAATTGTTAATCTCCAAACCTCATATACATAGGAAAGGAAGCAAAAGATCTCAGCAACCTGCTCCCAAACCCAGCCTATGCTGGGGACATAGAGAGAAAGGGACAGTGAAAGATCAATGCTAAGAAGAGTGGCCCTACTGTTAGGAAGAGGAAGTCAGCCAGAAGATGTAGACACTAAAAATGTACACAAGAGAGTCCCTACTGCATGAGCTAAAAATGTGCTAATGCTGTATAAAACCATCTGTAAAAATTAATATTTCTAAAACAGATGAAGGCTAAAGGAGGGATACTCCTTGAAAAACCTGCAGTAAAGAAGAAAACAACTAAAATGGAAAATTTCAAAATCTGTAAATAAAAGAAGAATATCTTTAAATTAAAGGAAACACTTAAAACTCACTTCTCTTCTAAAAATCAAACAAATAATTTTAAAACAAAAGAACAACCAGATTCCAAATAAAAAAATTCATGCTCCACTATAAGGATAGGCAAGGTCATCATCTGAAATAAAAACATAGTAACACATATCTCTACCCTATGTACAGAATTATAAGGACCATACCATTTTAATCCATATTTTTGTGGTCCTCTTAAATCTAACATAACTCAAATGTCAATGCAGATAACAATTTATTGTAACCAAGCCACTACTTATCACTCAGAGCCACAGAACAGGGAGCTGAAGAATAACCCAGAAAAAAATGCTGCACAGCATTATCTAAAGGCTGAAATCATAAAGAGAGACAGAGATCTGGGTAGACTGTAGCATGTCAAGGCATTTAACAAGAGACCTTTCATAAATCAGGGTAGGAGTTGGTTCCTGAGCCTACGAACATAAACTAGTTTGACCCTGCCAACAAGATGGAGAAGTTATCCTTGAGATGTCTGGGCTTAAGACAGTTGTCTCCTTACAAGTTGTCCATGAGATGTCTGGACTCTTGACAACAGTTTCTTTACAACAAAAGGTGTTCAGCTATTGTGAAGTCATTAGCTCTCCTAGGGCCTGGGACCTTGAATTTAGTTTCTCCATATCATTAAATGGAGTCTGAAAATGAAATGGCAGTACTTAGAATAAGTTTCTCTTGCTTGTTCCAAACAATATAAAATTACTATAAAATAAAACAAATAGTTCAAGCTCAGACAATGTAAATAATAAAATGTCATCTCATCGCAGATGCACCTCAAACAATGCAGAGTAAGCCTACAATCTAAGTCAAACACTATCAAATACACAATGTGAGTTCATGAAGAATCACGACTTAAACCACTATAAACAGGGAGGCTGGAGAGATGGGTCCTAGCTAAGAGCACTACACTAAGAGGCCACCACAGAGAATAGGGGATAGTTCCCTTCCCACCCACGCAGCTGCTCACAACCACCTGTAACTCCACTTTCAGAGGATCTAAACCTCTCTTCTTCAAGTGTATTTGAAGGCAAATTATCTATGTGTGTTAAACTGAACATAAATAATAAAGTTGAAAATGGGCAGGAGAAATAGTTCAGTGGTTAAAAGCATGTGGTACTCCAGATCTCACACAGTAAGCCTCAGATCCTACATACTTCTGTAACTCCATCTCTAAGACAGGAGGGCCCTGAGGCTTTCTGGCTTCTAGCCAAGGTGAGCAAACAAGAAACCCAGGTTTAGTGAGAGACTCTGCCTCAAAAGAGTACATAGAGAGACAGACCAGGACAAGCATACCTCCTCATAGCCACTACCCTTGCTCCCCCACCCACATAGACACACACACACAAATAAATAAATATTAAAAACAGGCATGAATGAAAATAAAATAATTTAATTGATAACACAGGAAGTACAATAAAAATGGGGCAAAAACTATACTGAGATGACTGTGTTTTATATGATCCAAGGAAGGGTAAACTTCAATAAAAACACAAGACTTTACAAAAAAAATCAAGAGAGTAAAATAAGGCTAAACTCATACTAAGGATCAGAAAACTAATTTAAAAAGATTTTAAAACATAGAATGAAAGCCACAGCATAAAGTTAACAATATGCGTGCAATTGAAGAACCCAATTTAAAACATTGCATGGACCAGCAAGGTTATATAGGAAGCTGAGGAAGAGTTGTCAATTTGGAAACTTAAACTGACAAGAAAACATGAAGTTAATCATATTTTCTTAGCTCGCTCCGTTTATGTAAAATATATAGGTAGATGAGAGAAACAGTTAGTTTGGCCTCTGAATACTCACAAACAATAAAGCAGGACCTTTGCAGACCAGGATGTTTAAAGCTTTAAGGAAGAAAGGCTTGAACCAAAAATGGAGTAACACACTGTCTATCAGTGTTGGCTATTGTTGTAAAGATTAACCTAGAGAATTCTAGAGCCATGAGGCTATCTCCGGAAACCAACTGGACATGGAGTAACATGTAGTTTTCTATGAAATGGCAGACAGTAAAGACTTGGGACCTTTTGCTGTCAATCAATCTGACCACTAGGGAGAAAGCAGCTGTAGTTTATTTGGAACAAATGTAATGAACTTGCTTTGTCCCTAGGTGCTAGACTAAGGAGGGTCACAGTTTATAAGTCTGCGATATTAAAAGAAAAACTTCATCCAACTCCTATTAAGTTTAATATATAACACATTAAATACGATCATGCATTCATTATATTAAATTACTCTTAATATGTATTTTACAGGTATAAGAGTAAAAAGCCAACTTGGTTTAAGATAGAAAATTATGATGTATGTGATACATACCTTATAGTAAAAGTTCTGAGTATGTGGGCTAATAGGGAGAGGGAAAGTAAAAAAATAGTCTGATTAATTGTTTTATAGGTGGAGCAAATGTTTCAGTTAAATGGTCAAAGCCCCAGGGGAGCAGAATTAAGTCTCACATCAGGCCTTTAAGTTGTGTCTTCTGTTGTCTATGCTGGACAGCACTGCTCTAGCTATGCAAATGTGGAACATCTGGTACCAACTGCTTAGCAGCTGACCAGGGTCCACTAGACTTGTTTGTAATTACACTACACAGAAGGCTTTCTTTCAAGACATTGACTGAGAGGCCAATTTTAAAACAATGACCTCAGATATCATAACACTTAAAAAACAAAAACTACAAAAACAAAACAAAAGAAAACAAACCCCAACTACTTAGTAACTCTGGTAGATAGTTGTAAAATAAAAAAGAGAAAACAGAAGTAGTGTATTTAAATGGCCAGAAATGCTGGTTTAACCACAATACATAAAGATGTGTAACATTTTCAATTTTTAAACAATTTTAATGGGCCAAGAAAAACATATATCATAAAACAGCACAACAAATATGCCAGGTTTGCATATGCTAATTTAAATCAGTATTAACTCATTCAGCAAGATACAACTTAACTTATCAAGAATAAGAGACATCAAAACCAAATTCAGAGCAACTAATAAAGGAGTGAGTATAAGCACCCACACAACCGGAGCTAAGGAAAGAGCTTATGTTAGACAAAGGAAATAGAAACCATAAGCATTGAACATAAAATAGAAGTCAGTCTTTACCATATGAAGCCATAAATCAGAGTACCATAGATCTCACATGTCTGTGATTCTGGTACCCAAGAACCACCTATAAAAGCCAGTCTCCAAGAGATGCAAGAAGAGAGGAAGAGAACCACACGGAGAGTTTGCCACTCTCACTACAAGGTGAGCCAAGGGGAGAAAACAAGAGAGTAATCCACAGCCTGAGCATCCTCGGGAGAGGGGAGATGGCTCAATGGCTACAGTGCTGGCCGGACAAGCATAAGGACCTGAGCCTGGGCTGCCTACAACCACATAAAGCTGGGTGCATAGGTGCACATCTTTAACTCCAGCAGTAGGAGGGAAGAGGCTTGGTGGTGTAAATAGAACCCGCTTCCACAGGCTCATAGATTTGAATGAGTGGTTACCATAGAGCCTCCTTATTAGGAGATCTGGCCTTGTTGGACTAGATATGGCCTGGTTGAAGGACATGTGTCACTGAGGGGTGGCCAGTGAGGTTTCCCCTCCCTCTCCCTCCTGCCTGCCTGCCAATCGAATACTGAACTCTCAGCTACCACAGCAGCACCATGTCTGCCTATCTGTCACCATGTCTGCAGCCATGATGATAATAGACTTCATCTGAACCTGTAAGCCAGCCCCAGTTAAATGGTTTCTTTCCTAAGAGTTGCTGTGGTAGTGTCTCTTCCCAGCAATAGAACACTGACTGAGAAGAGAAGCAGAGATGAGCACGTACAGGCAGATCCTAAGGTCTCAATAGTAAGCAGGATATTCAGCATGCAATCTAGGCTCAGTGAAAGAAGCTACCTCAGGGAATCAAGTGGAGAAGCAAATGAGAAAGACACCAGCATCTGCTTCTGGCTTTCATACAAGTGCACATAGACAAGTATTCCCATATGTGTGTGCATACACACACTTCACACACAAAGACCATAACCAGTAAAATAGTTCTTATGGCAGTTATGAATCATGAAATTGTGTTTAGACAAAATATAGTTGTTTCTCAGCCACACCAGGAACAGCCACTAAAGTGGTCATAATAAGGGAGGCTCAAAAGGAAAAAAAAATGCTAGTTTTCTCAGTCCACTGTAACAAAGTACTATCCACTTGACAGCTTAAATAAAGGAAAACTACTATTCACACTTCTGGAAGCTTAAGATCAAGACACCGGCAGATTGAGTTCCTGGAGATTGCTTGTTGCTAGCTTGTAATGACAGTTCTTGTAACTTCATATGGTTAGAAAGAGAGAGAGGCAAGGGATAGAGAAGACAAAGAAAGAGAGAGAGAGAATGAGACCAAAGAAAGAGTGCTGGTCACTTTTCCTAAAAGAACATCAGCCCCATTACTGGGCCCCATCCTCATGACCACATGAAAACCTAGTTAACCCTTCCAAATTCCCCATCTCCATAACACTAGGGTTTGGGCTTCAACATGTACTTACACATATTTAAATATAAATTCAAATGATAGTATATCAAAATATATGGGAGCTAGCATAGCCCTTGGAAAGACCATCTGCAGTAATAAATGTACCTGCAAGTTAAAAAGAAAACTCTGAAATCATGAACTCTTTAAAAAGGTTTTCTTGCTAAGAAATCAGAGAACAACAGACTTGAGGATGAGGGCAGAAATAGAAGACTTTAAAGGAGAAAACAACAGACAAATTTAATGAACCTGAAACAGATGATTTCAAAAGATCAATGAGTCTGGTAAACCACTGGCTAGCTGATGGAGTTACTGTAAGTTCACTGCATGCTCAGTGACAGTCTTCCGGTCTTCAGAGTTTACAGCCTTAGGACTTTAAACTTATATGTTTCTCACACTCCACTTCCATATAATGTCAGAGTAGAAATGACACCAGAAGTTCCTCCTAAAAATGTTCAAATTTTGATACAATTCAATGGATGTTTATAAACTACAATCAACAAACTATTGGTCATGTCCCGACTTAAGACAAAGAGTTCAATTACACCTTGACACAAGCAGGGTAATTGGCTCCCAAACTTCATCTCAATTTTATTTGGTACCCACAACTCTCTCCAATCACTGACTCTCTCTGGCCTTCTTTCAGAACCTATTACTTTGCTTCCCAAAACATGATCTCAGCAACCACAGGATTAAAAGGTACACTGGGGAAAACAAAGCCTGTCTGGCTAAGATCACTTTGTTTTAGAAGAATCTTTACAACTTTCCTTGACATATTTTGAAACCTGTATATTCTCAAGTACTACAAACCTAGGATATTCTCTTCTGATGAAAAATCTTCGGTAAAATAGCAGGCATAGGGAGCTATTCCTTTGAGGAACTTATAAAAAAAAGTAGGACACCAAAAAGGAGACTTTGTAGGACTATGAAAACTAACCGTATTTCTGAATCTCTGCCAGCTGTGAGTGACATCGAATTTTTCATAAGAAGACTAGCATGGGGGTGGAGTTGAGCCTCATAGGTCACTTTTCCCTAGAAGAAATACAGGTGTTAGAAAATGGGAGGCAAGGGATTGAAGAGTCAGCAAGAAGAATGCCAAAGAAACAGGAAATAGACTGGCCAGAGAAGTCTGGTATAAAGTACATTAGACTCAAAGTGCAGTTTGAAAGATCTGACACCAAAGTGAGGAGCCAACTACAGTGAGAACAGGAGAGGGATTTGAAGGGAACAGGAAGAAGTATGAGTTCCAGTGGAGGAAGAGAACGCTTGTCACCAGGAGTCAGACCTGGCTAGCAGCACAGAAATCAACCTTGAAGTATTTGCCAACACTGAACTGACTGTGCCTGGTGTCTTGAGGGGGAAAACGTAGAAGTAGTCGTAGCGGAGCTAAGAAGATAAATGGCCAATATGAGACCACATAGACAGTCTTGACTAATGATGTTCCTTACAAAGCCAAACAAAGCAAAAGCCTTTGCAGCTCAGCTGTTGTGATAGTGGAGTGAAGTTTTCAGAGTATTCGAGCAAGACAGCAGGAAATAGACAGGCTGGTGTGAAGAGCAAAAGAGCAATCAGAGAAGACAGATTTCAAATCCTTTTGAGAACTCAAAGCTGGATAATGGCCTCCTAGGCTGCAAAGAAGTCGGTATGAACAAAGGCGGAAGGGAAAGAGCTGAGCTAGAGAGTTAAAATCAAAGCAGCTTCTTCCAGACAGTGAAATGAGACGTCATCTTCAGGGTGGGGAACTTTCATTTTTTTCATGATGAGGAGGGTTCTAGGGCAGATGGAAAAATGGCTAGAAAGCATGTGTTGCTCACAGAAAAGCCTGGTTCCACTCCCAGCACTCACCTGGCAGTTCACATCCATCCATCTATAACTCCAGTTCCAGGGAACTTTTTGCTTTCTTCTGGGTCTTCTACTTGTAACACACAGGATACACAAACATGCAGGCAGAAAAAAAAAAACACACACATGAAAAAAATAAGAGAAATAAATATATTTAAACTCTTTATTTTCTTATATTTTTTTCATGGTCACACTTGCTGTAAAAAAAAAAGATTTTATTCTGCCTGTGGATATGAAAATAATCACTCTTCTTCTTACACTTGATGACACAACAGCTTCCATTGGCCAGTACTAATTCAAGTATACTTTTCTCATTAAGGAGAAAACTTTCATCCCAGGCTACTTTTCATGAAAATTAGTGATTCATAAAAGAAAGAAAGAGCATACATTTTCCATAAAACCCAGGTAGTTATGTGTTTGGTCTAGAAGCTTCTGAGAAATGTAGATATTGTATTTGTCCCAGTTTCCAAATATTTGAGTTCTGAGGAAGCTGGCCTTTCTACTCTTGAACTTTTGGATTAAGGATAATGAATTTGAAGCCCAAATATGATAAGTGATAAGCACATTATCACATGAAGAGCAGGTGGAAGAATTAGCAGGAGAACCTGGACCTTCAAGGCCAGGTTCATTATGTTTGTTCCAAACAGAGGTTTTAAATTTGTTTAAGGGTCTTGAGTAAGAATCACATCCATCAATAAAAGTCCTCTTAGGGCAAAGAACGTCCTTGCTCCAGAAAAGAAACACAAGTAACCACATATCTAATTATTTTTTGTATTAAAGTATTACTCATTCCAAGTGGTTTATTGGCCCATAAATGGTTGGAAGGCACAATTATCATTCTGGGCTCAGAGGGTACTTGTAAATGGAGCTAGTCACTTAGGTGACATTAACAGAGAGTTCTGCAGTGTGAGCTATCATCAGTCACAAGCAAAGGAAGTTCAATAGCTTTCAGCCCACCAACTACAGTTACCCCAAAATCATTTGAGGAGAGTGAAGGAGAAAATAAAATTGATAGGATGTGACTCCTCACTTTGCTGTGTCCCTTGTTCCCATAGTGACCCATTTCTTGGTAGTCATAACATTATTGATTCACTGAAAGATATTCATGTTTTTACACCGTCATTTGCCCTGATAGCTCCCAAATCACTGTCTTTTAAAAGTGGCAAAGATACTTTGTCTTCCACACTCTTGGGTATAACGAATAGCATGGGTATGTGAGAGGTGCAGGGTGACATTTTCTGGATGGAACTCCTTCCTTCGTTTCAGTGCCTGAAGGTGGACCAAAATGTTTCCTCAAACTTACACACTTTTTGTCAATACTTTAGGGCACCATGGGCAACAATTACAAGGGTCCCTCTACCCATGATGGAACTAATCTTTCTAAGAAGTGCAGTTTAATCTCTCCAACAAATCATTAGTGGCCACGCTGTGTTAAACAGCTGCACTTTGTAAGCTAAAAGGTAAGAAAACTCACTTTAAGTTGTGAATAAAGGATTTCCTACCTGAAGAGAAGGTGGGGAAAAGGCTTGCCCTTCAAAGCTAATTTTTCTTACCAAAGACAAAAAGAAAACTTTCTTCAAGTTGTGAGGCATAAAAAAAAAATTGGATTTATGAATCTGTCAGCTTTGACAAGAAACATCAATTACTGGTTTGTGATGAGTAACAGTGTAATATTCCACATTGATGGCAGTGGGTGTGTGATTTAACTGCATGCATTATAGCTGTTGTTAACTGGATGGCAGCATGCAGTTAGTTCTTAGATCTCTGTAACTGGGTGATTCTGGTAGCTGTCATTCCAGGGCCAGGGCTAGGATAAGGGAGTGAAGGACTCGCTCAGACACTACTAGGAGAGGTTCTCATAGAGTTCTATTTCCACAACCATGTCTTCTTTTCTCCGTCTCTTTTAAAACTGATATTGTTAAAATAATAATGTAAACCATATGGTAAATATGAAGCCAAATTTAGCTTAATAGTCAAAACATAATTTAAAAAACTATGTCCTTGGAGAAAACAAAACAACCCCAGACTATAATAAACATGCTATTGTTTTGGGATTTATTTAGGGACTGGAAACATGGCTTAGTAGTTAAGAGCACTGGCTGCTCTTCCAGGGGATCTTGGTTCAAATCTCAGCAGCCACATGGCAGCTCAGCACTGTCTATAATTCTAGCTCTAGAGTATCCAGCATCCTCTTTTGGCCTCTGCCGGCACCAGCATGCGCATGAAATACAGACAGATATGCAAGCAAAACACTTAAATACATAAATGATTTTCAATTTAAAAACTTTAAGCTACAGTGAATGTTGCTTAGAATAGGAACTCAGAAATGTGGTCCCAGGGGAATCTTTTATTGTGTGAACACAGCAAGGCACATTCATACACACTTTGATGGGGTCATGGCACTAGATAACACCATATGGGACCACTGCCAGACATGTTCAGGGTTATACAGCATACACCAGGGGTCTTTCAGTCAAAGAAAAACTAATCAAAACTGAAGTGCAGGTAATTTAGAAATGATTGCCAATTAAGGTGCATTATGTACACGTTTCTGTGAGAAAGCCTAGATAGAAATGAATATTTTCACAAATAACCTTATTGTTGAAAAAGAAAGAATGACTATGATGTGAGCATTTATCTTTAAAAATACGGAAGACTAAAACCAACCCTAAGCTATTAAGATCAACTGCAAAGCCCGAGGAACATCTAATGCAAGACCTTAGCAAAGAATACTCTGAAAACTTGTCTAGTGGGATATTTTTGTTCATACTGAAATGGCACCTGTGTGATATTAAAATGCTGAAATGATACAGAATACCTAACATAATGTCTAGCCATGAAAGTTCGCTATTTCTTCTTTTGTTGCTGAAATGTATGAGTTTCTCAACTCCTCCAAAGTAAAGTAAGAAAAGGTCATTAGGAATGAGAAACTGATCTCAGACCGACCAACGGAAGAAACACACAGGCCCTAGAGAGAACTAAACACAGTACGTATCCATTGCTCCTCCTCCCTTGTGGTGAAGAACCATGACAAAGGTGGTTTACAGAGTGTGTTAGTTTGGTTTATGATTTCAGAGGAACTCATTTTTTCAACCGTACGCATGAAGCAGAGAGCAGAAAGCCGGGTGTGATTATAAACTCCCAATGCCCACCCCTAGTGATATAGTGCCTCCAGCACCTCCCCATAACTTCCTCCAAACAGTGCCACCAACTAGGGGCCAAGTATTCAATAACTAAGTCTATGGGGGTATTCACGTTCAAACCACCACACTATCAGTTTGCCGATTTAACCTAGCACTAAATATTTGTTGATACCCATAGATAACTGATACTCTCAGCCATAACAGAGAAGGCTGAGATAATCATGAGCGCAGACCCAAAACTACACGGGGCTCAGCGAGTGAGTGGTGGGTGATGCTCCACCCCAAACAAGTCATTTATACCATCCTCTCTGTACATGCCAGAATATTGTAATGAAGAAATAGAATGCAAGACCAGGAAACTAAGAAAAATGGCTGGACATGTCACCTCCTTGGGAAGCTGCTCACTGCCATCACTCACAGACTTACAGCAGCTGAGGATGCTGCGATGATCTGCACGGGAATGAGCTCATCATGAGTCAGGAATGGATGGAGGAGGAACGCCAGGAACGTACTTCTCACTGTCGAAGCATTTGCTACTGCAAGATTCAGGAAGAAAGGAAATGGTCTTTACCTGTGCACACACTGATGAGCACAGCAGGCTGAACTAACACAAGTGTTACACACATGACGGCTCTAGTTAAATTGAGAGAGGGGGGGAACAGGGAAAAAGTGAGAGAGAGAAACCTGGAACACATTGTTTATGTGCATGACATTATCAAATAGTGAAATTACTCAGTTAGAAAATATACTATAAAAAGAATGGAAAGGTCACCCAGATTGACCATTTCACACTTTATAGGTTTCGAGAATTTTTTGCTAATGTTATTATTGAGGGCATATTATTTATTCAAATGCATAAGCTGTAATGAAAGTGGTCAGCAGAGCAACTCATTCTGTATTCTCTTTGGAGCCAGACAGTTCTTCCTGCTCACATCTTATTCCTCTACTCACCCTGCCCTCCTGGAGAGGCTCCATCCCTCTGCCACTTCATAGCCAATGTCCATTGGCTTTCATCACCGCTCTTCCCAACCTAAAAGTGACTTTGTACATGAGTAAATTCTGTTACATTCATCCTCTCCCCTGCATGCTTTCCACCAATGCCAGTAGTACATATTTATATAAAACTATTTCCCCATAAAATATGAATAATTTTTGGGATGTTGACTTTTTACATTCATATTTCATATCGTATGGTTAGTGAAATAGCTCAGTTTGGAAATGTACTTGCATGAAACTCTGGGTTCCATCCCAAGCACAGCATAAGCCACAAATAGTGGTACATGCTTTGCAATCTCAGCACTTCTCGGAAGGAAGTGTGGTGATTAGAAATTCAAGATCTTTTGAACTAAACAATGAGTTCAAAACCAGCCTGGAATGCATAAGATCTGTCTCAAATAAACAAAAAAAAAAAAAAATGGGAGGGGCAGGAAGGCTCAGTGGTAAGGGTTCATGCTGCCTACCAAGCCTGATAGCCTGTGTTTGAGTCTCAAAGCTACATGGTAAAATGAAACTATCCATTCCTATAGGTTGTTCTGGAAGACCTCTCTCTCTCTCTCTCTCACACACACACACACACACACACACACACATGTGTGCATACTGTGGCACACATACCCACATACTCACATGCATAAATACAATAACACACCTACATGATACACATAGACACACACAATAATGCACCCACACACAATAAGCATAGACACAATGACACACACATACACACATGCATACTCACAATAAATACATGTTGAAAGTAACAACAAAACATAATGGCTTCGTTCCCTCCCTTCAATGTTAAACATTTTCTGAATTAAAGAATTTTGCACTGTTTTGCTCAAGTCCCCAAGATTCTATGACTACAAGTTAATTAGAAAAAGTCTATAAAAGCAACAAAATAGCACCCTGTGTCATTGTGCCACTTCTGACTTGTATAAATCTTTAAGTTGACTAATTACTAAATCTACCAAAAGATAGAGCAATTTCCATGATGTTGCAACTTATCAAAGCACTATTTCTCACAGTTTGAATGTTTGTTTAACATTTCTGAACAGTTTCTATTCACACTTTTTATTTCATACTTTCTGTACACTGAGCCTCATGTCAGCTTCAGAGGATGCCATTCCTATAGCTGTTGGCTCTAAAACACCCCAACCAAGCTTCAATATCTCCTAGAAATATTTAGGTCCTTGACATGTTGCAACCATGGCCAAGTTACTGGAGTCAGAGACACAGAAAATGGAACAGCCCCGAACCCCACTCTCCTGTGTAAAATGTAAAGACAATACCTTTTCCTTGCAGGAGTTTGAATGATTAAAGTTTCTTTACACACAGCTGAGCTGAGTTTCCTCTTTGCTCTATATTTAAAACTGAAAATATTATGGATTGCTTTCCTAACAATGCCTTCTCATAAAGTTTTCAAAAGCTACTCTTCTCTTTCCCAGGGTTTTCCTTTGGCTTAATGGACATTATCTGCATCAGACAGCTTGAGCTACCTCAACAAATAGAGGAAATTGGTTCTGTACTGCTCTCAATTCCTGAAGTCCAAGATCAGGATGTCAGTAGAGTTGAGTTCTGGTGAGGACTATCAATAGGTTGCTATATGAAAAGCGAGACGCTGCTCTATAGTGTTGGTTTGAAAGATCACTAGTCATACACATAAGAGATCACACAGCCCTTTCACAACCTAGTCACTTAGCAAAGGAAAGGACCCCATCATGGTAAGGATTAGGGTTGAGCCTATGAATTTGAGTGTGATACACACCTACTGTGCGCAATAGTTGCTCATGTGAACCAGGACGCTGCCAACTACACATTGTTTTTAAAGGACAATAGAACATTGAATAAAATGAGATTTTTAAAAGCCCAGGTTTGCAACGTTCCTCCTCAGGCCAGTCCCTGCACATCCGAGCCTCCCTTTGCCTTCCCAGGGTGTCATTTCATCCTTTAACATTGCAAACTTTGACATTTTGATCCTCTAATATGAAGAATAAAAAAATAAATCGTTTTTACAAAAATGAACAAATTAGACAGATAACTCTGGGATACAAATCCACTCCTGTCTGCCATGAACATCTGCTTTCAGAAATGACATTTGTGGCAGCAAAGGCTCCAGAAGAGTCATGTGTGTTTCACATTTGTCATCACTACCCCAGCCTCAGTGAACTCTCAGATGTCCTCTCACCTGCAGACTGCCTGCCATGCTTCTCTCTCTTCCAGCTCCTTAAAGGGTCAACTTCAATAAAGAAAGAAAGAAAACGTATTCGTTGTTGGGTAACAGAGAGTGGAGATGAAATAAATCACACCTACCTCAAAGAAACACACTGTCAAAACTAAAAAATAATAATAAGTTAAAGAACTAAGTGCCCTGAGCAGGCAATATACTTGAACAAGCACGAATTTTGTCCTCAGAGGTCTGACCTGATCTGGCTCAGCAAATTATCCTTCTTTTTCATTCAGGAATCATAACAATCCTAAAATTGGGTTTGGGGCAGAGTCAGAACTCAATAATGCTGTTTGAAAGAATGAGTAAAATTCGGCTGAGAGCATTTTGTTTTATTTTGTTTGACTTTGATTTTATTGCTGGGAAATATGGCTTGGTGTATATTTTGTAGTGATAAATACCAGATATTGCTTAAGCTAAAGGGACAGAGGTTTACCTTATATTTCTCTGACTTAGTCTTGATACTTATAATACTAAAGAGAAGGTAAGCATTCCTTGTTCTTCCATTTGTTTTGAAACAGGGCGTCACAAAGCTCAGCCACCCCTTGAACTCTCTATGCAGCCAAGGATGAACTTGATCTCTTAATACAATATACTCCTACCTTCCCACCCAAGGTAGAGAGGACAGTGTCCCTTGCCTGCAACAAGAAAGAAGAGCTAAAACACCAGTGGGCTCAGATAAAACAAAATCAATTTTTCTCACCCCATCAGCAGAGTCACTGATCAATTAGGGCCACCAGACAAAGATGAGAGCATTTTTCCTGCTGGCAGCCCTAAGTAGGGGCAGAATCAGGGTCTATAAGTATAAAACCCATAATCATCTGGACCAAAATACAGTTATAATTGTTACCGATCTGGACTCAGGGGTCAGAGGCTTTCTCCAACACTCCATCCTTGTCCATGGATGTAAAACGTAAAAAAAAAAAACAAAGAAAGTGTTTTTTTTTTCTCAACAAAATTCATCTGTTCTTTCTGTTGTTAGGAACAGGCAGTATGTTTTAGTTAACTATTGTTGCTTAGAGAGGGGTTTGATAACAGGTATGCTTGGGGAAACAATTGTTGCTTACAGAGGAGTTGGTCAGGCAAAATGGAGTCAGAAGTAAAAATGACAGTTCTTAAGACAAATGCCTTTTATGTGTTGCCAATGCATAGGTACACACCAACATACAGTAGCTGCATTTCTTTTGAAACAAATGAAGGCCATTTTCTTCTAAGAAATTATTTGTAAGCAAGATTCTGGAACAGCTGGCCTGCAGAGTACAGGTTTAATCCTCAATCTTCTCCAGCTATGATGTTTTCTAAAGCCTTGCATTCAGTTTTCTCTGTCAAACCACCTGCCTCTTTAGACAGCCAATAATTTTTGATGCTATGCCAGATATTATGTCTAAAAGAGCTCTAACTGATGCTGTGATTATATGTTTCATCTGAGCTTGTTCCTTGTTGCTATTAATCAGTGAAGGTCTAATTGCTTAGTCTGATCAAAATTGAATTTGTAGTTGGCTTAATTTTTTTACCTCAAAGAGACTTGATCGAAATCTGAATGATTTCTGGGAACTTCTGGACTTCAGAACTATGAGAAAACAGACTTCTGGTAATTAAAGACCTAGTCTGTGGTGTTTAGTTGCAGTAGTCCTAACAAACTAATATGGTGGGTCTACTCATTTTGTACAATAATTAAAGTTTATAGCATAAAATAGATCTAGAAGTCCATGATGAAGAGTCTAGTAGGTTGCTTCATACAGAGCTTTCAAGCCATGACTTGGTTTGGCCATCTTCTTTCTGTGAGCTTATGTGACCATTCCTGTGTAGACAGGCTTTTATGAGGCCTAACTTACTCTTTTTACAAAGTAGACACCTGCCATGTTGGTTTAGAATGTATTCATCTCATCTCAATTTTTTTAAACTGTGTCTTTGCAGGTAAGTCTAACTTCCAAGCACAGTGACAGTTGGAACTACTGACTGCTAGACTCTCACAAGTGAATTCCTAAACCTCCTGAGGTTTTATGTGTTGAATTCACAGAAGTCTGTATAAAAACCGTGGCCATGCCACTGTTTTAGTATGCAAGAATTTTTTACTTTTGTGCTTCAAAAAGTCGCAATAATATAAGTCCAGTACTCAGGCTGAGGCAGGAGTACTAGTTTAAAACCAGTCTAGGTTATATACCAGGACATTTTAAACTAGGCTATACACAAAGACCCTTCCAAAAAAAGTTAAATCAAAGCGTAATAGGCCTACTACTTTTATATTCATGGAATTCTGTAGTGACTTAACCTGTTTCTGGTCTCAGCTACATGACTCTTTTTGGCCAACATTAGCAAATGTGTCATAAACATAGGATGGAAAATCAGCATGCACAGTAGACTATGCTTTTGATGTTCTTAGACCCCTGCAAATGTGTGAATAATCCCAGAGGCCTGGATGATGAGGATCACATGATCCATCATCCCCTCACACCAATCATCCTCCAGCCAGACCCTAGAAACAGAATGATGTTGCTGCAAGTGTATTGCACGAGCCAACATGAGATGTTCCCAGCCACACTCAGCCTGACATGACAACTAAATGAATCCTGGGCAAAAGCAATGCTATTGTCTAGGCAACTAACTTTTAGACAGTTTGCCACACAGCAAAAACGAAGCAGTAGAATGAAAATCTTGAACCAGGAATCTTAAACTTCCTTTATTTAAATATAGACCCACGTGATTAGAACATGTGGATTCCAGTACATGCAACTGAGCTGATAAAAATTCTCAAGGATGGAAAAAAATGTCTCCAAAGACAAGCATATATAAACCAGGCCACGTAACAGCAACAATATGTGAACATATGTCCTGAACAGAGAATGTTGGAGAAATTATGTCAAAATAACCTAGAATCTCAAAAATATTTAGCTATAATAAAATTATATGTTAAGAAAGACCATTAAAGCTTCTAGAGCCTTAACAACAATGTTATAGTAAAGTGTTGCCCTGTGTCATAGGATTCCCTTGTACAAATGGAAATGATGGTTTAAATGGAGCACACAGCAGCATTTCAGTCATAAAACTTAATGACTAACCAAATGTGGTCATGGAGAGGTCTTCCTAAACCAAATATGATCAATAAGTAGAACAGTTTACTATTGGGTCGTAAAGTCTGTATCAGTGTGGCCCGAGATGCAAAGCCAAGCCAGCAAAGACAGAAGAAAGACGGACATTTCGGCACTGGTCACAGGACTCTGTTAAACGGCAATCCATGCATCTGGCAGAATAGGAAGCTGTTTTCAAATACTGAAGGCCGGGCCTTCTTTGCTCAAAGATTCCTGAGGCAGTTCTCCAGGAAAAGCCCAGCTCAGCAGCAATAAGGGAGGCCAGTTGCTAATTGCTAATTTGTCTCACCTAGATACATTCGTCTGTCAACTCCAGTAGGAGAAGAGACTAAGTGGCTCTAAAGCTCAAATCAGAGTCCAGTGGCCAGATGTGACAGTTCATACTGAGGTCTCTCTGGGGAGGCACTCTGAGTGTAGTGCCACCTGAGGCCACTTGCTTGGAGGCTTAAAACTGGGGAGGGCCGGCATCAGTGGTGAGGCACACAGGAATGGCTGGACACAGGCTTATCAGTGAGGAGAGCCGTGTGCGCCACTCCTGTTTGGAGAACATCAGGGAGCACAGTTAATAACAGGCTATGAGTGTGAGCTGGAACTGCTCCAGGTTGGGCATCAAGAGTTCATAGATTACTGGTGCAGAGTGTGGACCTGCATACAAAGCCCAATGGTAAGGGAAATGATGTAATGACGAAAGGAGGCAAAATGAAGTGGGTATGAAACAGAGTCCAAAAGCAAAACTACAAAGGCCTTCTGGAGTCACACTGTGAGGAAGGGACAGCAGTATCACACAAGGTGTTATCACACAAGCTCTATAGTCTTGTGCCGACCAGAAAATCAACAGCCCTGACTCTTGACCTGCTGCTGCGAGATGCAACTTCTAAGGAAGTCATGGTGAGGAAACAGACAATGAACAATGATCTTGGTAAAGGCAGTGCAGAAATGGTACAAAGGCTTGGACTATATTAACCATTCATTTTCAATAATTGCATAAGGGCCTACTCTCTCAAGAGCCACTCTAGGGGATTATTTTTCCAATGGGATGGACACCGTGAATGTATAGACATGTGTATTTATAATCATAGCAAAAGGTACAATGAAAATAAGAACAAGCCTTCACCAGACCAAGCCTGTGGGTGGGGACTGAAATTATAATGAGGAGATGACTTAGAGGTAAGGCCCAGAAGTGGAGTTGGTCATGTAAAGAAAGGGGGAAGAGAAACAAATGGGTAGGAGAAATAGCTAGAGTGCTGAGTGCTGTTGTCAGAAGCAGTGTAGCTGGAGCAATCAGAGGGAAGGAGCAAGGGACAGGGGTGGTAAGGGGGCCGTGGGTGGAAGTACACATAATGTAAGAACGGCAAGTTTTCTAAGAGAATGCCCTGGAGTAATTAAAGGTTCTCGGCAGAAAGCAGACATGATGCAATTTGCCTTTTAAACAGTCCCCTGGCTGTTTCCCAGAGAATGTGCTTTGACCGGAAGAGGTGAGACTGAAGAACAGTCGATGTATTTCTGCAGTGATCCACCCAGGGAGATGGTCTGGATAAGTTGAAGAAACAGGCTGTTTAGTTTGGGCTTCTTTACTGTGGTTCAGATATGCATGTTGTGAGAAGGAGAAAGAAAGGGGCTCATTTTTACCTAGCCGCATGGGAGTACATCACAATGATTGGAAACCTGGGGTGGGGGCAGGTTTTCTTGTTTCTCCCAAGTATAAATCTTGGGGTATTATTTATTCAAATATAGACATCAAATGAGTAGTCAATTGGCGGTGCTGAATTTCCAGGGCTAAGCCGAAGCTGTGTTATGAATGTTTGAATTTCTGAGCAGAAAAGTCATTTAAGCCAAAAGACTAGAAGAGAGCAAATAAAGAGCCTTTGTGCAAATCTGAAACTTAGGCACAGCACTGAAGGACGCAACACAAAGAACTGAGAAAGAGCAGCCCATGAAGTAGTAAGAAAATGTGGTGTCCTAGAATCAAAGGGGGAAAATGCTTTTGGAAAGACAAGACCATGAATGACAGCCACACAGAGCGCACTGGCAGAGAAGGCAGAGACATGAGCTTCATTTGCTGTGCCAAGATTGCCAATAACTTCCACTAGAGGAGCTGCAGGTGTCCCAGTGATGCAGAAGGCCTGCTGGAGTGAGGATGGTAGGAAAAGGTTGGAGGCTGGATGTCAGGCATCCCTCTCTGACTTGTGTGTGGCTCCTGTCTCCTGCTGTAGATTAAGGAGGGATGAACGCTAGGTCTTGCAGAGTTTGCTTTAGGACATTTATTTCTACATCACATTGGGTAGCTTAGTAGAGATGAGGCATCAGGTCCAGTCACCTCATTAAAAGCATAGGATGGCACCAACCACTGAACTCTCCAGTCGCTTCCCTTACACTAAGGCCATTGATGATCTTATGTTTAATTGATACATACTAATGGTTCTTATTTATGGGGTGATATCATTTGATAGCTAAGTGTAGAATGAACAAATCAAGGTAATTAGCATAATCACCTCAAACATTTATCATCGCATTGCCTTGGGAAATTTTTAGTTCATCCTGTAATTCACAATAAATAGTTGGGGACTGCAGTGACCCACCTGTGTTGTGAGATGACATAAGTTGTTCTTCCTATGTAACTGCTTTAGTCATGTCTTCAAATTCCATTTCCTTTCCCCCATCTTCCTCGTCCCCAAAGTCCACTATTCTACCCTCTTGTTATATCTGAAAAAGATCGTTTAGAAAGAATCTACTACTTTAGATTGACATACATAATGGTCACTGGTCATTGTCAACCTGATACAATTTAGAATCACCTAGGAAGAGAGTATCAGTAAGGGATTTTCTACATCCAGATGGTCTATGAACATGTCTGTGAGGAATTTTCTTAATTGAGCTAAGATGGAAAGACACCCTCCCCCAAATGTAGGTGATACCATGTCCTAATTTGAGGCATTTGCCTAATTTTGCTCTCATTGGCTATGCTTTTGGAGTATAGTCAAGACTTCATTGCTTGTATCAATGTGATATTTGACCCCTATTTTCTTATTGTGGTTTTGTAGATTCAAGTTTGCCTTCAAATGTCTATTCCATTATGAGGAGCAAATTTATACGCTATATATACATATATCTATATATGTATATGTACACACATATACATAAATGTATATATACTTGTATATTATAAAAGATGGGTACTCACTTCTTTTCTTCAGCATACAAATACCAGTTTTCTAAGAACTGTTTCTGGGAGGGGGAGCTAATCATTCTCCAATGTGTGTTTCTGGTACATGTGTTAAAAAAGACTAGTTGTCTATAAATGCACAAATTTATTTCTCCCATATTTTGCTCCACTAAAAGCTATTTTCTTTTAATAGGAAGTATTCATACCTACTTTTGACCTAGATAATGGGATAGCAAACTATTTATTCATGAACACAAGTCTACCCATTAGCTGTTCTGTAACTATAATCTGATTAATAATGAGTCCCGTTCTCAGTGTACAGACAGGGCAATAGCTGCTTTCATGCTATAAAGACAGAGCTGAATTGCAATACAATCTATATCCCTCTAAGCAAAAATACTTATTCTCTAGCTCTTTTTAAAAAAATATGACTAATTCTGATGTTGGAAATGAGTTTTTAAAATACACGCTACTTATGAACATAAATATCCAGTCTATGGATATAAATACATAGTCTTCAAAAGGATGAGGAACACTCCAGGAACATGAGTCTCTTCACTGTATCATTGACCATGTTGTATCCGCACTAGGTATCCTCAAGATAACATTAAAGTGCCTGGAGACTTGTATGTGTCCTGTTTTTTTCCATGTGCTTTTCCCCTCAGTGAGTTTTGTCATATCTGCACTAATGAGGCAATGACCTATATCTAGGATACCTTTGCTTCTTAGAGAATAAATATGAAACATGACTTCCTTCTTTATATTAACCTTTAAAAAGAGCAAATACTAGAAGTAAATTGGGAAGTATTAGAGAATACATTTAAATGTATATAAATAAAGAGATATCTGTGGTGGCTTAAATGAGAATTGGCTTCATAGGCTAACATATTTATATGTTTGGCCCTAATTGTTAGAGCTATTTTGGGACTCTTTAGAAAGTATCCTTGTTAGAGGTTGTGTGTCATTGGGGCCTGGGATTTGAGGTTTCAAAAGATTATGCCAGGTCTAGTCTCACTCTCTTTCTGCTTCCAACTTGCAAATCAAGATGTAAGTTCTCAGCTCCATAGCCATGTCTGCCTGTCTGCTACCATGTTTCCAGCTTGCTGTTTATTGACTAACCCTCTGAAATTGTAAGCAAGACCCCAATTAAATACTTTCTTTCACAAGTTGCCTTGGTGATGGTGCCTCTTCATGGCAATAAAACAGTAATTAAGACAATTTCTATAGAGAAAAATAAGTTTTCTAAGTACTAAACTTAAAGTTTCCAAAACAGCATAATTTTAGCTGGAATACTGGTAATGGCTGAGAGAAAGGTGCTTATGCCTCTGTATTTTGACTGGAACCCTGAGGCTCTGACTTCTTGATACTATAACTGGTAACATTGTGGAGAGAGAGGGTAATTGGTATAGATAATGCTCTAGAACAGTGGTTCTTAACTTATGGGTTACAACCCCTTTGGAGGTCTAATGATCCTATCATAGAGGTCATTTAAGAGCATCAAAAAAACATAGTTACTTACATTTTAATTCATAATGGTAGCAAAATTACACAATGAAGTAGGAACAAAAATAATTTTATGCTGAGGGTCACCACAACATGAGGAACTTTATTAAAGAGCTACATCATTTAAAAGGTTGAAAACTACTACTCTAAAACTCAAATTGCTATTCTCCTTGCTTCCCTCCAAACCCCAGCACAAGCACACTAATTCAATTAACATGAAATTGTAGTCCCCACAGCCAAAAACAAAACAACAGCAACAAAACTGATCAGAGATAATTCTCATGGAAATTTTCTTTCTCTCTGCTCAGCTGTAAAGACAGGCAAATAACAAATATTGATGTCCCCATATAACCACAGCCTTAAGGAGCTGAAATGAACAGAACAGAGAACTCTAAGTCCCTGCCAAAGCTAGAAGAGGATCAGGCATGTCCTGAGTTATTAGAGCCATGATGATGAGAACTTCCCTGGCTTCCAAGCACTCCATAGACTTGCCAATTGAATTTATTCCTTGTCCTTGTTAGGTGATGTCTCACCAGCATCTGTAGAAAAGGTCTGCAAAATTTTGCTTAACACTGGATTGCAGTAACCGTGTTTTTATTTGGAAAAGCTTCAGGCTGTAACTAGAATGAATCCAAATGGTTCTATTCTTCCAAACCCCACCCTACATAGCAGGAACACAATTCTCTAAACAACAGTATTGGACAATTTCTAGAGGCCAAGAACCAAACTTACCTAAGCTGTTCTTAAAGGTTTTATCTTCTCTTACCTCTTTCATGATTGGAGACTACTTTCAAATAGAAGCATTCTCTTGTCCATCTGCCTGAGAAATAAAGAAGGGAACCTTCCATAGCATTTTCCAGTCCTGAATGACAAATTTCATTTACTCGCCCACCACAATTTAGGTGTTGTTAATCTATGGGGAGGAGTTTGGTGAGAGAAAGTTGGACACACATTCTTGAGTCTCAAGTTGAAGTTATGAAATGCTCTAACCAAAGACAAAATTATAATGACTAAGAAGAAAATAGTGTGTTATTATGATTAGAGAATGTTAGCTTGAAATTAAAAGGGGAGATGAAATAATCTCAGTTAAAATGGGAGTAATATCAATACAGCCACCATCATATCTTACATCACTTATTTGTAGCAGAAATGAGGTATCCAGTAATTCAAAGAAAACTGTACTTGAAAGCATATGAATTTGCATCTAGTTTAGCAGATACAATCTGGATTTGAAGAGAGAAAGTTGAGGTGAGCTTGAGTCTAGCACCGATCCATTTTACCTCAGAAATGTTACTGGTGGTATAGAATTTATTATGAGGTAAGTGATCAAAAAGCATACTTGTTCAAAAGAACTCAATCACACAGAAAATGGAAGCAGAATAGAGTCATAACCCACAGTCTTCTGAACAGAATGTAAATCTGAAGTTCTCTCAATGCTTACAAATCACTGCTTGTAGGAGAAAAAATGGCAAGCAAGTTGTCATATAATATCATGGAACGTTTTACAAGAGAATGCACACAATATATTCTTCATTGACTGTAAAGTTGGACTTCAGTTAGCATAAGGATACAGACATCATCAAGAGCTGTGTTAGTTTGATATTTTATTACTTTCACAAAATACCAGAGAAAAATGTAAAGAAATGTTTGTCTTGACTGTCAGTTTGGTCATAACCAACCACCTCCATTACTTTTGGGTCCGAGATGAGGAAAACCATCATAGTAGAGTATGTGGTGGGACAAAGCTGTTTCCCTGTGGTAGCCAGGGGCAGGGAGAGAGGGAGAGAGAGAGAGAGAAAGAGAGAGAAAGAGAGAGAGACAGAGAGACAGAGACAGAGACAGAGAGACAGAGAGAGACAGAGAGAGAGACAGAGAAAGCACCCATGACAAGCTGTACCCACCAAGCCACTAAGCACACACCTCTACAGGACTTTCTCCACCCAAGTCTCGCCTTTGAAAGCTTCCTCCTCATGCAGGAAAACCATCAAACTACCAATCTATAAATGTACATTGTATCAGAGTTTTTATGATATAATCATCTCCTAATTAGTGAATCCACAAGCCAGGATTTCAGCCCTTGAGCTTTCGGGGTGGGGAATGACAGCCCTACTTCACAGCTTTCATATTTCTGTGAAGTAATTTTGACCCATAAAGAGATAATCTGTGACTTCTATCGCTACCTCACGCCATGTCTTCCTTACATAGGAAGAGTACTGTGTGTGTGTCCTCACTGGCATACATAGAATCATATCAATCAGTTGGCTTTTCTCATTAGGATAAGACTATAACAAAGAAGTTGGAGGCACTCATTATCTGAATCTTTCTTCTGGGTGAGATCGTGATTCCTTTTCCAGGGGAGTAACTTTTGAGTGGATGGGTGCTCCACCTAGGATCTGTAAAATAGTGCTGTTATTAACTCTGCCCTACTAATTTCTATGTGGTATTTCACAAAGCATCTCCCCAGAACTAGTGTCCAAAAAACCACAATTGTCATTTCAGATCCAGCCTCCTGCTCTAGTCCAAAGCTAGTAAAAATCAAATGTTGGTGCCGTATGTTATCTTTGTGACTGTTTCTCACACAGACATTCAAATTCTAATTATGACCTGATAAATTATATTTATTTTATAACTCATGATAATCCAAATAGATCTATTAAAAACTATATTCAGAGTTTTAGGCACACAGCTCACTTTTGGGCTTATATTTCTTTCTGTCTTTCTAGAAATCTAAATTTTGTATTTTTTTTCCTCTGATAGAATTTAGGTAACATTTCTCTCTTTGACAACTAAAGTCAGCAAAAAGTTGAGTTTCCTATGGACTGTAAACTTCACTTCACTTTACACTTAACCAGCTCCTATCTCTCTTGACATACTACTCATTTCAAATATTCTAGGCTCTTGCCTCCCAAGCAGGATGAACTCACATTGAATAGTAATATCCTCCATATTTTCTAGATTGTTCTAAGCGATGGCCATCCTCCTGTTTCAAGTATTAAAATAATAACTTTGGTGGACAGAGAGAGGAAGCTCATAACCATCTATAACTCCAGTTCCAGAGGACCCCCCCTCTGCACTCCACAGGCATTGCACACAAATACACACAGACAAAATGCACACAAAATTAAGTAAATAAATAATATAGTAACTTTGATTCTCAAAAGTTTCCTCTACAAGTGACCAAGCATACAGAAATAATTTACCTATATCTGTTTTCAGATCCTCATTTTTTTATGTCTTTGAAATGTAAGTCCTCAGTAGGGTTTCCATTCCACCTGCAATGGTCTTCTACTTTGCCATGTAGGAGCAAGACTTCCATTCTATATTGAAAGGTTGATGGAACAGTTGGCCAACTCAAATGAGCTCAGGCTATTTTAAATCATAGCTCTCATAGGTGAGTCTAAACTTCCATGCCTAACTTTTTTTATATAACTTATAGTGATTGCAGCTTGACTTACAGCTAATATTTCCTAGGTCACTTTTTTTTTTAGATTTTTTTTATTTTATGTACACTGTGGCTGTCCTCAGACACACCAGAAGAGGGCATCAGGTCCCATTGCAGATGGCTGTGAACCACCATGTGGTTGCTGGGAATTGAACTCAGGACCATTGGAAGAACAGTCAGTGCTCTTAACCACTGAGCCATCTCTCTAGCCTTACTTTTATAAGACAGAATTTACTTAGAAAGACAAGGGTTTACAAACCTCATGGGTGGTTTTTTTTCCCCTCGTTTTGGCTTTCTCATGCTGTCTTCATTATCCAGCATGCTTTTTCTTTGGCTTGCCACATTTTTCCAACTTAACCTGCCTGTTTTTAATCCTTTAGGACTCAACACAGGCATCATCAGATAGTAGATACCTCACCAGTCCATTCAACCTTGGTTTGGGTCTTTATTCTGCTATAATAACTGCACTCAAATCTCTTGAGTAAATGGTACAATATTACATGGCTTGTATATTTGTTT